>NC_065507.1:18260534-18362004 GCF_006386435.1 Epinephelus moara | reverse complement strand
GTTAAAAAATTCACAACACTTTTTTAAACATTGTTTGAAGCTAAATGTGGCAAAATGTTGATGTTATTTTCAGCGTGAGACACTTTACAAATGGCACCCCATATACCAGTACAGCAACCCATGCCAGGACAGCTGACAATAGCTGCCCTTGGCAACTCTAAACTTTCTATGACCTAAAAGTGGGTCATCATGGCAAAAAAATGCAAAGTAGGCCTTTTCCATAAAAGTTGGCATGGCACAAAAAGCACAGGTGTAAGTAACAGACGTGATGATGGCGAAATATGCTTTCAGGGTGCTGGTATCGTGCACGCTGGCTCACTATTGCACAGTCATGACTTATAGGGACACTTGAATAGAACTGAGCCTTCGGTAATGTTGTTTGTAAAGCCGTACTTTTCCTGCCATTACAGATCAAAATGTCTGCTCTGAAAAAAAGGCCTTTTCATTCATAAAACTGAGGCATGATATTATCAGATATCACAAGCAGTATATGTATGGCTCACAGACTCAGAACAGGTGTACAGGATTAGCATCAATCAGCTAATGAACAAAGCATGCTGAGGGACAGGAGGGACAAAGCCCTGTGATCGACTACAATCAAATAGAGTGCAGCACAGGAAGAAGGAGAACCAAGACAGGAAAATAAAAAAGTAGCAGAAGAAAACAACCATAGAGAGAGAGAGAAAAAGAGGAACAGAGGAAAAGGGGACGTAAGTAGCAATGAAAAGAGCATCAGGGGACAAAACATGAGGTTAGACGACCTCTCAATAAACCAATCAAAAGCTGTTTCCTGATTGCTGGTAAGAGTTGTATTAAAAATCAAGACCCAAGCCACTACATTCAAATGAAACAGATGAGCACCAGTTAAAAACCACCATGTCACGTTTTTAATTTCAGAAACTGTAGCAATGAAAAGGTAAAGGTAAGGTATTTGGTCATCCAGTCAAGTAGAGGGAGTTCGGGAGGCTTCAGAAAGCCAAGTATTAAAAACTGCATATCACATTAAAGAAAATGTACCTCCAAACCATAGAAGATCTGTGTTCATCCATATCACTGAGCATTTACTACATCTCATCATCTGTAACCCCAACACAGAGACCATCACCATCACCCCAGCAGATGCGCGTTGGGTGGGGGCTTGGTGGCTTGGCTACCTCATCGCTGGGGTCATCACCCTGCTCTCTGCCATCCCATTCTGGTTTCTGCCCCGCTCCCTGCCCTTATCTGGGCCCCAGGGCCCAGAAAAGTGCACACCAGAGCAGACAAGTTTCATTAAAGATCCTTCTCATCTGAAGCACAAGTATCCTGCAGACGAAAACACGACTTTCATAGAGATGGCCAAAGGTGAGGATGAATTTAGAGGTAGTCATTTAAGAAAATGATTAAATGTTTGTACTTGTCAGAGCTGGAAAACGATGTTATCTGGAGGGCTATTTGGAAGAAAACATTTGAATCATAGAGGAGATTCAGATTCCATCAATGGTCTCTGTGTTCATAAATATTAATGTAATGCATATTTTATAAGTCTATAAACATAGTGGCTTTAATTTCATCCTACTGTCACAAGGTAATTATCTTTCACTTACCATTACCTTATTTAGATTGAAAGGCAAACATCATATCATAGCAGTAATCAGATTGTTACAGCCAGTAGTCACATAAGGAGATATTTCTCAACATCTTCAGACAGGTGTGTTTCAACTCAGATTTCTTTCTTCTCTTCAGACTTTATTCCAACCCTGCGGACTCTGCTGGGACACCCTGTGTATCTGATCTATCTGTGTGTGACAATCATCCAGCTGAACTCTCTTATCGGCATGGTCACCTACAAGCCCAAGTACATCGAGCAGCACTTCAGACAGTCTGCCTCAAAGGCCAATTTTCTCATGGGTACGGCACTTGCACTGGCAAATAAAGTCATAATTAAAAGGTCCAGCGTGTAGAACTTAGTGGCATCTAGTGGTGCTGTTGCAGAACTGAAACTTCTCCCTTGTGCCAGGCATGTAAGAGAACTATGGTGGCCGATGAGAAAACATGAATGGCCAAATCTAGAGACAGTGTTTGATATGTCCGTTTTGGGCCACTGTAGAAACAAAATGGTGGATTCCTTGGGAGAGGACCTGCTCCATATGTAGATATAAATGTCTCATTTCCAAGGTAATGAAAAACGATTCTTAGTTTGAGGTGATTATACACTAATAAAAACAAAGTTATGAACATTATATACCATTTTTGCCAATACATGCCCCTAAATCCTACACAGTGGACCTTTAATTTAAAAAAGTGTATATTTCAACTGGGAAAACATACAGACCTAGTGAAGGCTTTTCAGCTCGGTTCACACTAGATGAAAGAAAGAGTTCTCTGAAGTGCCTAGTTAGCTGAAATTAATTCTAGTGTCACCATAGACTTTAAAGTTTACACATTTAACCTGTTTATAATTCCATAACTAATCTCAGTGTATCCACAGGTCAGCATTGTTTTCCTAGTTACTTTGATGTACTTTGCATTTGCTGAATGAAGCAGAAAAAGATCTTTGTTAAAGGAAGGAGAACTGGGTCGGGGTTCTAATTCAGCAGAGCCTACTAACCGCCACAGCTGCAGAGACCAGAGCTTTGTGGATATGAAAAGTGCTTTGCATATGAAATGAAATTTCGAATGAAGTTGATAACATAAGATGAAAGTCCCTACGTACATCTGGTCTCATCAAAGGAGATGCCTGCACTGACTAGACTGGCTGCATATGAAAGAGAATGCAATATTAGTGACCAGAGCAAATGACATGGGTGTAGATAAAAGACCATGTCTTCACATTGATGTTAAATGAAGGTGTAAGAGAAGAGACTGAAAACATAAAAAAGGAGGGATCTTTTTTGATCAAGGCAACTTGGAATTTTTTTTATTTCCTCCTTCTGGGTATGAACAAGTGTGAGAGATGTTGGGCAAGCATAGATACTGTATTAAATCATATTGTCCGTCTTTGTTTAAATCCAGATTAAACTTTTAGAGTCAACATTTCATTTCACTTAATATTGATCTTGCGTTCTCTGAATCTTAGGTGTGATCAATATCCCAGCTGTGGCACTGGGGATGTTTTCTGGAGGTCTGCTGATGAAGAGGCTAAAGCTGAACATCATGGGAGCAGCTCGGTTTGCCTTCGGCACATCTTTGATCGGTTACATCCTGTCGCTGTTCTTCTTCGCAATGAGCTGTGAGAATGCCAGGGTAGCTGGTGTGACACTGTCATACAACAGGTGAGTCATAGAAAAGAACATGGTGTGTTCAGGATACTGTCATCAAATTATATTATTATTTCAAACTCAGTACACCACAGTACAGTTATCTAACCTTACCTTAAATGCACCTCATGTCTTTCTGTTGTCTGGAGTGGTACATTCAAGTACATCTGGTTGGAAGTTATGATGCTTACGATATTATAACCCTAGTTCTATAAGCATAGGCATAGCCCTCTGCTAGACTCTATGAATATTACTCTCCTCCAAACACGACCACATATTTGCCCACTGAAATTTGTATAAATGTAGCCGGCCAGTCAGGACATGCCTATCTGAACAAGTGCGGAGCCCACAGTTTAAAGCAGGCATATGGTACACTCTTTACCAAGTGGCCTAGGAGCGACAGGGTCCCTAGGTGGAGGGCTCTGCCTGTACTGATAGAGCTAGGGTTACAATATTGTAACCTTCGCTCTGTCTCATACAGGCTCCGCCCTCTACTGGACTCTTTGGGTACAGTGGGTGGAGCCCAATGAATAAATGCCCTTGCGTGACATAAACCCAGCCACACTGATCCTGACCGGCTAAAGCTTAGTTGCCGTAGCCCACCTACTTCTTCATAACCTCACACACACCGCAGCAGAGGATCAGGGGGCCCCAGCCAACTCAGGTGTGAAATAACCGAACTGGGTAGAGTCGTGGCCAAACTTGCAGGGGTCAAAAGATGGGCAATATATACCCTGCATGCCAAATTTTCAGGGTCATCAAGGGACATGGAAACATGTAGGTGTATCATGCCCAGAGTGGAGTCAGGTGCAATACATCTGACACACACCCAACCCTTTTCACCAGTCCTGTGTCATTCCAGAGAGCACAGACCCTGAAAAGGAGCCCGACATGTCCAAGAGAAAGAATCGTATGAATGGACACTGACACTGTTGGCTTGAAAGAAGTACTCACAAAGCCATCTCACAAGGGGTTTCTTGGATAGGACCTTACACCATGACCAAAGCACACAAACAGGAGTTCAGCGCATCTGATTGGGGCTGCGTGTTCAACATGACATGCCAATGCACCAGCTGGGCAGAGCAAACTCAATTGCCCACACTGAAGAAGGATTAAAAAAAAGGATAGCTGACAGTGGTTAGCATTGTTACCTCACAGCAAGAGGGTTCCTGGTTTGAACCCTGGGGTGGGGGAGCCCTTCTGTGCAGAGTTTGTATGTTCTCCCAGTGTCAGTGTGGGTTTTCTTTGGGTACTCCGGCTTCCTCCAACAGTCCAAAGACATGCAGGTTAATTGGTGACTCTAAATTGTCCATAGGTGTGAATGTGAGTGTAAATGGTTGTCTGTCTCTATGTGTCAGCCCTGTGATAGTCTGGCGACCTGTCCAGGGCGTTTCCTGCCTCTCGCCCACTGTCAGTTGGGATAGGCTCCAGCCCCCCTGCAACCCCTAACAGGAGAAGCAGTTATGGAAAATGTATGAATGAATGAATGAATGAATGACAGTGTTACGCCTCCTTATATACTGTAGGCAGATATTTGTGTAGGCATGTCCTGATTGGCTGGTTACGTTTATGCAAATATCAGTGGGTGAATGCATGCTTGTGATTAGAGGAGAGTACTAATAGAATTGATTAGAGGGCAGAGCCTGTGTAAAAAAAAAAAAAATGCAACGTTTTAATCATTAATGTCCAATATCATGAATCATAGCCTCTAGAGATAAATGAGGTCAATGTAAGATGAGTTAATGTTCAACTAAGAGTGAGAATGTGGACTAGTATCTAGGCAGGATTGGCAACAAATGGGCATAGGTTTCCATGGGGGCCACACATGAAAGAACAGCATGAGAACTGTAAACAGAACAAGCAGGAACATGTAGACTGCTGTTACACTGAGGCAACCAGAAGGTGACCACAAGCTTAAATCCAGCCAGAAGTAAAATAACAGAGCAACAAAAATCCTGTGAGTGTGTGTTTGCCCAATGCACCGCTGAGTCTTAACTGAGGTTCAACAGTACAAACATAACAACAGACTAAAAGCAGCCCGTGGACGCTCACCTCACCTCACCTCACCTCACCTCACCTCACCTCACCTCACCTCACCTCACCTCACCCATATCCTAGTTTGCCTACACAATCTCTTTTTTAATTTGACATGTAGAAATGAAAGCAACAGTGAAAATGAAAGAATACATAACTTTCTCTAAAGATACATTGTCTTATTTTTCTTCTGATAATGTTGCTTCAACTATAACAAATTTCATTATATGCCAGTATGTAACGGCATAATCAATAATTGCCTCTGATGTGTACTTTCTTCTCACTCTCTTCCTCCCAGCATGGATACGATATCTTATGATAAACACTCAGTGTTCACAGCCTGCAACTCAGACTGTTTTTGTTCAGCGAGTGACTGGGATCCAGTCTGTGGAGAGAATGGCATCACATATGTCTCTCCCTGTCTCGCTGGCTGCACCAGCTCTGCTGGCTCAGGGAAAAACACAGTAAGTTGACAAGGTACTCAAACTATAAGAAATAATACACATGGAAAATCTATTTCTGGTATTAAACACCATACTATAGAGTGCTGCAGGGATGATGTTTTTTTCTAGGCTGATGTGGAAGTTAGCCTTGCCCTGGTTCCCTCATGAAAAAGCCAATGGGAGTTTTCCATTGGATTTTGAATTAGTTCTGTGGCAAAACAAAAGTTTATGATACTTACACATTTTGTTCAGCAATATAATCTTTACAATTGAACGTAAATGCAATTGCTAGAAGTAAAAAGCTTACGTTAGGCTATAAACAAACTAAACCACAGTCACACGACTGATGTCACCACCACAACAAGGCTGTAAAGCTGAGTTTGGCGTTATGACAGTCAGTAGTCTCATTTAGCCACTTGTAAGCAACCGCTTATTTTAAGACACCTAAAGGCTTCAAAATTCATAAGTGGGGTATTTACTGACGTATTTTATGATGTAGCACAAAATGTGTAAGTCTCTTAAGCTTGTCTTAACCTCATTTCAGACAACTAAAAGAAATTAATAAACAAAAAAAACACTTCCTTTGTTTGGGAACTGGGAGTGTAAATTTATCATCAAATATTAGTCTGTATTCTGCTCTATTAAAAATAAAATGAAACACTGGGGCGGCAGTAGCTCAGTCCATAGGGACTTGGGTTAGGAACCGGAGGGTCGCCCTGGGCACTGCCGAGGTGCCCTTGAGCAAGGCACCAAACCCCCCAACCGAACTCTGACATCTCTCCACTTTGTGCATATATAGGTCCTGTTTGTGCATGTGTGTGTCTTTCGGACTTGTGTGTTAATGACAAAAAGAGATGTTCTTAAAAAAGAATGTATAACTGAGAAGGTTATTCACATATCAGTCTATTGTTTACTTATTTATTCTCCACTGAATGGCGTTTACACCTGTCATAATATTTTCTTTATGAATTATTTAATTTTCTTATTAATTAGACACCATAATTTATCAGTATAGATTATGTGATTGCAGGGAGCCATGTTGTCTACTGTGCCTGGTTGGCCTCTTTTTATTGATTAACTTGATTACTGTAATAGCAGTGATTTCAGAGATCTTCAGCCACATATGTGAGTGTTTGTTTTTGTATCGCTGTGTTTATACATGTGTCTATGTCCCGCTATATATGGTCAATATGTGTGTGACTATGAATGTCTCTCCAGGTCTTCTCTAATTGTAGCTGTGTCGGTGTGGCTGGTAACTTTACGGCCAGTACAGGTCAGTGCCCTCACAAGGACGACTGTGACAGGATGTTCCC
Organism: Epinephelus moara; assembly: GCF_006386435.1. Taxonomy (NCBI): domain Eukaryota; kingdom Metazoa; phylum Chordata; class Actinopteri; order Perciformes; family Serranidae; genus Epinephelus; species Epinephelus moara. The sequence continues at coordinate 18,354,975 of NC_065507.1, read as the reverse complement.
GTACTTCCTGGCTCTCTCGGTCATCACTTCCTTCATCATCTCCCTTGGGGGCACACCGGGCTACATGTTTCTAATCAGGTTAGATTTAATTTAAAAAAATATAATGAAAAATGACTGTGAAGTAACCAAATAACCTTTATTCAAACCACTACAAGGGGTCATATTATTTCACTTTTTGACTTTCTTATATACTGATGCATTGTCAATATGGGTGTAGATGATTTAAACCCATTAGAGTTTGGATCTGTGTTACTCAGTGCTGATTTCAGAAGCTCTTCTATAGCGAACAAATGTTGCTAACTGGCATTCAACTTCATCTGACCCACATTTGTAGCTGGTTATTGAATTAGTGTCCTTCAGTGACCTGTTCAAAGTCAGTAACATTTTTAGTTTGCAGCTTTGATTCAGTTGCTTTGAAAGGGAGAAAAAAATCTTACATTTATTTACTCAGTTTTTCCAGACCTTACATCTGTCTGATTTGTTTATTACCAGGAATCATGGGATCAAGTCCTCCACAGACAATGATATGGGCCATTTATAGCTGACTTATTGTTATTGGCAATGGCTACATGTTTGTGTGTGTCTTTGTATCCGTGTGTCACACATATAAACAGTGGCTTTGTCAAAACTGTTTAAAAATAGTCCAATTCAAATCATGTGATTTCCTGAGTTTTGAATCTCGTTATGAATGGGAATAAATTATGCTCAGAATTAAAACGATGAAACCACTCTTCATTAATTTAATATGTTGAGTGGCCCAGAAGAAATAGATCGTTACAACCAGTGCTGTAACTCTCCCATTAAGTTTACTCAAAGGGATTGTGAATCAGTTGGTTGATCTCCTGCAATTGCACAGGTGAAGGATCAAGTGAAAGACACTGCCACTTTAGTATGACAGTGATGTGGCTTTATGTGGACAGCATGTGTGATATGGAGGAACAGGAGACTGGCTGTTCTGTGTTGCTGTGATTCTAAGTAAATAAATTACATTAATTTCTTCAATATTAGTAAATACAAGTTTAATAATCTGTTACTAATACTTTGGAGCAATTCTTCTTGGCATATTAGCTCAATTAGCTCAAGGCTAACATAATGGGCTGAAGTTCCAAATGATCAAAAGACCCCAGAAACATTGTATGCGGGCCCTGAATGTGACATTAAATGCAAGCATATTTTAATCATCCGCATTCCATTTCAATACTTCCACTTTCAATAGCGCACATATAATACACTACTCATGTTGCAGGCATTATGTTCTGTCATCAGTGCTTTCAGATCAAATTTGAGATTTTGGTGGACAACACGGCAGTTTAATGTGGGAGAGAGATGGAAAAGAATTGAGAGTTTTTTTGTTTTATGTGTGCACTTTTTGTGTGCATCCCTCAATATATGCTGGCTCCCAAAATGAACTCTTAGTCATCATAACTTTGAGGACCCCTAGTATAGTGTTTCATAAAAACTGTTATATATAAAAATAAAATCATTAATAAAATCAAAAATAAATCATTAAAAACTGGCGTAGTATATGGCTTGCTTTAAAAAAGTCATAATGTAGTATGCCATAAGAAAGGCGCAGTGCATCATTTAAAAAATGTTATAAAATGTCATGCATAGTATGTCATGAAAGAAGTTATTGTATAGGATGCCATTAAAATAGCATCAAAAAATTCATTGTGTAGTATGTCAGAAATAGGTAAAAAACAGTCATAGTGAGTCATGAAAAGTCAAAGTACAGTATGCCATTAAAAATGATTTTTAAAAAAGTATGCCAGAAGAAAACTGGAAAAAATCATAGAATAGAATGCCATAAAAAGTGTTATAGAAATGTCATACTATAGTATACTATGAAAAATAATAATAAAAAAAAAGGTATAGCTACAAAGTCATAATATAGAATGTCTGAAAAAAGGTTAAAAAAGAGTATGCCATACAAGTCATTAAAGCCATATTAAAGTATGCGTTAAATATGTCAGTATAAAAAAGAGTGCCATGAAAAGTCATTATAGTCAGTATAGTAGGTCATAATATATACTAACTCATAGTAAAGTATGCAATTTAAAAAAAAACATGAAAAAAAATTGTAGTATAGTACGCCATAAAAAGTCATAGTATAGAATGCAATAAAAAATATCATACCAAAAAGGCCATTTAAAAAGTCATAGTACAGTATGTCATCAAAAGTGTTGTAAAATATAGTCATATAATTTAATATATATGATAACAAAACAAAATATCATTCCATCACAAAGAAAAACATGCTATTCTGTTTTGTGTATGCACTTCTGCTTTGTGAGCTTTAATCATATGCTTGCTCTCTAAATTTCCACTCAGTTCTCTAAACTTTGAGAACCCCTGGACAAGAGGATCGATTTTTCAGCACCACAGCGACCTCTGCTGGCCAGTACTCCACCTAACATAGATCACACTTTCTAATGAGACATTCCATAGATACAATATAGAACATCCTACTTTTTTTATCCTCAGCTTTATTCTTCCTACTTCTTTATACAAAGAATAAGTCAAATCAATGAATCAATAAATCAACCATTTATTTGTCACATGGATTTTGACAAAGTACAACTGGAGGGAAATGTGATCCCATCAGCTCCTTCAACTTGTGCACTGTAATTTAGTTCCGTGTTGCGTCTTCTTACATTGTCGGCTGTCGCTTTATTATTGTCCATGATGCCGGGTGGCTCTGGTGATCCATGGTTTCTGGTTGTGGAGTGATTTAACTGTCCACACATCCTGAACTCAACAAGATGACCACATGGTTGCTCCTTACACGGGCAGTGACTCTGCTCTGCAGACGCCTTTGAACATCAGCAGTGATCCACAGCAGGACAGCAACCAACAACCCCACTGTCATTAAGCAGATATTGAAGAATTCCCACCTACACATGACATGCAAACACACTTGCACTTGCCATATCAGCAGATGCACTGTCCCTTGCTGGGATTAAATTAGGTTGCTTGCTGTGTTTCTGTAGTTTATTGTACTTTCAGTACAATACAATCAATACATTCTTTCCTCAGTAAAAAGTTATTTTTATGTTATGGAATGTGCATTATTTACATTCTTGGTGTACATTGGTTTGAGTGAATCAGTTTCTGATAATATTGCTTGAAAAATGTCTGCAATTTCTTTTCATGAAGGTGCATCAAACCACAACTGAAATCTCTGGCGTTGGGTTTCCATGCTCTAGCAACACGTACCCTTGGTAAGTTTCCTTCAAAACATCCTCTATCGCACATCTTCAGGTGGCTCAGGGTTAAGATGTCATTTTATTAACCTTGTTTTATATCTTTTTGCCATCTTTCTTTCAAACTTACCTGTCACCTGACCTACCAGATAGACTCTAAAATGTTCTTGTAGTAGAAGTATTTGCCGAAACTTTAGTGTTTCAGCCTCATTTGAATGTTTATCCAGACTGCTCTGAACAGTGTAATCTGTTATGTTTCAGTTCTTTGGGATGTTGTTGTGAAAATATGTCCTTGGTCTTACAGCCGGGATCCCAGCACCCATCTACTTTGGAGCAATCATTGACACCACATGTCTAAAATGGGGCCAGAAGAGGTGTGGAGGCATAGGAGCCTGTAGAATCTACAACACGACTGCATACAGGTAGCACTCACATTTTTTCATTTTCTGTATCTGTAAAATTCAGTTAACATCACGATGGACTCAGTCTCAGACTGTCCCAAAATTGTAGGATCTGTAGTTCCAGAACTTAGGTGTCTCAATTTTGTCTGAGTGGGGGCGCCCAGTGTCAGTCCTCAAAAACTCCTGTAATATTGTATCGTCATGCTGTTTACATGCTGCCCTTGATGTGTACAGTATGCCATAAAACAGCAATAGTATACCATAAAAATCCATTACAAAAGTCATAGTGCACTATGTCAAAAAAATCATCAAAAGAAATTCTATAGTATTTCAGAAAAATGTCATTCAAAAGTCATTGTATGGTATGCCTTAAAAGAATCAATAAAAGAAGTCTAGAATATTATATCCAAAAAAGTCATAGCATAGTGTGTCATTCAAAAAAAGTAATGAAAAAAGCATAGTATAGTATGTCTAGAAAAAACATCAAAGTATAGTATGTGAGTAAGAAACAGTAATAAAAAAGTTAAAATATACTATGTCCCAAAAAAGTCAAAGTATACTATGTTGTAAAATGCATAAACAAGTCATAGTATACTATGTCATAGAAAAATCATAATCATAATTTAAAAGTGTCATTATATAGTAAAACATTCATAGAAAGTGTCAACTCAATACTATGTCAAAAATGTCATTAAAAAGTCATTGCATAGTAAACCATAAAAACACAGTCAAATTAGTAAAGAAAAAGTCACAGTATTATTATTTTATTACATTAAAAAGCCATAGTATTGTGTGCCATAAAAAGTCATAATGTAGTATGTCATAAAAAAAAGTCATACTATAGTATGTCATTTTAAAAAGTCATAGTATAGTATGCCATAAATAGTTATAGTGTAGTATGCTATAAATATCATAATATAGTATGTCGAAAAAAAAGTCTTAGTTTAACATGTCATTTAGAATATGCTATAAAAAGTCATAGTATAGAATGTTATAGAAATGTCATAAAAAACTCATAACAAAGTATGCTAAAAAAAAAAGTCATAGTATAATATGTCATTTAACAAAACTAATGAAAAAGTCATAGAATAGCATGCCAGAAAAGTCGTAGTATAGTATGTCATAAAAAAGTCATAGTATAGTATGTCGTAATTTGTTTCATCAAAAAAGTCATAGTATAGTATGTCATCAATTTTTCATCAAAAACGTCATAGTATAATATGTCGTCAACTTTTTCATCAAAAACGTCATGATATAGTATGTCGTCAGCTTTTTCATCGAAAACGTCATAATATATTAGGTAACAAATTTTTCATCAAAAGTGTCATAGTATAGTATGTCTTAAATTTTTCATCAAAAACGTCATAGTATAGTAAGGCGTACATTTTTCAACAAAAACGTCATACTATAGGAAGTTGTCAATTTTTCATTGAAAACATCATGGTATGGTATGTCGTCCATTTTTCATCAAACAAGACATCGTATAGTATGTCGTCCATTTTTCATCAAAAAAGTCATAGTATAGTATGTCGTCAGTTTTTCGTCAAAAATGTCATAGTATAGTATGTCGTAATTTTTTCATCAAAAACATCATAGTATAGTATGTCGTCCATTTTCCATCAAATCGTCATAGTATAGTATGTCATCAAATTTTCGCCAAAAATGTCATAGTATAGTATGTCGTCAATTTTCCATCAAAAATGTCATAGTATAGTATGTCGTACATTTTTCATTAGAACCGTCATAGTATGTCGTCAATTTTTCATCAAAAACGTCATAGTATAGTGTATCGTCAATTTTCCATTAAAAACGTCATGGTATAGCATGTCGTCAGTTTTTCGTCAAAAATGTCATAGTATAGTATGTCGTGATTTTTTTTTTTCATAAAAAACGTCATAGTATATTATGTCGTGATTTTTTTCATAAAAAACATCGTAGGTATATTATGTCGTGATTTTTTTCATAAAAAACATCGTAGTATAGTATGTCAATTTTTCATCAAAAATGTCATAGTATAGTATGTCGTACATTTTTCATTAGAACCGTCATAGTATGTCGTCAATTTTTCATCAAAAACGTCATAGTATAGTGTATCGTCAATTTTCCATTAAAAACGTCATAGTATAGTGTATCGTCAATTTTCCATTAAAAACGTCATAGTTTAGCATGTCGTCAGTTTTTCGTCAAAAATGTCATAGTATAGTATGTCGTCAGTTTTTCATCAAAAAAGTCATAGTATAGTATGTCGTGATTTTTTTCTTCATAAAAAACGTCATAGTATATTATGTCATGATTTTTTTCATAAAAAACATCGTAGTATAGTATGTCAATTTTTCATCAAAAATGTCATAGTATAGAATGTTGTGATTTTTTCATAAAAAACGTCATAGTATAGTATGTCGTGATTTTTTCATAAAAAACGTCATAGTAAAGTATGTCGTGATTTTTTCACAAAAAATGTCATAGTATAGTATGTCGTGATTTTTTCATCAAAAAAATCATAGTATAGTATGTCGTCCATTCTTCATAAAATCATCATAGTATAGTATGTCGTCAATTTTTCGTCAAAAATGTCATAGTATAGTATGTCGTCAATTTTCCATCAAAAACGTCACAGTATAGTATGTCATACATTTTTCATTAGAACCGTCATAGTATGTCATCAATTTTTCATCAAAAACGTCATAGTATAGTGTATCGTCAATTTTCCATTAAAAACGTCATAGTGTAGTATGTCGTCAATCTTTCATCAAAAACGTCATAGTATAGTAAGTCGTGATTTTTTTTCATAAAAACAGCCGTAGTATAGTATCTCGTCATTGTTTCATCAAAAACGTCATAGTATAGTATGTTGTCACGTTTTCATCAAAAATGTCATAGTGTAGTATGTCGTCAATTTTTGATCGAAAAAGTCATAGTATAGTATGGTGTCATTTCTTCATCAAAAACATCATAGTATAGTATGTCGTCAATTTTTCATCAAAAAAGTCATAGTATAGTATGTTGTCAATTTTTCATCAACAATGTCATAGTATAGTATGTTGTTAATTTTTCGTCCAAAATGTCATAGTATAGTATGTCGTCAGTTTTTTATCAGAAACGTCATAGTATAGTATGTCATGATTTTTTTTTCATAAAAACGTCATAGTATATTATGTCGTGATTTTTTTCATAAAAAACGTCATAGTATAGTATGTTGTGATTTTTTCATGAAAAAGTCATACTATAGTATGTTGTCACTTTTTCATCAAAAACTTCATAGTATAGTATGTTGTCAATTTTTGATCCAAAAAGTCATAGTATAGTATGTTATCACTTTTTCATCAAAAACGTCATAGTATAGTATGTCATCAATTTTTGATCCAAAAAGTCATAGTATAGTATGTCGTCATTTTTTCATCAAAAACGTCATAGTATAGTAAGTCGTGTTTTTTTTCATAAAAAAAGTCATAGTATAGTATGTTGTAATTTTTTCATTAAAACCGTCATAGTATAGTATGTTGTCAATTTTTCATCAAAAACGTCATAGTATATATAGTATGTTGTCAATTTTTCATCAAAAACGTCACAGTATAGTATGTCGTCATTTTTTCATCAAAAATGTCATAATATAGTATGTTGTTAATTTTTCATCAAAAACGTCATAGTGTAGTAAGTCGTGATTTTTTTTCATAAAAAAAGCCGTAGTGTAGTATCTCGTCATTGTTTCATCAAAAACGTCATAGTATAGTATGTTGTCACGTTTTCATCAAAAATGTCATAGTGTAGTATGTCGTCAATTTTTGATCGAAAAAGTCATAGTATAGTATGTTGTCATTTCTTCATCAAAAACATCATAGTATAGTATGTCGTCAATTTTTCATCAAAAAAGTCATAGTATAATATGTTGTCAATTTTTCATCAAAAATGTCATATTGTAGCATGTAGACATTTTTTCCATCAAAAATGTCATAGTACAGTATGTGGTCAATTTTTCATCAAAAAAGTCATTGTATAGTATGTTGTCAATTTTTCATCAACAATGTCATAGTATAGTATGTCGTCAATTTTTCATCAAAAAAGTCATAGTATAGTATGTTGTCAATTTTTCATCAAAAATGTCATAGTATAGTATGTCGTCAATTTTTCATCAAAAAAGTGATAGTGTAGCATGTAGACATTTTTTCCATCAAAAATGTGGTCACAGTATAGTATGCCATCCATTTTTTCATGAAATCGTCATAGTATAGTATATCGTCAATTTTCCATTAAAAACGTCATAGTATAGCATGTCGTCAGTTTTTCGTCAAAAATGTCATAGTATAGTATGTCGTCAATTTTTCGTCAAAAATGTCATAGAAGAGTAAGTCGTCAATTTTTCATCAAATCGTCATAGTATAGTATGTCGTCAATTTTTCATCAAAAAAGTGATAGTGTAGTATGTAGACATTTTTTCCATCAAAAATGTCATAGTATAGTATGTCGTCAATTTTTCATCAAAAACGTCACAGTACAATGTATCTTCAATTTTTCATCAAAAAAGTCACAGTATAGTATGTCATCCATTTTTCATGAAATCGTCATAGTATAGTATGTCGTCAATTTTCCATCAAAAACGTCATAGTATAGTATTTCGACATTTTTTCATCAAAAATGTCATAGTATATTATGTCATAAGTTTTTCATTAAAAATGTCATAGTATGTCGTCAATTTTCCATCAAAAACGTCATAGTACAGTAAGTCATCAATTTTTAATCAGAAACGTCATAGTATAGTATGTCATAAGTTTTTTATTAAAAATGTCATAGTATGTCGTCAATTTTTCATCAAAAATGTCATAGTATAGTATGTCGACAATTTTCCATCAAAAACGTCATAGTATAGTGTGTCGTCAATTTTTCATTAAAAAAGTCACAGTACAGTATGTCGTCCCTTTTTTCAGCAAAAAAGTCATAGTATAGCATGTCGTAATTTTTTCATCAAAATTGTCATAGTACAGTATGTCTTCAATTTTTCATCAAAAACGTCATAGTAGAGAATATCATCAATTTTTCATCAAAACCATCATAGTATAGTACATCGTCAATTTTTCATCAAAACCGTAATAGTATAGTATGTCAACAATTTTTCATCAAAAAGTCATTGTATAGTAAGTCATCAATTTTTCATCAAAAACGTCATAGTATAGTATGTCGTGATGTTTTTCATGAAAAAGTCATAATTTCATCGTATAGTATGTAAACATTTTTTATCAAAAAGTCATTGTATAGTATGTCGTCATTTTTTCATCAAAAACGTCATAGTATAGTAAGTCGTATTTTTTTTCATAAAAAAAGTCATAGTATAGTATGTTGTAATTTTTTCATTAAAACCGTCATAGTACAGTATGTCTTCAATTTTTCATCAAAAACGTCATAGTATAGTATGTAGTCAATTTTTCATCAAAAATGTCATAGTATAGTATGTAGTCAGTTTTTCATCAAAAACTTCATAGTATAGAATGTAGTCAATTTTTCATCAAAAAATTCATAGAATGGTATCAATCAATCAATCAATCAATCAATCAATCAATCAATTTTATTAATAAAGCCCAATTTCACAAATCACAATTTGCCTCACAGGGCTTTACAGCATACGACATCCCTCTGTCCTTTGGACCCTCACAGCATATCATGAAAAACACTCAAAAAAACCTCTTTAACGGGTGAAAAAAACGGTAGAAACCTCAGGAAGAGTAACTGAGGAGGGATCCCTCTTCCAGGACGGACAGACGTGCAATAGATGTCGTACAGAACAGATCAACATGATAAATTAACAGTAATCCGTATGACACAATAAGAGAGAAAGAGAGACAGAGAGAGATGCAGGACAGACAGTAATAACAGTAGCTTACAACAACATTAATCAAAGTAATAATGTTATAATAATAATTACAGCTACTGTGGTACAATATGTTGAAAGTATATTTTAATATCTGATAGTATACATATGTGACAATAATAGTATGTGTATAATAACAGTAGAAGTATGACTAATGATAACAGCAGCAGCAGGAGGCATTAGGCAGGACCACGGCAGCAGCATAACCACACACGTCACAGTTTCCAGGCACGGCTGTGATATAAGTTAAACTGCGAGACAGTGGAGCACAAAGGCTCTGGAGAAGTGGCTGAGTTAGTGACATGCAGTACAGCCAAGTTAGCAAGATGCAGTAACAGGACATCAGTGTTAGCAAGGGAGAGAGAGAGAAGGAGAGAAGTTGCTCGGTGTAATATAGAAGGTCCTCCGGCAGACAGGGCTAAGTCAGCCTAACTAGGGGCTGGTACAAGGCAAGCCTGAGCCAGCCCTAACTATAAGCTTTATCAAAAAGGAAAGTCTTAAGTCTAGTCTTAAATGTGGAGACGGTGTCTGCCTCCGGGACCGCAACAGGAAGATGACTCCACAGGAGAGGAGCCTGATAGCTGAAGGCTCTGGCTCCTGATCTACTTTTGGAGACTTTAGGGACCACGAGTAGCCCTGCATTCTCAGAGCGCAGTGTTCTGGTAGGATAATATGGCACTATGAGCTCTCTAAGATATGAGCATAGTATAGTAAGTCGTCATTTTTTCATCAAAAAAGTCATATTACAGTAAGCCATCAATTTTTCATCACAAACATCATAGTATAGTATCTCGTCATTTTTTCATCAAAAACGTCATAGTATAGTATGATGTCAATTTTTCATCAAAAAGTCATAGTGTAGTATGTCGTCAATTTTTGATCCAAAAAGACATAGTATAGTATGTTGTCACTTTTTCATCAAAATCGTCATAGTATAGTAAGTCGGGATTTTTTTTTCATAAAAAAAGTCGTAGTATAGTATCTCATCATTTTTTCATCAAAAACGTCATAGTATAGTATGTCGACTTTGTGTCATCAAAAAAGTCAGAAGTATGTCGTCATTTTTTCATCAAAAACGTCATAGTGTAGTATGTCATCAATTTTTGATAAAAAAAAGTGATAGTATAGTATGTTGTCACTTTTTATCAAAAAAGTCATAGTATAGTATGTCGTCAATTTTTCATCAAAAAGGTCATAGTGTAGTATGTCGTCAATTTTTGATAAAAAAAAGTGATAGTATAGTATGCTGTCACTTTTTCATCAAAAACGTCATAGTATAGTATGTCGTCATTTTTTCAAGAAAAAACTCATAGTATAGTATTTCATGATTTTTTCATGAAAAAATAATATAGTATGTAAACATTTTTATCAAAAATGTCATAGTATAATATGTCGTCATTTTTTCATCAAAAACGTCATAGTAAAGTATTTCGTCGATTTTTCATCAAAAACGTCACAGTATAGTATGTCGGGGTGCGAGAGGGTAGTTATACGCACATCAAAAAAGGTGCAAGGCCGGCACAAAACATGAATGAAAAAGAGGTAGAGCCTGCACACTTACTCCATGCCACAAACTTTAATCAACAACGTTTCGATCCCAGAGGGATCTTCATCAGACCTGACAAAGAAACGTTATTCATTAAAGTTTGTGGCATGGAGTAAGTGTGCAGGCTCTACCGCTTTTTCATAGTATAGTATGTCGTAATTTTTTCATCAAATCGTCATAGTATAGTAAGTCCTCAATTTTTCATCAAAAACATCATAGTATACTAAGTCGTCATTTTTTCATCAAAAACGTCACAGTATAGTATCTCGTCATTTTTTCATCAAAAACGTCACAGTATAGTATGTCGTCATTTTTCATCAAAAAGTCATAGTATAGTATGTCGTCAATATTTGATCCAAAAAGGTCATAGTATAGTATGTCATAATTTTTTCATCAAAAACGGCATTTATGTTGTTAATTTTGTTGTCATAGTGTTGTTAATTTTTCATCAAAAAGGTCATAGTGTAGTATGTTGTCACTTTTTCATCAAAAATGTCATAGTATAGTATGTCATCATTTTTTCATCAAAAACGTCATAGTACAGTATGTTGTTATTTTTTTATCAAAAAGGTCATAGTGTAGTATGTTGTCACTTTTTTATCAAAAACGTCATCGTATAGTATGTCGTCAATTTTTGATCCAAAAAGTCATAGTACAGTATGTCGTCATTTTTTCATCAAAAACGTCATAGTATAGTAAGTCGTTTTTTTTTTTCATAAAAAAGTCATAGTATAAGTATGTCGTCAAATTTTCATCAAAAAAGTCATAGTGTAGGATGTCGTCATTTTTTCATCAAAAACGTCATAGTACAGTAAGTCATCAATTTTTCATCACAAACGTCATAGTATAGTATCTCGTAATTTTTTCATCAAAAAAGTCATAGTATAGTATGTTGTCTCTTGTTCATCAAAAACGTCATAGTATAGTAAGTCGTGATTTTTTTCATAAAAAGTCAAACTATAGTATCTCGTCATTTTTTCATCAAAAACATCGTAGTATAGTCTGTTGTTAATTTTTCATCAAAAAGGTCATAGCGTAGTATGTTGTCACTTTTTCATCAAAAACGTCATAGTATAGTAAGTCGTCCATTTTTCACAAAAAAAGTCATTGTATACTATGTCGTGATTTTTTTCATCAAAAACTTCATAGTATAGTATGTCGACTTTTTGTCATCAAAAACGTCATGGTATAGTATGTCATCAATTTGTCATCAAAAAGGTCATAGTGTAAAATGTCGTCAATTTTTCATCAAAAAACTCATAGTATAGTATGCTGTCACTTTTTCATCAAAAACGTCATAGTATACTATGTCCTCAATTTTCATCAAAAACGTCATAGTAAAGTATGTTGTCAATTTTTAATAAAAAAGTTCATAGTAAAGTATGTCGTCGAGTTTTCATCAGCGTCACAGTATAGTGTCGTCAATTTTTCATTAAAATAGTCACAGTATAGTATGTTGTCCATTTTTTATCAAAAATGTCATAGCATAGTGTCTTGTCATTTTTTCATCAAAAAGTCATAGTATAGTATCTCGTCATTTTTTCATCAAAAACGTCATAGTATAGTATGATGTCAATTTTTCATCAAAAAGGTCATAGTGTAGTATGTCGTCAATTTTTGATCCACAAAGTCATAGTATAGTATGTTGTTACTTTTTCATCAAAAATGTCATAGTATAGTATGTCGTTGATTTTTCATCAAAAACGTCACAGTATAGTGTGTCATCAATTATTCATTAAAAAGTCACAGTATAGTATGTTGTCCCTTTTTTATTAAAAATGTCATAGTATAGTATGTCGTCATTTTTTCATCAAATCGTCATAGTATAGTAAGTCGTCATTTTTTCATCAAAAACGTCATAGTACAGTAAGTCATCAATTTTTCATCACAAACGTCATAGTACAGTATCTCGTCATTTTTTCATCAAAAACGTCATAGTATAGTATGTTGTTATTTTTTTATCAAAAAGGTCATAGTGTAGTATGTTGTCACTTTTTTATCAAAAACGTCATCGTATAGTATGTCGTCAATTNAGTAAGTCGTCATTTTTTCATCAAAAACGTCATAGTACAGTATGTTGTCAATTTTTCATCAAAAAGGTCATAGTGTAGTTTGTCGTGATTTTTGTCATAAAAAAAGTCATAGTATAATATGTAAACATTTTTTATCAAAAATGTCATAGTTTTGTATGTCTTCAATTTTTAATCAAACACGTCATAGTACAGTAAGTCATCAATTTTTCATCAAAAACAATTTTCCATATAGTATACTATGTCAAAATTTTTCACAAAAAAAAAGTCATAGTATAGTATGTCATAAAAAAGTCATAATATAGTATGTCATAAAAAAAAGTCATAGTTTTGTATGGTACAAACAAAAATAAATAAATGTCATAGTGTAGTATGTCCAAAAAGTTATAAAAAGTCATAGAAAATGTTCTACAAAAGTCATAGTATAGCATAGTATACTGTAGAAAAGCCTAACAAAAAAGATATAGCATAGTGTGTCCAAAAAAAGTCACAGTGCAGTATGTCATAAAAAAAGTTTTTAAAAAGCTGCTATGTCACTGAAATCAAAGTTGTTGACTTGCTGTGTTTTACACCTTAACGTCTCAGGATAGCATACCTGGGTCTGACACTGAGCCTGCGGACCATCTCGTTTATCATTTGCATCCCGGGCTTCATCCTGCTTGGTCGACAGCTGAGGAAGGAGGAAAGAAATGCCATCCACGGAGCTCTGGCCAACGGCGGCACAGAGCTGGAGGCACTCAGGAAGGAAGAGTTTGTGATTTCTAATTCTGACCAATCACAACAAACGCAAGACAACAGCACAGACAGGGAGACACGGCTGTGACAGATCCAGAAGAACTGACCCCCTCTTGTCTCCTTCACACACACACACATACACACCACAGGTGAACAAATACACCCTCAGTATGAACACAGTGATACTGTACACGCACACACTCAAATGAGATTTGCAGGGAATCACGTATCTGATCATCTCATACAAAGCATAAATTCTATATTTGTACTACTGGACCTGGGAGACTTTGTGAATTTGACAGGAAATTTGATATAACTGAAATATTTCTTGAATGTATATGCTGTTTTTTTTTCTTAAAAAGAAAAGTTTAACAATATTTTTCTGGTTTTAATGGAGGCACAAGAGATAAGACGAGATGTTACTACTACAAAAGCAGTATCATTCTGAAAACCAGCACTTATAAAGCTGCCTCTTTGGATTTTTCTTTGTCTTGTTGACATCACTGTTCCTGAACAGAGGAAGTGGCCTTATAACCCAGAGGCATGGCGCTAAATTTAAACAAAATAACTGTTTAAAGATTTGGCCTTCAAGCAGACAGGAAGTAATGGTTTATTTTGTTTCATCAGAATTTTAAATAGAAAAGATAACAGTAACTTTCAGAGGGGTTGGCAGTTGCCGATTTGACAAATGTGCCTCATTCACTCAACAGTTACCTCTAAATCATGCGTCTCACAGTTTGAGCAGATATCTAAACACTGTTTTATTTGACTTTTACACTCACTTTAGAAAAAAGATTCATGTCTGACTGACTATAACACTTTTGTCTTTTACTTTAAGCCCAAAGTCAGGTTTGATTGTACTGAAGTCTGCGTTGTGCGCTTTCTGGACGTGAACTTGTTCCTTTGGTACTCGTACTCACTAAAAGCGGAAACTGTATTTTAGTGAGATTTGTATACCTGTTTGTCTAGTGGAGACTGCTTCATAGTTTTATACTTTCAACCAGCACTAGCCCAAGTTAATTCATTTAAATGTGGTATTAATGAAGAAAAAATACATATCTGGCTTCGCCTCAGCAGGTGGTATTGAGCAGCCATTTTGTTGGAACAGATGGCTGAGGTGAACACTTGCTCTTGTGTCTGCCACCTGTAAAAGGCAGATTTAGTACTACTGCAACACTGATAAAAAGATACTGTGTGCTGTTCCAGTCTTTAGGCAAATGACTCCACTGTGTGTGTGACATGTCACCACAGGAAATGTTACTGATATGTATAAGCTCTGCTTCCATGTCTGCAGCCGTTGCTCTACATATTATTTCACTTATTTTTTTAGTTTATGTTGGGGGTTTTTCTTTGTGTATTTTTGCGTGTGCAAGAACTCCTGTGCCAAAACCCACAGACAGACAGACAGACAGACAGACAGATCATGGTCTAAACTCAGGTTTTTCCTATACTCATAAACCACTCCATCCCATAATCACAACCCATTTCCTTGAAATCCGTCAAGAATAATTTCTAAAATAAAATTAATCGACTAGCTACTGTATCTCAAGGCAATTTGTTTTTAAAGAGTATTACTTTTGTGTTTGTAAATGTATAGCATATTATCATTTTGTAAGCCTTCATTTCCAAAATGGACGCATACCATTTTGCTAACTTACACTAAGTGGTGACTGAATCATCTTTGCAATTCAGGTTTAGTTTCAGGCACAGGCGGCCACAACTGCAGACTCAGAGGAGCAGCGAGAGGCGTAGAGGAAGCAAGTCATTATCTCAGTAATGTAAGGCATTTACTTGCATTAAAGAAATCAGAATGTAAATAATTTTCTTGGATTATTTTTGTAAAATTTGAAAGAATATCTTAAATGTTACACTAAAATAAAACTTTTAATATCCAATGAAATGTGTTGGTGTTGTTGATTTAAAAACAAGGCACGGCAAAAAGAATTGTATCTGTATTTATTTCACAAAAATGTACTACATCCACCGACAAGGCACTTTCATCTGACTCCTGTCTTCAACAGAAATGTCAGAGCACAACTTAAGGGCATCTTTGCAATTTTACGACCTGAATAAAAACTGTGGTGAACCCAATAACCTGCTTATTTATCGTAAAACAACTGGGGGACATTGAAGCATTTGGCGATTACAGTCTCAGCTCCTCTTTAACAGTGACAGGTCCCAGGATCGGGGGAGTAAAAAACCATACAGCCTCCTTTCATGACACATATAGTGCAACTCTCACACTATCCCAAAAATGAATGCTTGAAACGCGCAGTGCAGAAAATATACAACAATTTGAGCTGTCTGTGGTAACCGTTGTACCTTTGACTAGGATTAAATCTATCATATTTTAAAGCTTAAACAAGATCCTAAGAGGTTTAATCCAATTTTTCTACCCCTACAAATATTTACTTTTACTTGTATCCATAGATCTACTATGTCAAATTTTCTTGAACATTTACAAGTTCAAATTACAGAGGAAAAGAAAAGAAAAAACATGAAAACTGGAAATTAGAAATCTCTAACCATTATCATTCACCACAACTACTCAGGTTAAATAAAAAGTACACATTATCAAATGGAATACAACCCAAAAAAAGTGAGTAGACGATTTGACTAAGTGCAAGTGTACATGCAAATTATATTCACACAGCCAGGTGAGCACAAACTGAATTTCCATACTGTTGTGCATAAGTCGGTGCAGCAGATGTCCCCACTACAAATAATGACACAAACCCTCCGTATCAAAATACATTCATAGCCGTCACTGCTCTAGCTTTTCAAAGATCTTACACCTACACCTTGCTAAAACCAATGACACAAGCCGTAAAAACATCCATCCTTGTTGCATATTTCTTTAACAATACAGTCACTAAATTTCCTCCAATTCCTTCACACAGTTAATCTGCCTGATATAGTGTGCACATGAAAAAGCAATCCTTTAAGTCAGACTGCTCCAGGCGGGAACAGGAAATCATCTATTACTCGTGCTATTTAAGCAAGTCTGAAGCCCTAACAAAAATTCACCTTCATGCTTTAAAACCATTACTGACGTCAGCAAAAAATATGTACCTCAGAGTAGCCACTCCTGGTTTTGTGATACGCACTGTGACACACGGTGATATATGAAGGTAAAGCATGTGTTGCAGTGTCTCTCTGTGGCTGGGCTAATCTGCTGTGTAAACACTTCAACCTCGACGGACTTTCCAAAAACTAGTCTTCCTTTTTGTTCCCGCTATCTTGAAGATTCTGAAAAGACAGGAAAAAGAAAGGAAAAGAAAATGTCATGACGATATTAGTCCACAGTAACGCATTGAGGTTATTACTACAGCTTTACTTTCAAACTCTATTTCACTTATCTGTGGTATATCTACCTATTGTGTGTTTCTTAGTCCCAAGCACTTACTTCAATAGGCTTTAAGTTAATCATGAAATAGAAAGGCTTGTTAAAATGTGAATTACAGAGGAGCCTTGCCTCCCACCTGCCTGTTGTTGATCAGTCTCAGTGGCTCTCTGAAGTGGTTATATCTAAGTAGTGAATGACCCAACAAGTCATTATCCTGCTGTGTTTACTGCTCAGCATTACCTGGAGCTCCTGATGTTCTTTCAGCAGTCTGTCGTACTCCCTGGCGAGGCCGTCCATCTGCTTCCTCATCACATCTGCCTCTGACTGGGAGTTCTTCAAGGCTGGAGAGGAAACAAGCACGCATCAGTACAGGGCATCCTCAGTGTCTTTAGATGTGACAAATTTTACAGTCTACAGTTCTTCTATCAACTTCCCTGGAATCTGAATATAACAACAACACTAACATGTCTAAAAAGCAAATAATGTGCGCATGTGCATGGATACTAACCATCTCCTGAGGTCTTCAGTTCGTCTTTCAGTTTCTCCACTTCTTTCCTCAGCAGCTCCATGCCCTCTGCAGTGGCCTTGTCACCCTTCCCCTCCATCAGAGTCTGGAATAAAGCAAATGGCATGAGTCACAAGGACATGAAATACAGCTCTTTGTCAGACACGTGTAACTCTGATGAAGTGGGGGGTATTTATTGTGAAGCAACTGACTCACAGTCATGTAGACAGTACAGTCTCAATAAACATATGCACCAATGCCTCCTTTTGCTGTTTGCTTGTGTACTCACAAATTGACAAAGAATAAAACTTTTCCTAAAGTCTAGGTTTTATTTTGGTTGACATTTTTTTCCGTTTTAGTTAACGTTAATAACTTTTTATTAGATATTTGGGGGGGCTTTTGCCCTTATTTGATAGGACAGATATAGTGTGAAGGGGCGAGAGAGAGGGCGGATAATATGCAGCAAAGTGCCTTAGATTGGAATCAAACCCGTGGCCGCTGCAGCAAGGACACAGCCTTTTTACATGGGGTGCCTGCTATACATGGTGAGTTAGTGGGTGCCCCAGTTAACTATAATAACTTTGAGCTGGCGGTGGTGACTGAGGGGAATCAAACCAAGTGTGAAGGTTTGGTAGACAAGTGTCTTAAGGGTAAGTGACGTCTGCCTCTTAATGTGCTCTGAAGACTTGCACTCCACCTTGTGTACACTCCAGTTGGCATCCCAGGAGTCCCATGACATAAAAAACTGATCCACATTGGCCTTTCACCTGGACATGGGGATTTGATGTTAAGTGACAAAAAACACCCAGAGGTCCCACCTTAAATAACTGAAGATGTGTTCAACTGCCTAAAAATATCTAAATGGAATCCTGACAAACCAATAGAGATTAAATGAAACAAACAAAATCTACAATCTGACACAAAAATTCGAACTTTATGGTACAGGTAAATCAATTTCATTACTCAACAGTACCGTCAACATTATTAACTGTCTGGTGTAGATTTTGCAGTTATGGATTCATCTAAGCACTGTAGGGCTGCAACTAACCATTATTTTCATTGTCGACTAATCTGTCAATTATTTCTTCGATTAGTCGACTAATCATTTTATTGAAAAATGTGTTAAAATGTTGAAAAATGTTGGTCTGTCTCTCCCAAACCCCAAAATTATGTCATCTAATGTCTTGTTTCATCCTCACGCCAAAGGGTTTTAGTTCACCTTCATGAGAGTGTGTAAAGCTGCCAATATTTGAATATAAGCTGCAATAAGAGTATTATGGGGTACTTTTATAGTACTTTTCTATGAAAAATGACTCAAACCCGATTAGTTGACAACAAAAATAACCACCAATTATTTTAATAGTCGATTAGTCATTGATTAGTCGACTAATCATTGCAGCCCTAAAGCACAATGACAACTTTGCATATTTGCCCATCCAATGTGGACCCCACCTGTTTCAGCAGCTCATTGTCCTCCATGTATTTCTTGGCAGCCTTGTTAGCATTGTCAGCCTGCGCCTGAAGAGCAGCTGTAGTGCCGGACACTGCTGCCAGTTGGTTGATCAAGGTGACCACTCGCTTCATGACCCTGCAACACGACAATGGCATAATAAAGGTTTGAGAAACACATCTGATTTGTCATTTGTGCATTAGTATAAGAGAGCAAAGACTCACAGCCAAAGGAAGACGGCAAAGCCAGAGATGTAGAGGTTCCTCTGGGCTCTGAACAGCTTCATGTGCAGGTGATCATACATGTTAGGTTGCACCTTGGCATCTGTGCCAAGCTCTCTGGATGAATATTTCCTCACCTCACGTACTGCATCTAAAGAAAAAATGATGTAAGCAATCAGCAATCACAAAAAGTTAGTCTTTTTCTTCTGTCAGAGAGCAATCACTTTCTGACCTCACCCCTTTCCATTTGAACATTTTTTTCCTACATGTTAAACTACATGACAAACTATGAGATTGTGGTTTGATTAACTTAAATGACCAAACATTCAGAAGACAGGGGCCCTCATAACTGACCCATACTGGACGCATAGTTTTTTTTGTTTGTTTTTACAGCATTGCACAGTATGTAAAAAAAAATCCCTCCTGCTCACTGTTTCAACAGTTCATGTCATCTCAAGTCTAACCTTGAGTTATTACCTACAGTATTCACAACGTCGAGAGGAAAACACCTGACACACTTTATGTATGACTTACCAAGGAAGAGAACAATAAGTACTATGATCATTGTGAGAAACACTTTGTTCCAGAATCTGGCCATCCAGCTCCAGATCCTCAGCTGGAATATACTCTGCCACCTGCAACCACACACACAGACACATAATCACAATCATTACAGACACTGGCAACATGTTACAACACACACACACACACACACACACACACACACACACACACACACACACACACGATTCTGACTTACCTCCTGGCTGAGATGAAGGGTATGCAGAGGATGACAAGGACGCCTATCTCCACGTAGAGAAAGATGGCCACAGCAGTCCATTGCAGCGTCATCTTTAGTGAGGGTCTCTAAAGATACCCTGATGAAAACAGACATGAAATCTTACAGAATAACAGGTATAAACTGGGTCATGAGCAGCCTCTCTGACAAAAACAAATAAATAAAAACTACTGAGACCACAAAGCTGAGTCATTTGGGAAGTTTCAGCTAGCTAGCGTGTGTGGCTTTTACCTCACTTGGACAACAATGCAGCCTCAGTTGAGAAAAAGTCTCACTTAAGCTGCTAATCCAACCTGTTCACAGTCCACATACCTTAACATAAACTCACAAAGCCACATTTAACTCTGTCAAACCCACGCTAACAGTCTGCGTACCCTACAGCGCCCCCCTCACAAGTTATATGTGACAACACACACACAGCGAGCGTGGCATCCTTAACACACGCGTACGCTTTTATAAAAGCTTTCACTTTTCATCCTCTGTCCATCTTCAAACTCAAACATTCAATGCTCCGTTAATATAAGCTAACGTTACCTTAACAAAACGCTAACGTTAAACTATTCTGGGCAATTCAGAAACAGCGTCAGCGTTAGCTACACTAAGTTAGCTAAACATTTTAAAATGGCTATAACGAGGTTAAGTAGCTAAGTTCATGTCAGTATTCAGGCATACAGAAACTCAACTCACCAGCAAATCGACAAAGATACGGACTAAAAGAAGGCAAACTTCTTAATTCAACCTGAGAGAAAACTCTAGCTGCTTCCTCTTCCTGTATTTGCTCCAGAGAGCTCGCGCGAACGACCTTACTTCCGGTCTTTGTTCTTCCAAAATAAAACTAGTTTAACGCAAGACTTTTGTTTTATTTGTGATACCTTTTTTTTTTATCTAATCCTTTTTCTTTCATATTCATTCCATAGATATGTTTCTCTCAAATTTTGGCTGCAAATTTGTTATCATCTGTGTTACTGAGCAAGACGAATCATCCACCTGACAGGTGTGGCATTTCAGGATTTTCAAGCATTTTACTGTGTTCTGACTTCTTTGCTGCCCTCTCTTCACATGGACTCAGTACACACATTTTGTCTTTCCTTAAAGGGCATCAATCGCAGAATTTCTGTCTATTAACTTAGTGTTTATTTCAGTTCTGCCACTGAAATACTCACACATAAATAAGTAATCATTGCCAGTAAAGAGAGTAAAAATAACATTTCTGTCCAAAAAGCTAGAGCTCAGAAGAGAAAATGTACTGTTAACAGTGTTTTTTGTCACTCAGTGAAACATGCTTTTTGTAATATTATCATGGAAATCTCATATAGAACATGTAAAGACAAAGGTGTCTAAGAATATTTTTGTGCTGAACAAAAGCAATGTATATGTTAGATTGCAAGGCAATGAGAATTCTGGACTGTTCACTATTTTGCCATATTTTAGTTATTGTGTGGAGGTGTGGGGCTACATGTATGTGAGTAACATGAAGCCATTGGTCACATTACAGAATAGGGCAGTAAGAATTATTCATAAACTAAATCCAAGACAACACATGACTATTTAAACTTAAAGACTTAGTTGATTTACAGACACTGTTAAATATGTGTAAAGCAAAATGCAGTGTTTCCAGAACATTTACAAAAGCTGTTAGTTTTTATTTCAGAGGACGATGAGTATAGAGGAAAATTTCTCTTTGAGCACCAGTTTGCGTGGACTACATTAAAACAAATGTATATTTCAGTGGCGGGAACTGTGGAATTCACTACAGAGTGATTTAAACGGTTGTGTAAATATGTTTCAGATTAAGAAAATGTATAAAGAAAGAGCAGTTGGACTATTCTAAGTTGTTGTGTAGAAGCTGTTCCCTTGTTGGGGGGGACATTGTGTATGGCTTCCTTGTCTTCTGTTTACTTATTGTTTCTTTCTGAAGTTACTGTAAGTATTGGTTATTAACTGTAACTGACAGACCATCTATGTTATGACTATTTGTGTTTTGAGGGAGAGGCAGGTAAAATGAGATTGATTTCCTCTCGCTTCTCCTTTTTCGGTCATGAAATGTGTATTAGAATTTTTCTGATTATGACTTTGATTGCTGCGTATGCACATGAGCAGAACAACTGACACATTTGATGACTTAAAGAATATTGTTCTGTGTGAAACATTATTATTGATATAATTGATGAAAATTCTCGAGTCCTTTGTGGGTGCACAGCTACAGTAGCATGTTCCTACTCCTTACTGTTTAAGACAAGCATTAACAATAATTTGCTATTATTTCATTAGCTGCACGATTATTGTTGAGGCTTAACTGGAGAACACAGAGCAATAAAGACGACATCAGTGATACACATGTGGCTTTGCAGTTTAATTTGTCATAAAAATAAAATAAAAAATGCTAAAATAAAATAAAAAAGATAATACTCAATACTCTTATGTTCCCAGATCATGCACTGGTCCATATGTGTTCTGGAGGTAATCTATTACAGCTGAGGTACTGGACAGAGAATTGAACACTTTCCTCTCAGGCTGGGAGCTAACTCTCTCCAGCATGTAGATAAGATGATGGTGGAAGCATGTGAATGGAGTGCCCTGCTCTATGGCGATGTCCACCCAGTCCCAAATACACTCCAAAGGAGTATCCTCATAGCCGGTGAACATGGCAGGGTTTGCAAGCAACCCTCGTGCAGCCATCACACCTGGTGAGACAATCCAAACACACAAGATGAATAAATTAGAAAGGAATATTGAGATTTACACATCTGTCATGAGCTGTGAGTGTACTTGTAAAAGAAACCCTACCATCGACACCAGTAAGCTGGTGAGTGGACTCCACATCACGGAGGTACTTTATGTCCCCATTGGCAATGACGGGGATGGACACGCTGTCTTTGATTGTCTTTATGGCATCGTAATGGACTGGCTGGTGGCGCTCTTCTGCTGTACGGCCGTGAACTGTTATCCATGACACACCTGCTGATTCAGCTTTCTGGCACAGATCCACCGTCCGCCTCAGGTCCTTGTGAATTCTGTGGGTGAAATGAAATGGTCTTTATTCAATGTTTTCACTCTTGCTTGTCAAGAAAGAAAGACACACACATGCACAAACAGGACCTATACATGCACAAAGTGGAGAGATGTCAGAGTAAGGGGGCTGCCTTGGTCAGGCGCCCCGAGCGGTTGGGGGGTTCGATGCCTTGCTCAAGAGGTGAACTGGCACCTCTCCAGCCACCGGTCCACGCTCCATATTTTGGTCCGGACGGGGACCCGAACAGGCGACCCTCCGGTTCCCCACCCAAGTCCCTATGGACTGAGCTACTGCCGCCCCACAATTACGCATTAATTCATGTATTCTGACACTTGCAAAATGTATTTTTACCACATACAATTAAATATACAGTCCAACTAATACTGGATTACTGAGGCAAGTGCTGACATTCAAATTTTGGAGTTTAAAAATGCTATAATACAAAGTCTAATTGTAATTTCTTCAACATAAAACAACCGATCTTGGCCCAGATCCCTTAATTTTTTAATGTAAGCAAGAATACTGTGCAGGATATTTTAACATTAAAAATTAAAGTTGCCAGTGCTCAAACTGTGTCATGTATAATTAAGTTTAATGTCAATCTGGTTCATTTTTTTTTTTTACCTTATTTTGATGGAGGCTGTATAGTTTGGATTGTCCACTTGGTTCCTGACATGTCTGACCATGTCCTTCACAAGTTCAGGCTTGTTGATGAGGCATGCACCATACCCAGCTGACATTGCCCATCTGAAAACACAGCAACAAAGTTAATCCAACGAGCTAGATAAAACCAAATTTCTGACAGATTTACAAGAATGTTCAGGGTGCAGGGGGGGTTAATTCCTTTGTTGTGCAAACTGTGAGCTTTTGATCCTCTAGGAAAATCAAAATGCTGACATATGAGAGTAATGAAAAAGAGACTGATGGCCAAATTGTACCAGGGCCTACAGCCAGTCACTGCACCTCTGGGGACAGCCACAGTTGAGATCAACTCCATCTGAGAAAGGTGCTACCACACAGGCCGCATCAGCCAGAGTCTGGGCATCATGGGCGGCAAACTGCACTATCAGGGGCCGGTCACCTGAAGAGGAAAAGGAACAAGAATACATGGTGATAGCAACAACGTCTTATAATTTCTCATGATTACAGTAATAAGGCAGTTTGTGCAAAACCCACACTAAACAACACAGTCATCATGTTACAAGATATCTGTGTGTTTGGATGCTATCTATGGGAAGTGGTGGAGCAGCAAGACTTATGATAGTGCACTATTACATTCAGCTCATAATGCAATGTTGCAACTCACTCTCATTGGTAGTGAATTCACTATCTCTGGCTTTGATCGATCGCATGAAGTCTGCAGCAACTATCATCGGGGTGAAGCAGATATCACAGTTGTACTTCCTCACCAAGGACCTGAATGCAAGTCTGTGGAAAGACAGAAAAAACTGTGTTGAGCATAGTTTGCAACAGACACTCAATAAAGGGTAGCTGTACCTGCAGTATGTCACATGAGGAAAATGTGTTTGCACCTTGAATTTCATACATGTATTACTGCAAAACATGAGGGAATGAGTAGCTACCATTATGGAAATACAACAGACTCCACTTACTTTGAGTATCGTACCATCGGAGCACATATTTTCAGGACCTTCCCCTTTTCAAACATGTCCATGATACTGCTGTTTCCGTTTGAGGTCTTCATTTTACACAAGCAGCACTGTTAGCCAGCTAGCATAACAAGCTAACAACTCCAGTATTCAAGAGTAAAGTTTCGTGTGAGGTTGAATTCTGTCGTCTGACATTTACTTCATCGTTTCAAAGTCGATAACAAAGTGCATATAGTCCATATAACCCCACACAGTCGCAAACAGAAACACAGATATAGCTAGGTTTACTTCGGAGGTACAAACAACGCTGCTTCAGTCCACCATGAGGGGACGGAATGTGGGCGTGTCTTTGCGACCTCTGAACTCATACGTCATGCAAAAACAATATGTGTTTATGTGTTTTATTTTATT
Source organism: Epinephelus moara (assembly GCF_006386435.1). NCBI lineage: Eukaryota > Metazoa > Chordata > Actinopteri > Perciformes > Serranidae > Epinephelus > Epinephelus moara. The sequence continues at coordinate 18,329,845 of NC_065507.1, read as the reverse complement.
TTTCAGATCTCAAACATCCATTTACTAGTTTAACTAGTTTGTATTGTAAATACTGTGTCATTTTGTGTTAAAAAAATATATTATCGAAAAACCAACCTTAGAATTGGTACGTCATACTGATCCATTCAATGCTGCGTTCAAGTTCTGTGGGAAAAGTTACGTCTCGAGTTTACTGATCACTAAAATGCTGAGATTTTGGAATTAGAATAACTTGCTTACACAGTCGGGACATACAAACAATTCCAATAACTTCCTATATAGCAAATATATAAATAATATATAAATATATTAAGCCCCTTATTATTATTATTATTATTATTATTATTAGTACTCATATCTAATTTTTTTAGAGCCCCAAATGACATTTACCATCAAACATTTATCCTACAGGTAATTATTTAAAAAACAAAGGCAACATTTAAATACAAGACAGGATGGAGAAAACGTTCTGTCTTTAATTGTTTTGCAACAAAAAACTTCATTTTGTCTTGCTATTGTTATTGCTGTTATTGCTTTTTTTTTTTTTTTTTTTTTTTTACATTACAGTGTCTTTTAGCAGATAAATTATTCTCTGTTTCCTGCCCAGGGACCTCAGATGAAAATACACTTATTGCTCTGCACTGTCCCTATTAAATAAATAATAAAACAAATACATAATACTTGGCAGGTCATAATCTCTTATCTTACCGTTGGTTGTGAAACGCAGGTCCATCAGTGCAACATTGGGTGAGATGTGTTGTGAAAGAACATAAAGTGAAATATACTGAGGAGATGATGCAAGAGGTTACCCAATACCTACTGTTCCTCAGCTCTCATCAGGTCAGGACTGCCACTGGTGGAGGCTTCTTCTGAGGAAACCCCTCTGGCACAGAAATGCTAAGAAAACACTGAACTAAAGGAATAAGCACTAATGCTGTGGTAATTTTTACACACCATAAAGCCAAGCATTTGAACAGACTTGGTGCTAGACAGATGCTATGTACTAGAAAATGTTGTGTTATTTGTTCTTTGTGAAATAAGTAAAAAGCTAAAAGTTACAAACTTGTGACTGCTATCAGAAAGGGGCTTTCTGGTGTTTTCTATGTCATTGTGTCCCTGTAATCATTTACAGTGACCACTAGAACAATCTTCCCAAATAACACTTCTTATAAAGACTGAGGCTGTTGTAATATGACAATTGCAGTAAATTGTACTTTGTACTGATAATGTTGATACTAGGTCAATTGCATGTTATCTTGCTTATCCCAGTTATGTCAGTGTCTCCACTGTGTAGCACCAAGTCAGCACAACATCACTAAAACCCAACTTATGATCTGTAATGTTGAAAATGTGATTTGAAGCACAGACTTCACTTCACTATGGAATGACAGAATGTCTCCTGTAGGAGTTTCCCTCTCTGGCCACAGGAGGGCAGTAAAGCATCCTAAAAGCATTTCTCATCATGCTGAGTCTCATGATCCGACTCAATACCTATTTTTATACAGTCTATGCTCAATACCCCAGGGGAAAACACAGGTTTTTCATGCACTGATCAATTTTAAGATTTTGGGCTATTTTGATTCCATGAAATGTCTTCTTTCAGACTGGTGGAAAGAAAATAAAAATAGACATTTAGCTGTTTAGTTCAGATTTAGGTTCTGGAAATTTACTGGAAAAGTGCATATATAATTAGCCTTGATAATGCTTCATTTCCATATTCAAACATAAAGTTTAAGACAACATATTAAAAACATGAAGTTGGTGATATAGTTTAACTCTGTTCACCTGTAGCGTCTTAAAAATATATGTAATTTTACAATACGCATCTTTAAGGGCAATTTTCTCAAAATGTTTTTTCCTCATACTCTGAGCCAGACATCCCCAGATTTATTCCCATCTATATTCAAAAGGTTTTCACAGAGGGGCTTGTTCATATATTATTTATAGCCTGATTTTTTTTAACATTTTATTCTGAAAAACAGGGTGATAGATGGATGATGGATTTTTTTTTTTACTGTTTACAATATTTTCTGATTTATAGAGTAATAAAAAGAGATATCAAAAACTATATTTGCAAAAACCTCTGACTCTTAATATGTCAACAAAATAAGGCAAGAAATTTTAAACTAGCTTTATCCAGTGTTCAGATTTATGTTGTGGAAATGTATGCAAATTGGTGCATATTTAAATTTCAGAAAACCTTTAAGATAAAAAGAAATTGCCTTAATATAAGTAATCACCTAGGGAAGTTTCATGGTGATATTTTTATGTTAAAAAAGTTTCCCTATTCACCTGGGATGTCTTCCCTTAAAAAGGGACAGTTCACCCAAAATCAATGTATCATACCTTATAAGATCAATAGCACATCCATCTACCCAGATTCTTGTAGTGTAATTCACTGTGGTTGAATATATTAAGTGGAGGTGCTCAAAGCATCAAAAACATTTAAAAAGAAAAAGTTATTTCTCTTCTGAAGAGGAAAGTTAGCAGCAGCTTCTTTTTAGACACGACATTCCTGTGGTGAAAGTTTGTTAGTGTGTTCACTTTGTGGGCCAAAATAATGAATAATTACCTCTGTCTGCTGTCATCTTTAAATCAGACAAGGACTACCTCCTCATTCTTTCACTCACTATCATTTTCTGTAACTGCTTATCCTGTTAGGAGTCGCGGGGGGGGCTGGAGCCTATCCCAGCTGACACTGGGCGAGAGGCAGGGTACACCCTGGACAGGTCACCAGACTATCACAGGGCTGACACATAGAGACAGACAACCATTCACACTCACATTCACACCTACGGACAATTTAGAGTCACCAATTAACCTGCATGTCTTTGGACTGTGGGAGGAAGCTGGAGTACCTCAAGAAAACCCACGCCGCTACCTCCTCATAAAATACAAAATCGTTGAACTGATGAAGTCTTTATTTCAAACTGGCACTGAATAAGTGACTAATATAAAAAAAGCATCAACAGATACATCAATAAGGCACATGGGGCATCACAAAATATCCCTTGCCATGACTGTGGAGAGACCCGTTAAACAGCTGATAAAATCTCAACCTAAAACTAAAAGAATAAATACAATTTCAATCCAAGTCAAGCCAGAGAAAGTGATGGCAGTGGAATGCAGCTTGTTATTGTCACTAGAAAGCCAGTGAGTGATATCAAAAAATCCACTTCTCAGTAAACTCCACACTCATAATCCATCTATACTACCTGCTTAATCAGTTTGTCTACGCGCACACATCACAACGAAAACATACATTCCCTTAATCTACCAACATTTACGTAACACATTGTGACTTGCAACAGTGGCCAGAGAGAAGGCTTGGGAAGAGCTTAGCTTGTGTCTAAGTTGTGCAGAAACACACAATACCCTGTGAAGAAACAAACAGTGTGGATAAGTTAGTGAGTTCTTAGCATGCACGCAAACTCCAGCACCACATTTAAATTTTCCCTTTCCTTCCCTCACTCTGTTATTTGACCAACTTGATGTGACATGAGGAGAGTCTGCTGAGGGCAGAGACGTATTCTCCTCATCCCAGTCCACGAGTCAATCCTACAGCCTGTAAAAACAAAATCAGATACAAGCATGCCTCGGAAACCAACAAGCTACAAGGTTGAAGCATTTAATGAAACGTCCATTCCCACTGATGGATCATCCACTGGCAGGAATATAAACATGGAGACATGTACTGGATGGATATCTAACCCACTCTGTCCATGTCTTGTCATCTCTGATATCTGCAACATCACAGCACAGGTGCTTCCTGTCCACAGCGTAGGAGGGATACTTAAAAAGATAACAGGCTACACAACTGTTAAAAGACAACACAGCAGGTCAGCGGCAGCCAGCCTTGGGGGAGCTACAGTATAGGCGTCATGGGAATAACCACCCTTGTGTGTCCCCAGCACCTGTCCCCGCCCTCACTGAGGTAGCTCCCTGCGGCCGACCATCTCCAGCTCCACGCTGGAGAGGAAACGTTTGGATAGTCGGTGGCAGTCGTAGCTCAGCTCTGTGGTGCAGAGGGTGCTGGTTTTCTTGGGGTAGACAATGGTGGTGCTCTGGAAGTGCTGCGGCCGATGGCGAGGCTGGAACTCCAGCTGTGTCTTGTAGTGGCGCCAGGTGCTGTGGGGCACGGCCATGATGGTCTGCATGCAGTGTTCAAGGCCCTGGCCCGTGGGCTGTAGGGCCACGCCCTGGATGAAGTGGCGGTCCGAGTCGTAGTGCACAGATGAGGTGTATCTGTGGAGGAGAGACAGTGTAAGGGTTTTATTTGGTGCAAAACTAGTTTGCATTAGAGCAGCAGTGGAAATTCCAATTCCAGCTTCGGAAATGTGGATATTTTCTAGGTAAGCTGATTATCTTTGGGTTGTGGACAAAACAAGACACTTGAGTTCGGCATCTGTGGCTTTGGGAAATACTGATCAAGATTTTTCACCATTTTCTGACATTTTATAGACCAAACAACTGATCTATCAATCAGGAAAATAATCGACACATTAACAGACAATGAAAATATTCGTTAACTGAAGCCCCAGTCTGCCTATAACCTGCATCAATGCAAGGTCTGTCCAAGTCCACTGTTGTCTTATTTGCTCATGCACACACTCTGCAGTTGTTTGCCTTCTAGGTACATATCAAAATAAAAATACCACAGCCTGCATGCCCCCATGGTGTGCCACTTTAGTGCACATCCAGCAGGTCTAACACTGCACAGAACAAGTCACATTAAAGCCAACCCACCTTATTTCCTTCGCTGGCAATGGATCAAGCGCTATGCCTTCCCCAAAGGACAACGGGTGCAGCTGCTGGAAAGATCCGGTGGGCAAAACTGGAACCTGCAGTGCAAAAAAACCAACCTCACAGTCAACACAAAGTTCTCATAGGTCCAGTTCAGTGCTGAAGTGACCCACTTTCCCCAGTTGGCCTGAACATGCAGCAAGTTCTCACAGGGATGCTTCAACAAAATGGTTTATTTAACTAAAAATGGGCTCACAGAGAGTCAGGGATCAATGGGCATGGTGTGGCAATGTCAGAGCTAACTTCCTGTGTGCAGTGGCAACATATATATTGCAATGCAAACCTGCAGTTTGTAGGATTAAACTACACAATGCATTTGTGGAAACTAGCTGGCATATATAATATACTGGCGTTTAAAATAAATGTTCATTTTCAATTTGTGGTGGTTTGCAAAGCTCCAAACAAAGTTCATATGTTGATTAAATGACAGCATATGGTCAGGTAGCAGTGTGACCTACCAGGGAGCCCCGTCCCTCGTCCTCAGACACCGGGCTCACGCCCCCGGCTTTATCCGCACACACAGGCAGCAGCCAGGCGCTGGGGCTCGGGCTCGGGGGTAACCCGGAGTCCGGGCTGTCAAGTCCTCTCTCCGCCCTGCAGCTCATATCCAGCGGGTCTCCTTCACATACATTTGGCAAGTTCAACCTGCCAACCATTTCTAGAGAAAAGTTGCAAAAGTCCAGCGAGTGAAACGCAGGTTACGAAACAGAAACACGTCCAGATAACAGTTCCTGATTTTTTTACGTCCTCTGGTTTGTTGCAAAGTCCCAGTGTTTCTGCTCACCTCTCCCCGGACAGGATGCACAACTGCCCGCTGGAAATATCATCAACCGGGCGGTGGTTCAGTCCAAACTGGAAGACCCCCAAAACCAAAAAAACTTTAAAACTGTCCTTTACTTTGACATTCAGAAACATCAAAGCATTACCCAGCTCTGTTGTGAGTGTGTAAAGAGCACAGGGAGGATGTGTGAGGGGGTCCTGCTGCCCGCGGCTCGTCTTCAAACTTCTCCCTCACAGTCGCCTTCAGATCCACAAACACACCAAAGGAAACGCCTTTTGAAGCTCTGTGCAGGCTCCTGATTGGATGGAGCATAAGTGGCAACCAGAGACTGGTCATGGGAACTTTTCCAGCCCCTCATTCAAAGCTGGTTCCTGGTAAACTCAGGTTGATGTTTTTTTCCTGGTATTGTGCATAAAGTGTAAAAAGAAGCACGAAACAGCCATTAGATGAAGCACAAGGGAAAAGTGGTGGCAATGTTTTTAATAGTGTTCAACAGCTGCATGTGTAGCACACAATTCAGACAATACAAACAAGCAACATTTTGTACCTGAAGGCAGGAATGTGTACACTTACGCAGCTACAGTTACTTGATTTACTACAACAGAGAGGCACTGCCATCAAACCAGTGACTTCAAATGACCGATTTTCCTCCAGAGACTGTGATGTACACACATGCAGCTTCAGAGTAGTAGAGCAAAGTATTGAGACCATAGACTGTCTATAAAGAGGCCCGTTCTGTTCTGTTGTGGATATGGAGGGATGGATGCACTAAAACAAACCCTTGTTTCATGTCAATGCAAATATGACAGAGGATAAAATTACCAGGGAAAATTGTTGGACAGTTAAACAAATAAGACTGACCGCACACATGTGTACTGACTGGTATGTCGACGTATACAGTATACACCCCAGGCAATGACCCAAGTTAAAAGACTTCACTTAGCTGGTTCTAATTTCCAAGTCGACCTAGAGGGATTTTAAATGCCAAGACAAAGACGGCCTCATGTCTGACAGGACATGCAGGAAATCCAAAGATTCTCTTTGTCCCAGACTTTAAATCGGGAGGACAGTAATAAATTTTAGGCCGCCATTCACACAAACAGTCCTCACTCTTATGACGCATGTCCACTTTAAACAGATTTCAACCCACACTTGAAATTAAAACAGGTTAATTAAGATCAGGCTGCGTGTAGTCATTGTTGATTAGACATGTCCCAGAGAGGCAGCCAGAGGCCAGAGGAGAATTTAGTTAACAGCGCTACAGTTGTTTGAGTGCATATACACTGTGCAATACTAATGTTACAAAGCGTAGACGTTGGTGTCATAAAAAAAGGAAGGTGGGAAATTACAGAGGTAAATGAAACATGTAACAACAGCAAGTAGCATTTGAGGAAGTTTCTTCATTATCCAGCGTCATCTTGTGTTCACATCACTGTCAGTCAGAAAATTCAGTCTACGTTTTGCTCTCTCTTATCCATGATAACTGAACGGAGCAAAATGAAGTCTTTGAGAATTGCTGCGAGAGATGTGACGCCCGCCCCGGCCAGCAGCTTTGTTAATTTTCAAGATTTTAGTGTGTGTTTGTTCAGAGTCTCTTCTTGATGAGCTTCTCTAGTTTGCGGATGCGGGAGGACTCCTGCTCGGGGGTGGGGGTGCTGAAGAGAGAGGGGCCGCCGTCGGCCCCGGAGGGTGGAGTGGGTAGCCTCTGTCTGAAAAGCTCCAGCATGCTGCTCTGTTCGCTGCGCTTCAGGCCCTGCACAAACACAAGTACACATAAACACAGGAGGAAATTCAAAGTGTTAGAAAAACTGAAGAAGAAAATGCAAAACTAGGAGAGTGTTTGTTCACAGCAGCAGGTTAGACAACATATGCAAAACAGAAAAAGATGAGATTACACCAGCAAAGTATGATGTGAAAGCAACAGTTTCACATTTGGGGAAAAATGCTTATTTGCTTTCTCTGCCGAAAGTTAAACAAGGAGATAAATAGCAGCCTCAAACCTGTATGTTCATGTTGAAGCTGGGGCCAGCAATCAATCAGCTTTAAAGGTAACAAAATCCACCTACCAGCACCTCTATAGCTCACTAATAACACAAAATATCCTGTTTGTTAAATCTACGCAGAAACCAAAGGGAAAACTACAACCTGTGATTTGACGAGGGGTTATGTGCAGATGTTAATTAGGGAGCCTTAAAGGTGCTGGTGGGCAGATTTTGTTACCTTCACACAGATGCAGGTTAGCTGTTTCCCCCTAATAAGCTAAGCTAACTAGCTCCATATTTAAGATACACACAGGAGAGTCTTCTTCTTCCCCAAAACGCCAAACTATTCCTTTAAATTACACATAAAATCCAACTGACCTTCATGTCCAGAATCTTCTGGAAGGTTTCAGGATTTCCATCAGCCAGGAGCTTGATGTAGTTGTCAACAAACACCACTGGTGGTTCATGTGGGGCCATCACCACCTGCGGGAAAGTAGAGTGTAATGTTAGTTTCAACCCCTCCCTCTTTTCCTGTGAACCATCATGGGACGACCCAAGAGATCTTTAAATGATCCCACATGGGGCAGCTATGGCCCAAATGAGGAATAAGCGGGCTACAACTGACAAAACTGAGTGGTTCTTCTAACTGTGTACAAAGTCAAGACAATGTTTCTATATTTAGAAAGCCCACTCCTCACTCTTTTTTCCTTTTACATGCCAATTACTCCACGCATCGGTGGGCAAGAATTGGTTTCACTGGTAATTATTTCAGGGGTATAATGAGTCTGGGCGAATATCAGCATTAGTCAAGAGCAAGCAGAAAAGGTTTAATGGGGCACATGTCTCTCTGGATTGGATTCTACTGGTTGTTTTTTTTCCAACAATAGAGACTGGGTGGAAAACGTGGATCGGGTAGCAATTCCTGCAGCCGCTACAAAGCAGGCAGACCAACACATGGCTGACAGACCCCCACCTCCCATCTCATGCATACGCATGCACGCAGGGATCATCTCACACAATTTTTCTCCTTTGCTTCTCCTCAATAAAAAAAAAAAAAAAAGACCCAATCTATCCTTTCACTGTGTTCTCTTTTTACTCAAAGTAAAATATATGAGAAGGTGAGCTGCACAGGGAGAGAGTTCAGGAATCAAGAGGCAGGAGAGAAGGAGAGAGAAGAGCAGGCATGAAAGGCTCAGGATCGTGTGGAATTCTTTGCTTTCTTACTAGCCTGGCTGACTGAGTGATTTACTTAGCAACTGTCCTGGAGCCAGGCCAAGGGAAAGGCCTGTAGGGACCTTGTAAAAAAGGGAAAGAAAGGGGGAGAGGGAGTTTAAGAATGAAAATGGGCATAAAAAGGGAGAGCGAGAGCAACAGAGTAAGAAAGGGGGGGTGGTGAGGGGGCATTCAGGCTGAACAAGGGTGGAGAAGAAGGGGTGGTGGTGGTGGTGGTGGTGGTTCCTTTTAAATACTCCCAAAGAAGAGAGAACTTGAGAGGTGGGAGAGGGAGCTGGAGCTATGGTGGGCTGGGCTGGAGGAGCGTGGAAAACAGCCACGTCTCACAGGCATCAAACCGGCCAGGAGAGGCCGTCTCAGACAGACAGAAAGAATCCTACGTACTTTGAACACAACTGAGCACTGGGAAGTTGAAAAAATTTACAGTAAGGTGCAAGCCATTATTGCATCAGTCTGAAGTTGCACTAATAAATATTTTTACTGTATATCACCAACAGATCAAATGAGTAATGGAAGAGAGGTCGGTAACAATGAACCCACAGAGCATGATCACAGCTCTCCTCTGCTTTACAGCCATTTTTTTCTATCTTAAACTCCTTATTTCGGTTTTAGGACACAGAACTTTATTGTTTTGTGTCAGTCTTACTGCTCTCTTCAGCAGAAGGCAGCCTTCATAAACCATAGTGCGCTACCTGCCCAGCACCTAACAGCAGAGAGACAAAGATATCAGCTAGCTGGTGAAACTTGTTCGCAGCTAAAGAGCCAAATATTTCCCTCAGGATTCAACACCTCAAACTCCAAATAAATGTTTATGGTTGTTAAATGTGTAAGTAGGCAACTGTTAAACACATAACAACTTTATAAGATAATTCCATGTCAATGTTGAGTTTACAATTTGTTTCACTGCTCCCGAGCGGCCAAAATAAGGTGAATTAAGGACATAGTTACTTTAAATCTATCTGGAACATCAACTGGAGAGTTTTGATTAGCGTAAACTCTGGAGCTATAACACGAGATAATAATAAAATTGTTTTGCTCAATTGTCAACTGACGAAAAACAACCAACAGAGGAAGTATATATTAGATATATGATAAGAACTTTAAGTGTGAGGAACACAAGCTTTTCTCACAAGGGAGTGGACAAGAAAATGTACAAGGAATCCTGCAGTGGGTTTTCTGCTTGTATCTCAAAGTGAACTTTGAAAACTGAAAGTACTTCTCAAATTGTCCCAGTGAATTGCAGTTTCTTGTTGGGGGTAAGCCAGATTTAATTTCAACTCACAGCATCGCAGACGGTAATTTAAAACTATTGTTGAGGCCAGACAGAGGAATTCTTTTATTGACCCTCCTTCGATGGATTTGTCTTTCAGAGGCTTCAGTCTCAGCCCAAGGTGGAAGCAATTACCTGAGAGGAACCTTGATGTTGCACAAAGTTGATGGCTAAAACGCTGGCTTTAGTACAAAAGCTTCTTTTTACTCGTGTGGGCTTTCTTCTTTCAAGGCCGAAAATGTTAACAGAACAAATCTTTGTGTGGCTCTTTGAAAATTGTTTGTTACTAACAACTTATCCCTTGAGGCATTCCTGCTACCAGGGACAAAATACAATGCTTAATTGGATCTTATTTATTAGGACCCTATCATTTGCTTATCATTGTAATCATTACTAAGAATTGAATTGTCTTCTATGGGGTGTTTGCTCATGGTTTTTCTTTTAATAGATCTTGTAGTATCAGATTTCTAGCCTCTACAATGATTATTTTGTCTTGTGCTGTCACAGTTATCAATGTGAATCACTCGGAGGCCTTCATGCAGTGTCAGCTCCGTCTGTGAGAGCTCTTCAGGAGCCATATAGATCACATTCCCGCTGAAGGGGCCCGCTGGCAGTTGAAAAAGCAGACAGTGAATGCTGATGTGAATGCATTCTATAATTCTATAATGTGAAAGCCCCTTTAATGTATGGCAGATGAGTGGAAATTCACGTACTGTATATAGATTCAGGGCATTTATCCAGGGAACAAAGACGAGCTTTAAAGGGGCCATATGGAACAGCGTGCATCGCAGTGAAAAAACAGTCCAGAGAGGCTGTCAAATCTGAAATACTGAGAGGGGTTTGCTGGACATCAATGTCTGAGACAAAACAAAGTTAGTGTGCCTGGAGGCCCGAGTCTAAGACACAGTGTAGGAGCGGTTATAGTATTATACCATAACATTATAGCAAAGCAGAGCATGATAGGGCTGTCACTTTTTCCAAAAATCAAAATTGAACGAATTTAAAACGACATGCAATTTGATCGAATGTATCTGAACGCTGCAGCCCGAAGTGATGCCTTGACTGTCTCTTGCCACATCCATCCGTCTGTGGTAAAAATGAGTGCCTTATACTTAAGTAAGTATGTTTTCCCGTGTGGGGTTGTACAGATGCACTATGTGTTTTGAGATTGCGGTGGGACTTGGAATTCTATATCATGGCTCAAGTTCCATCATGAGATCTTGAAACCCCTCTCCCCACATAGCTTTGCAAATGAATCCTGCTATTTTGGCAGTGATAACATTTTTAAGAGGTCCTGGCGTGTGTGTGCTGAATAGTAGGCAGTCAGACGAGATTGTACACTTGCCTTCTCTTCACTTGTCTGTGGCCTCTGCTGCCTCATTCAAGTCGCAAGCTGACTCTACAGGTGAGTCCACAGCAGGGGTGTGCCATATCATCTCGTTCACGATAATGATACTCGTGATATTTAGACTTGTTGACATTAACGTCATACTGTTACCCATGGCAACAACAAGCATGGCTGAAATTATTACCGACTCCGCAGTGGATCCAAAAAGAGGAGCAGCTTCAGTAATGTGTAATAAACTGTGGTGTCCTGAGTATTTTTTGAACAGCCCCAGACTTCTCAGACTCTTTTACCGAATTACCGCTCAGAAGGAACTCATTCAGTGGCTCCTCCGGCAGCAGCACCTCTCCTTTCTCACCATGTGCACATGGGAATTGGTATCATTTTGTCATAAAACTTTGGTTATGTAAACCCACATGACGCTCACGGCTCAACAAAAAACTACATATATGTGAACGTGCGATAGTTGTGGTATCATAACAGCCTGTCACAGGTTACAGTGTGATGATTAGAGGAGAAATGAGCATAAAGGTCCAGGTGGAAAAAAACACCTGACTCAGTCAATAAGGATTTTGCTAAAAGAAGGAAATCAGCTGTTGATTTATATATGTATAGATCCCAGGGTACATTTCATGCATTTGGGAGTTGTTTAAATGTGTAATTTGTGGTAAATTTTATTTTGTTGTATATTGTAATTTGTCATATCAAGAATATCATTATCGCAAAAATACCTTGACATATCGTGATATTATTTTAGGCCCATATCGCCCACCCCTAGTCCACAGATTTGTGGTCATTGTAAGACGGCTGCTTTGTGAAAAAGCCGACAAACAGCCTTGTCTTTAGTTTCTGTTTAACCTATGGTGTACAACCCATAATACTTACACACACTGCTTCTTAAATACTTTGTTTTCCGGTGTCCTCCATTTTCAGTCTGCTGCTTATACAGATTGTCAATCAAGACTTTGTTGCGCTCACAGACTGTAAATTTTGAATTCGAACAGGTCATTACAGATGGAATTAACTATGTTGAACGAACAATCGAATATCAAATAAAAAGTGACAGCCCTTGAGCACGATTAGAGCAGGTAAACATCAACACAGCCCAGCCACCATAACTTCAGGAAGGAAACAAAGCCTTCTGTGGTTCCAAAGGAAATCAAGGGACAGGCGTTTACTCTGTGTATGTGTGTGTGTGTGTGTGTGTGTGTGTGTGTGTGTGTGTGTGTGTGTGTGTGTGTGTGTGTGTGTGTGTGTGTGTTTCTGGACACTCCAGAGACAGTCAGTTAGGGTGGGGTTAATCTAATGGCAGCCACATACCAGTGTCCTCTTAGGTCCCATAAGGTAATTCTGAGGAAAAGCTTAACAACATGGGATATTCACCATGTTAAACTGCATGGTTACATGAATCTACTTATTTACTCGCTTACACCTTTCCACTGGCTGAAGGTCAACCACATACTGTGTTAAAGAATACGTTTGTGTGTGTGTGTGTCTTGTGTTGGCCCGTCTCACCCTTGTTAAACCAGCAGTGCATGAGCTCCATTCCTATTCCCTCCCCACCTCGTGTGAGGTGGGTTATTTTATGGAAACATGCTCATAAAGTGCTATTGTGAGTGGGGTTAAAGACACAATTAAAGGGTTATTCTGCCCAAAATAAACTCTAAGTAGATAATCTGCGTGAGTGACTCAAAACAAACACTTTAATACTGGCTCGCCAGTCAAACCGCAAACACTCAATGGAGAAATGTTTTCTTCTGTAACTTCTTACGATGGAACCTCAATCAGTGGAAAAAGCAGTTAGCTGCAGGTTGTGCCAGACTATTCTTGGTCAAGCATTAGCGTCAACACCAAAAGCTTGTGTTTAACTGGATATGTCAGAGTTCCAGCATTAAATCCGTACAACGGCAAACAAGAGATAAAGAAAAGTCATTCAGACCGCTCTCACACAAAAGGCTCTATCTAAAGTTCCGAGCCTTTAAAGGTCAGAGAGTGAAGCTGTGGTTGTAAAAATGGCCAGCTTGAATTTAGCCACCCAAGTTAAATGTCATAAAATCTCAAGTGTCCCATAAAGATCAAGCGCCACTGATAATGTGTTTAAGTTGAACTATTTGTATTTGAATAAGAACTTAAGTTCACATTAAAATCTATCAGTTAAAGACGTAAACTCCTTCTCAGTTTATACCTGAAAAGTAAACTGTTTAAATTCATCTCTACTGGCCTTCACAGCAAGATTGAGCATTTTTCCAACATTTATCTCAGGACGGTTCTGTCCTTTACACACACTTGTACCCAGAAGCTGCACAGCCAAACCCCCTCACCTTAAGAATCATCTCTGCACGGGTCATGCCTTTCACCACTATCTTGGTGTAGCTGGCAGGTGCCTTGCGGAGCACCTGGGAGCCTATGGAGGGCAGATCCAACAAGACTGTCTTCAAGGAGTGAGTGTCGAGGAGGAGCTGGTGGGGCAGGATAGGATAAGATTAAACATATATACCAGTGCACATAATGAATTCTCTGATGTAATAATCATGTAACAGTGTACATACATGTACAGTTTAAAATGTGCTTAAGGAAATGACTCACAATGCAGCTTTAAAAACAGATTAGCTTAAATGAAACTTACTTGTTCAGCTCCCACCATGCTGATAGGCTTACATCTGAACAGGTGGTTGATAAATTTGGGAATGAAAGAACTAAGAGAAGAAAGAAGTGACAAATCAACTTTGGGAACCTTTGACAATGGCTCATGGATGCTTACAAATGTGTGTGTGTGAATGTGTCGTACTTTGTGAACTTGATGCAGAATTGTGTAAAGTATTTTCGCGTGGAGGCCAGATTGTCTCTGATGATTGGCACATTCTGCTTTATGTGCATGATGATTGATGTCACATAAGGACTCTGGTCACCCACATGCTCCACACTCTGCCACGGCATCTGAGAGAGAAAGAGACGCAGAGAAAGAGAGTGGAAGTGAAGATTGTAATTCTTTTGATTTTGTCTGTTGTCACTGTAGCACTGCACAATTAGAAATTCACATATTCAAGCCTTTCTGTCTTTTTAATTGTTGTCCTTGAGCTTCTGTAAAGCTGGCTAATTCTCATAAAATTGCTCAGTGTTGTAACAGTAATTAACCTTGATCTGTATCTCAAACTATGCCTTGCTGTGTCCTTGACTTTGGGGGAACTGAGCCTGCAAAGTCCTTGAAATGTCCTTGAATTTCATGTCTAAAAGGTGTGGAAACCCTGTATATGAGCTGAATGTGTGACTGTGTGTCTGTGTCAGTGTGTTTGTGTCCAACCTTGCTCATAGCAGTGAGAGCAGGGTCACAGGCCGCATCCAGATCTTGGACAAGTAGCTGGATACTGTTCGAGATCACACTGAAAAAACATGAAAGTACATAACTGACACCACTAAAATGGACTCTTCACATGAAAGAAGGTAGGCTATTGTTTGTAAGAAAAGCACTGCTGGTTTGTAGTTGCCACTTACGTGCTGAATGTATCCATCTCCCCATTCAAGTTTATTCTCTCTACTAGGATTTTATCCACCTTTTCCTTCAGTTTCTCTTCCAACTGGAACAGTTAAAAACAAAAACACAAATATTAACACATAAAAGCTGCATTATTTTGAATGTATCCTTTTAAGATGAGTTAATCTCTTTTTTAAAAGCTGACTTAAAATTGCGTAATCCTAACTGCCACTGTGAGTTCCTCAAAACACTGATGAAACACAGGTCAAAAATGCTCTAACTCCCACATGATAATCATCTCCTATCTCCCTATCATATACTGTCACTGCAGCTCTAACTCAAAGATACTTCAGGTCTGTGTGCTTATTTGTATGTGCGTGCCTGTTGTGTGGTAGCCAAGCAGTACTCTGCGGTGCTAAGGATGCTACAGATCAGGCAGAGCTCGTCCATGGTGAACTTTGCAGTTTCTGAGCCTTCTTTCTCCTTCAGCAGACTGGTGATGGTGAGACCTCCGCTGTTACTGGTGGATCTGGACAGAGAGATAGATGTAACAAGAGTAAGGGGAACAGGCAGGGAAACAGAGTTAGAGACATAGGAGTTTCTTGACATATATTTGACATGTAAATTAAGATATATAAAAGAGTCTGACTTACGCCGAGCTCAGACTGCAGGAGGTTTGGACTGATTTATCCCTGATCTACCCCTCCAGACAATCAGAGGAGGAATCTGATCTGGAACCTTGGTCAGTACTAATGGTCTGCTCATATTATCTCACCTCCAGCTGCTGAAGAACAGACAACCTATGCTGACTACATCTTCGAAAAAATTTCTCTTCCAGACTCGTTCAGCTGTCTGCATTTGCTTTTCCTCACCGCAAAAAACTGTTAACATTACAGCAAGTTGTCACACCACGTCAGTCCCCATTTTGTGTACATCTGTTTCCCCATGAGATCACGTGAGGTGGTGCATTCATGCTCCCTATGGTAGGGTAATTATAAGAATATATTGTAGTGTCTGATAGGCCATTGTTTTCAAATCTTGTATTGTGTGCATGTTTGAGATTAGAGAGGACGTCTCTGAGGTCTCTCCTTATGTGCATGATTCAACCCAATTTCAAAACCCGTTAGGATTTTAAAACTCCTGTAGTTTAAGCCCGGCTTTATTGACAGAAAATCTGCTCTTTGTGTTCTCAACTGATCACTACTGAATAAAAAATGAGTCTACTAATAACTAAGCTAGTGATTGCTGGTTTCCGTATTTAAATGTTTGTGATACTGTATGCTGTAAAGTTATAGGGTGACTTAGAGGGATCAGGGGTCAAGACGAACCTCAAGAAGCTAGGTCTTGTTTTTCCTACGATAGGCTGATGTGGACTCCCTTTGCCACTGAGCTTAAGAAAATCTCTTTGTGGAACCACAGGTAAAGTAAAGGCCAGTAAGTGACCCAGACAGAACAGGCCTAACTACGAACAGACACAAGTGTCGGGACGCTGCGCCAACGAAGCTTCAACTGCAACCCAGTCATTAATAAATGTCATAACAGAGACGTGGGTAAAACCACAACATAGTTCAAGCTCCTTTCGAGGGCCCCTTTCCAAACCTAGCAAAACCAATTGACAGCGCACCACACTGGATGACCGTGTCTGCATGTGTCTGTCAGTGTACGCGCTTCCAAAGCCTCTGAGTGCATCTTTGTATCGTGTTTGTATGTGCTCTCTGACTAATGTATATCATACATTAGTCAGAGAGCACAAGTGTGTAATTAGCATGCATGCATATCTGGGACAGAAACACAGCGTGTCTGAGTGTGTGTGTGTGTGTGTGTGTATGTATGTATGCACCACAGCCAGGGATGAGTTCTAACGTGGCCAATGAGCCAGAGATGTTTTTGCTGGTAGCATATTAGGCTTTGCCACAACATAACCAACTCCAGATCCCTCATGGCATGCCATCCCAATCCATCAAACACAACGAGCACTGAAGACATGAGGTTTCAAACTAAACTCCTAAACAGCCCCATTGCCATACCAAAAGAATGAACAAATATGGGCGTGACGTGCTTGTTTGTGAAAAGTTAATACCAAATAACTCTCTGTTTGTGTTGCTGCCCAGAAAATTTAATGATTCTCCTGGATGGAAACGGTTTAAATACTAGAGATACTTGTGAGCGAACACGAGTGAATGTTTTTGTCAGCAGGATGGTGTATGTGGGACTGACTCAAAATAAACTACAGGGCCTGTGTTTGCTGTAATAAAAAGAACATGCCACCCAGTGCAACAGTGTGGCTGAATGATGTGTTTTTAATAGTGTTTGGAAAGCAATGGAGGTCTACGGCGCAGTGGAAAACAGACAATGCTTGTTAGTACGATCAGTTCGTTCCTGGCTTTGGCTTACATGCTAATTGTTGAAAATAAGAACAATTTGAACATTGCCAAACTTAGAATATTAATATAAAATGACTGTATTTTGAGAGAGAAGCTGAGGGCTGTTCCTGTCACTTTAAATCAGCCAAGCTGTATGTGTGAATGCAAATGTCCGAATCAGCTGCATCGGACATTAAACAGACTTCACCCTGCCAGCTCCCCAGTACAAAGTCTGTGTCATATACGATTGAGCCCATGTGTGAATAGATCAGGTAATAGTCCAGAGAATTCACAGCGAGCAAGTGGGCGTCTTGATGACATTTCTAACATGAGGCTTGTGCAAACTGGAAGAAAATAAACATCTGAGGGTAAAGAAGAAGTGCCATTTACACAGAGCAGCAACAAAAATGTCTAACTGGAGAGAAATTCAGGAACTTCTGCTGGTATGGGCTGAAGCTGAAATCGGCAGAAGCCTTGGGTGTTCATGAAAAAATTACGATGGGGCTATGTCACCGTGGTATAATCTTTGTCATGTCCTGCCTCCTGCACACTCTTCCCAGAAGCCACCCCTTGCCTAAACCAAATATTTCCAGTAGGTGGGAACGCCTCTGACACAGACAATCTCCTGTTTTGTGCTACATATGTGACCAAACTGGAACCAGTCTTACTTGGGCAGGTTGCCAGAGAGGATCTTCCAAGCGTACTCTCTCAGGAATTTCTGGAAGATGGTTGTGAGGGCGATCATCGGTTCTCCGGTGCTCAGTTGGGAACACTGCACCATGCACTTCTTGTAATAGACAAAGAGGTCAGCACAGCTGGGTAGCACTGCTCCGCCCTCCTCGGTGCCTGCCTTGGGTGGGCCTTGAGCTCGAAAGTCAGCCACAAACCGGTCAATCAGTTCACCCAGGTTCCTGCAGATACCCGAAAATGTATAGCCAAACCCACACAGGTTCACACACACATACACACACGGGTGGCTGGATTAGGGACACATGAAAGGAATTAAATGAACTAAATAAAAACATTTAAACATTAAAAACATGATTGGCTCCTAAATCCATTAAACAAATAAAAGGATAATATGACAGGCAGACAGAAAGCCACATGGATATATAGGGGAAAATATTCCGAGCATATCAAAACCCTCAGCACTACAGTCAACAGGTCCACAGTCAGTTGGTGTGGCCCAATCTTACTGAATCTTGGAACTAAAGCCAAAGACAAAACAAGCAGGCCACTGTTCTCTCCCGCTATGTCCCACTGAGGACAGGCTGATCTGGCTGTTGCCTGTTTAAGGGCTTTGGATTGAGCTGAAATGAGGTTGTAGCTGCAGAATAGGTCAATCCTGTTCCCTTGGACAGACAAACAGCATTTAACGGTCCAGAGAGCCAAGAGCCAGGAGCTGCATGCAAGCACAGCAGTCCCAGAACTGTGTTCAGTTTCAGGAGCGATCACCATGACGGGGGGAGGGGAGGGATGGAGAAGTGAAGGATGGTGGTAGAAGAGGGAGGAAAACAGAAAGACTGTAAGAATAAAAGAAATAAAAGACAAGAGATTGGGATGAAGAGAGGAATAAAACAAAAACCACACAGATAGAAGGAGAGCAGAGAAGGGGTACCACAAAGAAAAAAAAAATAAAGAGGTGGGAATGAAAATAGGCAGATCTGCTGTGGCAGCACTTATTCAACCTCCTTCTCTGTTTCTCCCAGCGTCTGTGGTTGTGTAGCTAATGGGAAACATTTCTGCCACAGTGGAGACAGAGGCATGTACAGGAACAAGAGATGGAAAGACAGAAGAGGCAGGGAAGTAGAATGGGAGGTGGGGGATCTGATTGATGAGTGGGCAATGGAAAAAGGACGCATGTGCCAGCTTTAAACACAACCTGCTCCCGATCTCGCGTCTGTATACCCCGACCCAATTTGGTCTTGTCTGCTTGTGCGAGTGTGTGTTGCTCACTTGTCTTGGGATTCTATGTAGACGTATAGATGAGGCTCAAAGCACTTGGAGACAATGCCGTGGAAAGGGTTGTCCGGAGCTTTTGGCTTCCTGGGCTGAAAGAATGGAGGGAAAATGAGGAATTAGTGAAATAACAGGTTTTGGTTGCAGCTCCTCTGAGAGCCAATCAGTGAGTGCCTCCAGCTCAGCAAGCAAAGGTTAACGTCAAAACACTGAACACAGTTTTCAAAGGTGGTCTTACATGTTTGAGATAGTGATTTGCTTACCATGCATGAAATACATTCAGCTCCTACTTTATCAGCTCCACCTCACTAAAACTTATGCAGTCCAATACACCAGTCCTGCACTAAAATCTTACTTTCATGAATGTTATTTTTTTGTTGAAACTTTTAAAGAGGTGTTGATTCAACTTTGATCATCTGGAAGCTGCAGTTTGTGGTGCTGTTGAACCATGTTGTTTTACACTGAGAGAGTACAGTGTATACTGCTTATAGTGATCATGTTTACAATAAAGGATGCACATTATATATCGGTCCGATAAATTATTGGCCGATAAAGGGACATTTTACTTATTATGCATTATTAAGATAATTAAAATTATAGCCGATAAATAGCGCTGATGATACAAAGCCAGACTGCTTTCGTCTGAGCAAAACATGTCGCGGTGTAGCCGTCTTTCACAGTTCCAGAGGAAGACAACAGGATAACGCCAAGGGTCTGATCTCTGACCGCTGAACAGGTTAGACACAGCGCTGGAGGACTGTCTCCAGAGTGTTAGCACAAGCTAATTAGCAGCAGCGGCTCACATCCCGCACCAAGCTTTTAAAAAGTTTGACTCTGTTGTTAAACTTATAAATAACCGCTAGCCATGTGATGCTACAGTTAGCGATTATTTCTATCATTACCTCTCTGGCTGTGTGTGAGTGAGACATAGCTACTTGTTTGTCCGAGTTGTGTTTCAATGTGTGAGGTGAATCAAAAGTGCAGCACTATTCTCCTTGGTAGTTGTAGGCTAGTCTATCGTGGGATGGTGAGACGGTGCCTGGGTGTGTTTCATAATTTCCCTCTCTCTTATCGTCAACCATTAGTTAATACAGATTAAAAGTAATTTTACTTTCACATCCTTGTATTTATTAGATTCATCTGTAGTGTAGGGTGATATGGGGGCAGGGGTGTTGAAAGTAGACCTAATGTTGGCAGGTATGGAAGAGATGTCAGGTTCATTTGGTTAGGTCAGGATTATGGAGTAGGCCATTCTTACCCCCAGGTATACATAAACTAGAGGTTACACACTACTCTTTAAAACACAAAAATGCGAAATTATCGGTTATCATATCAGTTATCGGCCATGGCAAGCAGGTAATTGACGATTATCAGTATCAGCTGAAAAAATCCATGTCGGAGCATCCCTAGTTAAAATGATCAACTGTTCATATGGCTCAAAAAGCTTTAGACAGAATTATTCCTGTACAAAAGCTGTCTAATTAATTTGCTCATGGTAATCAAGTAGTCTGCTTACATTGATCATTTTTGGTCTTTTCATACATAATAACATATGAATTTTTTTTAAACTATGGTAATTCTCTTTCTATTACCCATCTGCTTTTGGCTGGCTACCTGAGACTGGTGATGTGTTAACACTGAAATGATGAAGGAAAAAGAAAGTCATTTTCTCTCACTGACAAAATTTGTCTCCTCAAAGCTTATACCTGACAGTCATTATTGCCAGTGATGAGATAGAAAATGAATGTGCACAGGGGGAAGCAACCTGTGAGCCATTCTCGTCAAGTGGATTGAAAAAT
Source organism: Epinephelus moara (assembly GCF_006386435.1). Classification (NCBI taxonomy): domain Eukaryota; kingdom Metazoa; phylum Chordata; class Actinopteri; order Perciformes; family Serranidae; genus Epinephelus; species Epinephelus moara. Next base: position 18,308,859 of record NC_065507.1, on the reverse strand, counting down.
GCCCGGTCACATAATGCCCAGGAAATGAAGCAGCTGTACTGTGTATTCCAACAGTCAAGAAAATGAAGTAAATAGCAGAGCTGTCCATTGCATTACTTTATATTCATGTAATAAATATACAAATGGCAACACTCAAAGATTTTCACTCATATTCCACAAGACAATCTAAGGACTTTTGTCTTCTGTACTGTCGAACTTCCCTTAATCAAAATTCACTGAAATACACAGGACCATCTCACTGGAACAACCTACTACCATCACGACAACCAACATCTACATTATTGTTATTATAGATTCCTTTGTAATACATCTTAGCTTGTATATATATAGCTACTAAAAAAGCCTAAAATGGCGTGCGCCAAAAAATATTCAACAGTTTCTACAATCAGGCTTCCACCTCATCCTCTGTTTCGCCAATTTCCTGTCTCCAGAATGTCTGTGAGCATGGGTCAAAGTTTGTCCCATAAAGTCTGTCTTCGTAGATCATAACTTTTCCATGGGAAGTGATGTACACTTGTTTCAGGCCTCGTTTTGTGCGTATGCAATGTTTTTAAATGAGACCCCAGATCAATTGAAGCTGTTTCCTCTGTATTTCTAACCTCATTGTTCAGCCCTCAGGGCTGTTATATTGTTTTATTGGAGTGGAGCAGTTTGACCTAGGTGTACCTAACATCCTTCAGCCAAGAGTAAGAGTCTATCAGATAAGATTCTTGTGTTCAAACTATTGCCACATAAGCACATGGTGGTAAGTGGAGGTAGTACATGGGAGAGTATTTAAATCAGGCTGCTACACCACTGCTCAACCTGCCACAAAAAAAGGCAGTCAGAGCTTTAGAAAGAAATCCAAAAGAAAATCTATTTGACCTACAGACAGCTCCACATCAGGGGAAACAACATCTGAATGTCCCTTCATGTTACAGAACAGGTCATCTGGGGTCATTCCAGGTCAACTCACCTTAGCCAGGTCCTCGTCCTTATCTGTGCCCACATCCTCACCTGCCTCATCCTCCAGGAAGGGGTTAGTTGGGTCCAGAGGGCTCTCTGGCCTCTTCTGCTATAAAAGCACAGATAAAACACGAGTCTTGTTTCTGTTGCTCAGCTGTTAGAGCATCATTAGAGGTCTGAATGCCACTACGAAATTCCATGCGAACAGTTTCTGTAATCATCAAAAACTCTTTTAAATACAATCCAGGTTTCAGCACTTTCGGCAGTGTTTATGTAGAACATTTCATGAGAGACTTTGGTAAAACTGCACCTCCAATTATAAAATTCCACTCAACCAAATCCCTGATTAAATTACAGAACCCAACAGGCGTGAGTGTAAACTGAGCTGAGGACAAAGGGCCTCTGACGAGCCCAAATATTATCAGTTCTGAACAAGCTTGGCCTAGTTGTGCCCCCAACAAAATAATAATCAGAATCCTTCCATTCTCTGTGTATCGCTTCCACCTCCACACGCCAACATGACCTGGATTAAGAGGTTATTTCAGGCTGTGGCACAAAGAATGCTGTTCGTGTGTGTGTGAGTGAGGAACACAACAAAATATGATTGTAATTATGGTACAAACAAAAGATATTTTGCCAATATTTTTGCCTTAATAGGACCAATCTGCACGCTGCCATTCTGCTAACACAACACTAAAAGTATTTCAGCCAAGCCCCAAGGAACAGTGCCGGGCTTTAAAGCCAGTTTTACAGAGTAGCCAAACATGGAATCACGATATCAGGGTCCAATACTTGAAACAGTGGGGCCCAAAAACTTTTTCCTATAGACTTACACTGGGAAAGAGATATATATAAATCAGTAGATACAATTTTTTGAACATCACAATGCCCTTGAACTGACTTGTTTTGACTTGCTGCATCAGGGATTGATCCATTCAGCCTGATAACATTTGGAAAGACCAGAGAAGTTGAATGACTAAATCATTTTATGCCCATTCATGTTAGTTACACAGGAAGTTAGCCGCTCGGCTGAGCCTGGCTGAGCAGCCGCCATAATTCTCTACTCCACTTGCTCTAAGGGCCACTACAGTGTAGAAAATCTGGTAATTTCATGCTGCAGATATTAAGCTTTTTGGGCTTTATGCGCCACTGAGCAACTTTCATAGGAATAAATGAAGCTGCACTTTCAACGTTGTATCCAGTTCTCTTTATACATCCATGATTTCAACAGGTGGTATGGTCTCGTTGGAGAAAAGTGTATACACATACAGACTGGAGCCTATCCCAGCTGACACTGGGCGAGAGGCAGGGTACACCCTGAACAGGTCACCAGACTATCACAGGGCTGACACATAGAGACAGACAACCATTCACACTCACATTCACACCTATGGACAATTTAGAGTCACCAGTTAACCTGCATGTCTTTGGACTGTGGGAGGAAGCTGGAGTACCTGGAGAAAACCCACACTGACACAGGGAGAACATGCAAACTCCGCACCTAAGGGCTCCCCCACTCTGGGTTCGAACAAGGAGTCCTCTTGCTGTGAGGCAACAATGCTTACCACTGCACCAATTACAATAGCTGATTGAATTTTCTGTGTTCAGCTTGAATAAGTTGAAGCAGCTGGAGTAAACAGTCAATAGACACGTATGTTTTGTTTGTCTGTGTATGCTGTTCTTACTCCGGGTGTGTCGGTCAAGGTGCATCCTGTGAAGCGTTTGGCCAGAAGTCCCTCGAAGTTTGTGGTCCTCTGAATAGCAAACAGAAGCAGCTTCACTTCAATCTCCTTAGCCCGTGTACGCATGACTTTGGCGAGCTCCACCCTTACAAACACACAAGAAAAAAACAGACGTAGCATCAGTTTGAGTGTATTACCTCTAATTTCTTTGCTTTTACATCCCAAAATGTGTCCAATAATCTGTCTTAGTGAATAATTGTTACATAATTGTCCTTTTAGCAAAAACATGTCTTGTCAGGCTTTTCTCAAATGCTACTTCTTTGATTTTTGCCAGATGTTTTTTTATTGTCAGCTGCAGCGCGGGAGTAACACACAAACAGTGCCCACTTTTTCTTCCCTCATGTAGCTGAGGGGAAAAGACTGAGAAGTGTGGACACTAGGTCACTGCTCATGTAGGCCACCTACGTCAACAGCACCGAAAGCCAAATCACAGAGTCACGTCAGGCACGCCACACCAGTGTGGTTCATTTCATGATGCAGAAAAGTCCCACAACCAATTTCTCAATTTCTGCCTTTTGAATTTAATTACATTTAATTTATTTTATTTTCTTGGGGGACAAAACGCAGCATAAAATATTCACTGAATAGGGTAAAGCCACAAACCATAAACCTCATAGTCTAAGATCATTTGTAATGCTTGGTCCTTGATGGGTTTTTATGCTAAATGTTGTGGTGTGTGTTTACCTGGTGATGTGGCAGAACTCCACAGCAATACGCTCCGTCATGCACCACTCCTCAGGAAACATGCGCCCATACTTCTCCTCATAGTCCACCAGCTGCCGTTTGATCCAGGCATAGCGCCGATCGATCTTGTCTAGCCATGCAACCTGAGCAACAGGGTATGATACTTTTTCATTCATACCTAAACACCACCCTTTTTAAATTAGGTATTTACTACAATTTAATATGATATCACACATTATGAAATTAAAATTCTTACTCACATCTTGGTTTTCCTGGAATAACACCAGGTACTCTGATAGGTGCTGCCTGATGAACTTTTTGATGATCTCCTGTTTGATGCGTGGATCCAGCACGTTGGCCACCAGGCAGGCATCTCTCAGCACATTGCTAGGACCACCTGGTCTCTGAATCGATATTGACATAAAAGTTTAAGTTTTGTACAGGTGGGAACGAGACAAGAACATTGTTTAAACAGAGGTGATCTGAGATTTTTTTTCTGAAAAATATATTCACCTTGGAACCTTGAGAGGGAAAGGATTCTTCAAAATCTGCAAGGATCTGAGTCCCCAACTCACTCTGTGCTGCCTTTACTCTGGAAAGGACAAAAACCAATGATTAATTACGAATCTATTATTTATTGTTTCCTCATTCAAACAACAGTGGCACTTTCACGTGGAAGCCTTCAGATTTTAGCCTCCTTTAAAGCTTGAAAATTCTAGCTCTGTAGTCACTCTGGCAAACACTTTTTATGGCTAACAGCCAGTTTAAAGATACCTAGTTTTATTATTGTCCAAGGACCACAGAGAAATACACTATTTACAAGTTAGTACCTGGAAAACCTCAAGACCAGTGATGTAGCTGAAGTGTCATAGCACACACATCACAAAAATTGCTATTGTAAAATATTACGAAAACTCCAAACCTGGTAGAGAAGTGTTTATATAATGGGGTTATATTCAAAGGGGAAGAGACCACCTAAACTAAGGATTCCAGTGTTATTCCCATGGCCTTGGAAAGTTCAATCAATATTTGTGAACATGAGCTACTCTCTCTCAAAGCCAGAAACCAGAGAAGTAAGTCTCAAACTTGTGATGTCATCAGGTGTGAAGTCAGGAGCTGCTCGATAGACAATGAATGGGAGCCTGATTTTGAAGTGCTCTCAGTTATAAAACAGAAAATGTACCCAAATATTCGGAACATTCCCCAGAGTCACCTAAAACATCTTTCCAGAATTCATTGTCTATGGAGCACCTCCAGACTTTATACCCTATGACATCATAAATGTGAGTTTTAGCACTCTAAGTTTTGGATTTGGGAGAGTATTTCATGTTTACTAATAATTTTAGACTGTCTTAGACCATGAGAATAACATGTATGAATTTTATAAATGGGTGTACTTCCCCTTTAAGACAATTTGAGCCTGTCCAGTCCTCTGTATTGGTCTGAATGCATTCAGGCCAGGTTAACCAAGGACAGCACCCAAAGCCATGACAATCGTCCAGAATAAACAGGAGTGGGTGGAGAGATTGTGTCACAGATGGATGCCAACTGAACTGGTAGCCTTCATTTCAAGCACCCGCTGTGGACTAAATATCGAACTATCCACCTCTGTCTGGTCAGCTTCTGTCTGAGTATGAGAAATCTAATCACACACACACACACACACACACACACACACACACACACACACTCTCCAGCTCCTGTTTCAGCTGTATCTCACACTGTGATAAGCTGATACCAGACACCAATCTGTCAGCAGCAGGTCTGACTGTGTCGAGCCTGTGGCTGCATTTTGTCCAGTCATTTATGTGCATACACATTGTTTACATACAATGGTGGGACACAGCCAGACATTTGGTCTCCCTGCCAGACAGAGACAGTTAGGAAAGTAAGCGATGGCAAGAATCAAGCCTTTTAAAAATAATCAGCGTTGATCCTGTTTAAAGGTGACAGCTGCACTGACCCCATTTAGCCACAGCTCAAACTACTGTCAGGACAGAAGGTCGGTATCTTTCACTGAATTAAAGACATAAAGGCAAGAGTAGAGAAATATCAAAAGAGGCTCTAATATGCATTCAGACTAATCCTGTAGAATTTTCACATTTGTTTAAAGCTGAAATGTGCATTTCTCTTTAACCTGAAAATATCCTCTGTAGTTGTCACTACTAAAATATGAATTTAGCTAATTTATTTGCTTTATTTGTTTTCGCCTTATATTTTTAAACACGGCACTGTCTCAATAAACATCTCCTAAATATAGTCTTCACTATCACCTACATATAAATTAATAGAATTATTTCTTTTTATTTATTTGTATATTTTATTTAATTTTATAATTGACAGAAATGTTTTACCTAAGTCTTCTCTCTAAAAAAAAAAAGACAAGAAAAAAAAAACAAGAAAGATTTAAAGTAGGTCTTTTTTGCTGTTTGAATTGTTATTGTTTTTGCTATTGTTAAATTAAAGGTGCTGTGGGTAACTCTGGAAAAAGATAGTTGATTGTTGAGTCTCAGTCCCAGGTTGTCAAGTACTGATATTTTGGGTTGGTGTTTTGGACCAACTACCAATCCAAGGTGTCGGTATTTGATGAATAAGATCATCTTTTTCCACAGATACAGACAGCATCTTTAACTCTACAAAAATGGTTTGACTGTATAGGTTACAATGACAAATGAAACTGCTCCAAAAATCCTTTAGCTACTTTTTCCCCTGTGGCTGTAATTCTGTGATCCTTCATCCTGCCTCTATATCTCCTGTCCCCTGTTTACGTTCTGCTATGTGTAGGATTTTGGTGGCTGGTGTGTTACTCTGCCCACATTTCTCACAGAGAGGACTTTCTATTGCTTACTCTCTATATACTTTCTATTAACTGTTTGCAGCCAGCTGTCTGCCTCGTCTTCGTGTCTCCCGTTTCCCTCTCCTATCATCTGTTTCTCCGGCAGAGTCATTTCTTCCACGCAGCTGTTATTTGGTATGAACACGGTCTGCCACACCTCAGTCAAAACAGAACAGAAGGTCATCCTTTTTTTGTTTTTGGGGATCAGCACTGCTTTGAACTCGAACATCAACTTGGCCAATGTGTCCCAAATTGATTCTAATGTTCTTGGAAAATTAGAGTAAAAATGGAAATTTAATCAGTCAGGACTGTGGGAAACAACAGCGTAACAATGCATTTTGTTCTGTGTGTGTCTCTGTGTGTGTGTAAATCTTTGTGTGAGTGCTTGAGCACAGACTCCAGAGCAAACAAACATTCCTACATGTAGTTTTTATTAAATGTTACACTGTTAGACTGATGGACATGTTGCAAGCACGAACAACAATCTCAAGTCCGAAATGTACTAAATGCATCTTCCACACGAGTGGAATCACATACATGGAGACGCAAACAACCCTCAGAAAATCTACGCCCCTTATCTCTCACAATGGAAGAAATTTTGGCATAATAGCGCCCTATTCAGCAAGTTTCCTTCCTGTGTGTTCCTGTGTGTGTTGTGCATGTATGTGTGTGAGTATCTGCATAAACAGGATGTAATATGCAGCATACCTCCGGCCGAATACTGTAACCACTTTTCAACAGTTCAGCTGACGAGCTATGGAACATTTCAGCTGTAAGCAAAAATCGAGCTCGAAACTGGCTACTGGAAATGAGCTGCTCTTCCAGATTACCCAGCAGCCCAAGTGAGCTTGAGCAAGGCATTAAACCCCAAAGCATTAAAGAGATGCAGCAATGCAGCTGATACACCCATAGAAAGTGTACCTGAGGAAAATATGTAAAGAAATAGCCTTATGCAAACATATAAGCTGTCAAAGTGTGTTAGTGTGCATGTTAGTTACCTCTCAGAGAGTTGTCTGATCTGGGGTATGCCCATGTACTTGTGGAAATGCTCCAGCACGTTGACCACTCCCTGCAGAAGGTTAGCAACCTCACCGTACTGCCTTTTTCTGGTCATGGCTCTGAAACACAATACACATATGAGTAATTTCTATTATTATCTAAAGACAATATGTACCTTTACATGCTCTACGCTACGTTTGCCAAGTGATTAATGCCATGCACCTCTGTAAACAAGTGTATCCTTAACATACGGGCATCAATCTAGCTGTATATTTCTCACCAGTGTCGATTCATTCCTAACAAAATAAAGGTGAGAAAACCACCCACTCTTCTTAAAAAAGAAATACAGAAGGATATGGATACAAGAGATAAAAATGATTAAGCCTCTTGTAGGGATGGCACAGTATGTTTTTCTTTCCATCCATCTTTAGGGTGAAATTTTAAGGGATTTTCGTATTGTTTTGCAGTTACATCAGGATACATTAGCAGCTTTAACCCCAAGGTTTTTTTATTTTGTCAGCCTACATGAAAACGGCAACAAAATAATCATTAAGCTGACAGTGTGTGGGTTATATAAGGCTTGACACAAGACCTGCGTTGTAACTGGCAGCAACTAACCCAAACATTAAGCATGCATATCACAACTACAGCACCACTGAACAATCCTTTAAGATTTATTTTGGTCAAATGAGCTTTGAGGATAAATTGTGAACATCTTTTGCACTGATCTGTGAAATGTGATTGTACCCACTCTAAAGAGTCAACACCCCCGGCCAACATGTGCAGGTGGTTGAGGGTGGTGATGGATGTCGTTAGGTGGCGCTTGGCATGGTCCAGCTGCTTTATGTCCCTTGTAATCTCCTTGACCTGCGCAGGAAGAGGAACAAGTCAGACAGGTCGGTCATATAGCATGGAAAAAAGGAGGAAGTAAAAGAAGGCAAATACATCGAAATGGTTTGCTGGATGGGCCGATAGGACAAAGAAAAATATAGCAAGATGAACGACACACCCACTGGTTTGAGGAATAATTGCATCTACATGCCTCTTGAGGGAGGTTCTGCCTGCCTACACCCCCCCCCCCATCCTTTGTCTACGCACCCAGCCTATTGGCCTTCCTCTGTCACACACACGTGTAACAGACAGACACATGGAAGGTGCATTACTCTGACTTTAAATAACCCTCCCCACTGTTGTCTACTGTAACAGGAGAATACAGAGTGTATCTCTCCTGATCCAGGTTCATGTCTCTGATAAGCTTCAACAAGCCACCTTTGTATTTTTACGCGTGTTTGTGTGTGTATTTGTGAGCATACCATTTGTTCAGACTTCTCCGCCTTGTCCTTAATGTCTTTGATTTTGCCAAAGAGCTGCTGGATGGCGATCTGGGCTTCTTCCAAAGCCTGCCCAAAATAAAAAGAGCAATATGAGACATACAGAGAAGACACGCTGTGTAAAAAAAAAAATCACTGACAAAGTGTTTGACAAAAGTGGTTTGAATGGACTCAAATTTTGGACTCAAGAAGTTTGAACACCAAAGTCCATCTCAGTCCATCACTAATCATGTCAGAATAACACCTGAAGCAGAAACAAGTGGATAAAAATGGAAACCTTCAGATGCAACATAACCTTGACAGGAGCAAAGGGATGAGAAACTCCTCACTCAGTTTACTCGCACATACTCAGTTTGACTGAGTAGACAGCTACAGAGTTTTCTATCTGTTGGCTGGTCGATCAGTGGAGCAGTGGGGAGTCAGACAGAACAGACACAAGAAGGGTGAAGAAGTCTTCAGCTGTTTGCTGCTTCCACATGAGATGCAATACAGTTTAGGGCTTCAATGAACAAGTATGTTTATCGTTGACGATTATGTTCTTAATTAATCGATGTTCTTTGATCAGAAAATGGTGAAAAATGTCAACAAGTGTTTGACAAAGCCACAGATGATGGCCTCAAATATCTTGATTTGTCCACAACCCCACAATATTCAATTGACTATCATGGAGGAGTAAAGAAACCAAAAAATATTCACATTTAAGGAGCTGAAATCAAAGAATATTGACTTATTTTTCTGAAAAAATCATCAAATTAGCTGGTGATAATTTAATAGTTGCCAACTGATGATTAATTTATAATTCGTTGTAGCTCTAATACATTTGTGGCTTTGGATACATTCGTCTTACATCTTCATCTCTTACAAATTAGCTTTCTCTCTGTTCCTTAATACACTAAGCTGGCAGACTGCACTGGTCTGCAGTGTCCATTAATTGTAAATGAGTCAACCGAACAAATGCACATAAATCTGCCTTCTGGTGTCTGTTTCAAATATCCAAAATTAAATGAAAGGGACAGTCTGGATTTCCTTTTATCCCCAAATTCATGGACAGAGAACATGGAAACTCTGTGAGCAGCTGATGGTAAATTGATTTGTTTCTTACTCTGCTTTTAATCAAAATGTATCATCCCATAAAATAAAAAAATCTACTTCCCTTTAAATTTCCTTTAGAAAAAAATATGCTACACTAGTAATACTTTGTTGTGAGAAGCAGGGCGGTGTGTGGAATAACTGTGCCTCAGTTGTGGTGTGCCAGTCTGGGTCAAATTTCCAGGGATATTTCCTTGTCCACACTCACCACTGGCTTTGGTCCATGTGAAAAAATATCCTGCTTATGCCTGTTCCCAGTTCTGGAAAACAGACTAATTGGTCGTCTAATTGGCGAGCTATCTAGATATCTGACATTGATAGGTCTTAGTTCGACACACGAGCCATAAGGCTAATCTCCGCATAAAGGCTGTCACTATAAAGGCTAAAGAGATTATTAGCAGTTTTAACAGCCTATAAAGCCAGACCGGATTAGATAACATTAGACAGTTACAATCGTAAGATAGTTAACGTGCTATTCTAATATTTCCCCATCATCTGACATGGCAGCTGTTCTTTGATGGTCCTAAACAGAGATTGTGCTCCGACATCTGATGCCAAGGTAATTGGCTTCACTTGGCCCGATGCTGTGACACAACTTTGACTCTCCTCAGATTCACACACACACGCACTAAAGGAATGCTAACAGCCGGCACCAGCTGTGCAAGGAATTTACCACTTTTACAAGCACCTCTAAGAAACACGGAGTGAGCAAACACACAAAAACTGTGCACACGCACACACACACAAACATAAACACAGCTTGCACTGACAGCAGAGGATTCATTTTCCTTCCTGAGTGAAGCCAAAGACCAGCACATGGTGACAGTATGGTGGACACACAGTTAAAGTCAGGACGACACGATATGACCAGTAGGTCTGTCACAATAACTACTTTTATTGGACGATATATTGTCGCAGGAATAATTGCGGAAACAATTTTATCGTGATTTTAAAGGAATACTTCAGCTGCAAAATTACCATCTGTATATCAGGTACTCAACCTGTGTTACGTTGAATGTGTAAAGAAAACTTCCTTTTTAACGCATGCCTTCACAGTGAACGGAGAATCCAAAAAAAGGCCACCATTCTTCATGAACTGAAGTAAATAGGGTCCACATTTCACAACAGCAAAACTATATCAAAACATCTTTTTAAAAACTCTCACACAACTCCTGCAGTATAACCAAAGTCTCATTTATCCAGTTGTATGGTTGGTGCTCCCCAAGCACATGCATGTTTGCCAAAACATTATGATTTAAAGCATGTTGGTACAAACAGTATCATGCAAAGCCAAGCAGCGTGCCTGCTCAAGCAATCCTCATACGCACACGCGTGCTCAGGCAAGCTACTCATTTAGCCAAAGTGTTTTAAATCATAATGTTTTAGTGAAAATGTGTTTGGGAAGTACTGTGCATACAACTGGAAAAAAACAGACTCGGTGCGGGCCTCCTTTCACACAAATTCCCGAAGAATGTTAAACTTTTTTGAATTCCACAATCCACCGTAGAGGCATGCAAGAAAAGTTTTCTTCCCAAATCCAACGTAACACACAATTAGTAATTGAAATACAAATGGTCATTTTGTCAGTGAAGTAGTCTTTTGGAGCATTTCATGCTACTGATATAGTAATAATATAATGACATAATAATGCAAGTACACCCTTTAAAAGTGACAGCAAACCATGTTTCAGCAGTTTTTTGCGGCTCCACGTCTTATAATGTCAGGGAAAACCCTGCTGTTTCATGTGGTGCCATGTCAGCTAAAATGTTCATGACATTCTTATGTAAACACAGATGCATGTAGATATTCTTCTATTTAAAGACACGACCTCAATCATTTTTGCTTAAGGTTGTCGCAATAACCGCAATATTGCAATACCACGCTATTAACAAGCCATCCACATGGGATGGCAAGCAACTGCCACAACCACTATGGTCATGTTTCTTTTTTTTTCATAGAAGCTTAAGTATTAACATTTTTGTCTGGTCATTGAGAAATGAAAAACTTTGGGTAAGATGCTACAGTTGCTTGCCACTTTTTCACCCAGCTGTCTAATCACAGTGGTAGAGGGGCGGGACAAATACTACAAAGTTCGTCACATCGCTGAACAATACCAACGGTGGAGGAGAAATTAATACTGAACCAACACTGACTGGCAGGTCCCTACGTGCTTCAGCCCTCCCTTCATGCCGAGCAAGTACTCCACCTTGTGCTGACATTTTTACTTCCGTGGATATTCTGTATCATAGGAACCAAAGCTTTTTTCGCAAAAAGAAAGCTGTGCTCTTATCGTGCCTCACTGCCCTTCTGTGTTATGCATTTAACGGTGAACAAGTATTTAATTTCTTTTAAAACTGTGTCATCTGTCATTAAAAAAGCAGCAATATAACTAATAATAGCGATAATACCACATTTTGCAACGTTGAGCCACCCTTCATCACCACAAGGGAAAGTCCTTCACTGCTACAGCCCTAGTTTTGCTAACTTCGATATGTTGATGACATAATTATTGTGAGGGGCCTAATGAAACCTGCACAGGGATTTTTAACACGAATGCGCTTAAACTAAGATAAAACTTCATCTGCTGTGTGTTATATGACTTTAGGTTGCGACAGTCTGCTGCAGAGGCTGGACAGAGAGGAACTCTTCTTTAATCAAGACGAACAAAAGCTGACTGGCTCGCACACATCCTTCTTTCTTGTTATGATTCAAACAACTCTATGGTTGTCGGATGATTGGATAAATGAATTGGAGAACTGCAGGCAGGTTATGTGATTACTCTTTGATCTAAAGGTGTGGAGGAAGGGAGGGCCACTGAATTTTTAAAGAGGCTCCCTGGAGGAGTTCTTGAGCAAACAAAGTGCACGCAGAAGAGGCCAGAACCTCCAAGGCTGCAAATCAGCTGAGTCTATCTGGCCGGCTTCCTAGCGCTCATTTCCTGTATTTAGCCTTGAGGAAAGCAGAGAGAGACCACTGCCCAGCAGGCGCCTCCATGCCCGAGATGTTATCTGCTCTCACACAAACACGCACAGGCAAACATGCACACCAGTGCATCCCTAACGTGCAATAAGCAGCACAGGTTCCAAGGCACACAAAGGAAGTTTAAAAAAGGGGCTTGGGTGCACTTCACTGCTCCCTCTGACAGACATCAGTGTAGCTTTCTGAAGTACGGGGAATATTAAATGCTACTTCTGAGTTTAACGCCAAATACAATAAATCTGATCAACCAAACAGGATCATTTTAACAGTTGGATCACTGCCTGAGCACAATGCCTCATGTAAACATTTTAGGGAGACAGTTTATAGGGAAGAGTGTTTCACTTAACAGAGAAAAGAATCTGATGAAATGCTTTGTATGGAATCACTCCAAACGCTAACACAATTGGTTTGTCATAATTAAACCTGACAGTAAATAATACCCAAAGCACGACTTCACAATGCACATTATAAATAGCAATACACTATGATGCTGCTGCTGCTGCTGCGCATCGCCTCGATTGTCTAATTTTCCTTTCAAAAAGCAATACAACGTTTTGGCACAGTCAATGTTGTAGTCAGATTTAATGGGATATACTTATTAAGTCACCACACATAAATGAAGTACAAGCTAAAAGACTCTGCAGAGAGCGACCCTGATTTTAAGAAATACAAATGCAGAAAACATAAAGTTAAAACACTATAAATTAGAAGACAGAAAAAAGAAAGTTTTAAACAGAGCTCTGAGAGGATGAAAGCAGGGAAGCTTAAACAAACTGTGGACAGCCTTTTATGAGTTAACCTTAAATATTTACATTAATGCTGTTTCTATACCACCCGACACTATCTTCTAATGCAGCCCTCTCTATACCAAAGTGGACAAGACTGCACACACACGCACACACAGAAAGACAAACACAAATGCCAGGTTGCAGACCATGCAAGCAGCAAGCAAGCACAGTCTCACTATGAGTGTGTGCATGTGTGTGCAACTTAATGTGAAAGGCGTAACTAGTAACAAATGTTTGGTCTCACTGATGAGATTCTTCAACACAGACATCAACTTATAGATGCCATCCAAACTGCATTTACGCCCTTTATTCTAATAAAAAGAAAGAAGAATAAATGCTTAACAACCCGTCATTAGTGCTGTGATACTGAGCTGACTACGGAGCAGGTGTGCATGCGGTATTCACATCACCCTCACAACAGGCGGGCTGGAACATCGTGCAACATCGTGTGCGGTAGGAAACTCTTCGCTAGCAGATTACAACCAGATACAGATATCTTGTGTGTATGTGAGTAGAGTTGTGAACATCACCATATTGGATTCTACCAGTGGTGGAGCAGGAGGTGGCTTCTGGGGCTCCAGTCCCACATGCTTTCTCAAAAGCCCCAATTGTTTTAGGATTTTAGGATAACTTAAACTGTGTTTCATTTTCTCTCAGTCTTTTTGAGTGAACTAGAAAATCAGTGAAGCCAGTGTTTATTACTTCCCTATTAGTGATGCTGTTTAAGACAATTTTTTCTGTCTTTTTAGTTGGCAGGAGTGAAAATGAGTCATCCTAAACAGTTGTTGTGTTACAGTTTCAGAATGATGAAGACTTTTGGAGAACTACTGGATACAAAACAGGATGTAGGCTCTACAGTAGGTGTGTCATCTCGTTCACGATAATACCAATATAGTTTTTAATATCCTATGCAAAATTCACATCATGACACTCGCAATATTTAGACTTGTTGACATACTGACATCCTACTGTTAGCCACGGCAACAAGAAGCATGGCTGAAAGCGAAATTATTACCGACTCCATGGCGGTTCCAAAAAGAGGAGCAGCTTCGGTAGTGTGGAATTACCTATGACGCCCTGAATGTTTTATGAAAAGCCCCTGACTTCTCAGACTCTTTTAGCAAGTTACCACTCAGAGGGAACTCAGTCAGTGGCTCCTCTGGCAGCAGAACAGCATCTCTCCCTCTCCACACTCTTTGTGGTACATTTTATTTTGTTGATCTATTAATACTGTATACAGAATCTGAATCTCACTCTGAGTTACTGCTGTTGTTTACGAACTAAAGAAATGAGATCATTTTAGTTTTTACTGAATATTTGAAGGAAAACTGTAAAACTACATCACTTATTTTGTTGCAATTGTGTTTTCCTAAATTAATAATAAATTGTTTTTTTACTAATTTGTCAAATCGTCAAGAATATCGTTATCGCAAAAATACCCTGAAATACCGTGATATCATTTTAGGGCCATATCTCCCACCCCTACTCTACAGGATGATTTTGTTTTCTTGGCAACTATTATCTTTCGCCCCATATGATGTACAGATTTTTTTTAGGCATTCAATTATCTTAAATGGTTGGAAAAATAATGCACACGGAAAAAAAAAAATCTCCCAAAGGGAACATGCCCCCTGACCCCCCTGGGTTTGGGCTGAGCCACAAATGTTTACGACGTCTGGCTCTGCCCCCTGGCCATCACAGCCAGACTGGTCAGGAGAGTCCAACAATCTGCCCTCACCTTCAGCACTGTAGGAAATTACATCGAAACATAACATGATATTTCAACCACATGAAATCATGCAGGTTAAAGGGATTAGTCTGGACTGTTAGTCTGACTGCTGTATACGAGCACAGACATTTCTGCAGACATTTCAATTTCTGCTTAATGACAGAATTCATATCATTATAACTTGAATCTGTCCCTCTGCCACCAGATACCATGTCTGACAGTCAATCATACTGTCACTAATGTGCATATGCATCTGTCTAAATGTGATGCAACAGACATTAGCAGGTTTTTTTTTTTTTACCCATATGAAAGAAACATAAAGATTTTCACTGCCAACTAGCACAGCCATCGACACACTCAAAATCTGCTCTATTAGACGCCAGCGTCTGACCACTGAGAGAATCACATTTCCACACTCTCAGTCCTGCAGCATATAACTGCCCGACTCCCTACAGGAAAAAAAACACACCAGAGAAATCATTCCCCAGACCTCCTCCACTTTCTCCCTCCTCCCATCTCACTCTCTCCATCCTTCTCCATAAATGTTACCATCTTAGGTTTCAACCTGGGGATTGCATTTAGCTCAGCGAGTGACTTCAATCAACAGCAGAAATGACTAAATTGCTGATGTTGTTGGTTTTGTTCTCTTGCTGTCTTTATGTTTCAGTCGCCATCTTGAAATGAACACCTCTCCATCTTTCCGTCTGCTGAAAGGATTTTCCCTCTGGAAATGTTGGAATGGCACAGTGGGGTTGGAAAAACAAACTAAAATTATTGTGTGTGACTGTATAATGTTATTGGTCTGGAGGGGATTTAGAGCGTTTCCGCTACCAAACGGTAGCTAACTGGGGAAGACGGGGCCACCGGGCCAGACACCCTGACGACAACGCACACCTAATCATGTCAACTGGTCAGAACACACACGACTCACCAGTCAGGTGTCACATTCCCTTTAAGCCACAAGTCCTTGACAGGGCGAGGACCTGGACTAAATCAGCAGAGGCTGTTCTTTTCCATCATGCTCCCGCAAGAAAAGGCAAAGACTCAAAAGACTGGGTTTAAAAGAAATCTAAGTATTTACATACGGGAATCTATTTCCCAGACGTGTTTTCCGTAAAGAGGAGTTTGAGCAGTGGGAATGGTTCTGAGTCATCTTGTCCTTTTCCATGGAAGCAGTGTGGAGAGAGGAAAGAGCGGGCGAGCGGGAAGAACATGTTTTTCTGGGTTGGGAGCAACAACTGGCACTATTCTGACTGAGTGATGCTGTTTTGAACAACACAAGTGATAAAAAGACCTGGTGGTGTGTGTATAAAACATGCAACAGTGGTTGTTAATCTCCCCCATATCCCCCATTAGGGCATGCAAGGTCTGCATACTGTGTTTCTTGATTTTCCCTCTATCTGGGACCGACACATGTACCAATCACCCTTAGCAAACAGCTCTGGCTCTGCCACTATCACCATAACACAATGACGTCATCCAAGCACGTCTATAAGTCTGACAGCTGATGAAAAATATAACTAAACTCAAAGGACTATTTTTTTTCTGGTCATACTGCCAGAAAAGCGATCAAATTCATTGCAAAAAAAAAAAATCAAAGTCTATAAAGTTTGTCTACCCACTGCAGTGCGTCCCTCTATAACCTGCAACTCAACTCACCTGTCTGCCATCCTGGCCCACGTTGGTCTGGCCTCTGACCACCGTCCTGATATTGTCATCCAGGCGCCTATAATATTAGACACAAAACGGCAATGTGTCAGGTTACAACAGGGTACAACACAAACACAAACAAGAGTGTTACCAAGTCATTGACATAAACTCACCGGATCTTCAGACGGATCTTGTTTACCACATCGTCAATGTTAGCCAAAGACTGAGGGGATAAGCAAAAACGGGAAATCAGGAAAACATGAGGCGACTGCTGTGTTACCTTGAATTCCTCAATAAATTTAGTTTTTCTGCAGGCCTCCTCAGAAAACAGCGAACAAACTGATTTATTAATTGACTGGGGACCATGTTTCACAAAACTATTTCAAAAGATCCATTTACAAACTCTCACACAACTCTGCAGTATGATCCAAGCCTCTTCTAACCAGTCGTACGCTCAGTGCTTCCCAAACTCATGCATTTTAACTATAAAACCTTAGTATTGGTGTCCGGCTTTGAAGAGAACACAGAAAAGTTTCACTTTCAGTTCAGTTTTAGATAGCGAGGTTTCAGCAAAAATGCATGTGTTTGGAAAGTCCTGAGCATCCGACTGGATAAATGAGGCTTAGATTATACTGCAAAGCTGTGTGAGAGTTTGTAAACAGATGTTTTGATATAGTTTTGTTGTTGTTAAACCCAGTCATCCCCAGTCAATCAGTAAATCAGTATGTTTGCCACTTTCCATGGAGGCATGCAAGTAAACAAAATTTTCTTCATGAATTCAAGGCAACGCAGCATGACTAATTGATATACACATGG
Source organism: Epinephelus moara (assembly GCF_006386435.1). Classification (NCBI taxonomy): domain Eukaryota; kingdom Metazoa; phylum Chordata; class Actinopteri; order Perciformes; family Serranidae; genus Epinephelus; species Epinephelus moara. The sequence continues at coordinate 18,291,271 of NC_065507.1, read as the reverse complement.
TCCCTTTGTGGGTGACGTATTGCTTTTATGTGTTTTCTTGCTGATCCTGTATTTTACATGAACAAAAAAAACACCTCTATACAGAAATACATACTTTATATAACTTAATGCAAGTTTGCGGAAACAAGCAGATTAGTTCGCTTTAAATTATACAGATCAATTCCATTACATCTTCATGTCAAATGCAGGGCAGGTGTAACTCCTCACCTACTGATTTATTGCGCACAAAACCCAGTTAGATGAAAATGCATGCACACTAATAGGAACCATTCAATGTATATTAGCACTAACCATAGGTCTACAGTGACCCCTCATGGAGATGGAGTATACACACATGTACAGTATATGGATGATACTGTATAGTGTTTTAAGATAAAGTGCAACACAGTTATTTAGCATTCACAATACAGATACTTTTTCATGTAAGATTTTCTGATATGTCACAGTAGGAAACATACAAATGTAAGTAATGAAATTAGTGATGGTTGAATTTAATTTAGCTGCTTCAGTTTTGGGGCTCTGATATTGTGCTTGCCGGCTCACTGTCACACTGTCATGACTTACTGGGTCACCTGAACAGAACAGGACCGTTGTTAATGTTACAATATACACCGATCAGCCAAAACATTAACATCACTGGCAGGTGAAGTGAATAACATCATATTTATTACAAATTTGTTACAATGCAATGTTCTGCTGGGAAACCTTGGGTCCTGGCATATATGTGGATGCCACCTGACGTGCTCCACCCCACCCAAACAAAGCTGCAGACCAAGTATGCCCCCTCATGGCAATGGCTCTCCATGATGGCAGTGCCTCACCCCAGCAGTACAACATGTCATGCTAAATGGCATACACTGCTCAGGAATGGCCAAGGGAATGTAACAAAGAACTCAAGGTATCGACGTGGCCTCAAAATTCCCAAGACCCCAACCTGATCGAGCATTCTTGGGACGTGCTGTTACTCCGGAGGTTCCCCGATCCAGGGTCAGGCCTCCTTGGATTGAACTTGGCTTCGACCTTTCGTGGCATGGACACAGGACCTCTCAAATTTCCTGTGGGGGGCGTTGTTGGAGAATCCTTTGAGTCCTGTGGGTTGTGAACTGAGGTATCAGCATGTCCCACAGATGATCAGCCAGATTGGGATTGGTTGGACACTTTGGGCTCTTTGTCAAGTTCCTCGAGCCATTCCTGAGCACTTGTTGCAGTGTAGCATGATGCATTGTCCCAGTGGTGGGGCTACTGCCATTGTGGAGTTCCACTGCCATGAGGGGGCGTCCTTGGTCTGTAACTGTGCTTGGGTGGGTGCATGTCAGGTGGCATCCACGTGAATGCAGAACATCATATTGTAACAAGATGATCAGTATTATTCACTTACTTTGTCAGTGGTTTTAATGTTACAGCTGATCAGTGTAGGTGACACCTGCTTTTTTTCCTACTCTGATGAGTCAGAATGTCAACTGAAAAAACAGCTAGTTATTTTTATTTTCTCAGATGACCAAAAACACAAACTGTCAGTCCACTTGTGTCATATGTTGACTATCAGCTGGTCCAGACTAAAGCAGATATCAATATGCACAATGCACATCAGTCTGGCTGCAGCCTGTGTCACATCACTGTACCTGCTCTGTGGGGAACAGTGTGTTGATGTACTCCACAGCATTGAAGTCTGCTCTGTCCAGCGGGTCCTGGCTGGGGAAAACCTTGGATACAGAAGACAAACGACGGTCGGTCACAAAGTCATGGCTGACGGTGCTACACTGCATATATGATGGTGTACTGGGGTGACTTCAACATGCAAACAGGTGATGCTTTGTAACGTTATTCAGCAGTTTCCTGTCATAACTTTGGCCGGGTCATTGCTGACAACCTGCACATACACGCTGTCAAATGAGCCGTTTGTCACCAACGTTACAGATACAATCGTATCCTGACATTCACGACGACTTTCACCGAAGAGTAACGTTAAACACAGCTTCGTACACTAACGTCACATATTTTCCAGATAATATTAACATTTTACCGACATTTAAACAACCTCACGCACTTGTCTAGAAGCTAAATGCTGTTTATAAAGTGGGAAAATCATCGTTTCATAGCTAGCTGTCGTCATACAGCAGTGTCACATCCAGTTAGCCTGCTAACAGCTGGTTTGTTAGCACGCGCAGCAACAGTGTTTAAAAAGCCGCAGTAGTAACGAGGTCACACGGCACCTGTTCGATGGCTAGCTGCACCTCGGGGGTTAGATGCAAAATAGCCTCCAAATCCTCAGCAAATTCAAATTCTTCCTCCTCCATCATTGTCAAAACAAAACCTCTCCGGCATACCACTTCCTGGTGAGGAGGCTTCTGGGATACCTGATGACGTTGGAGAAACGGTGCTTTCAGGGCTGTCGGAAATCAGAACTTTAACTTAAACTATGGCTCATTCATTTTGTTTATTTTAATTTATTTATGTTATTTTTTTTTCGGCTTCATTGAGATTTTTTTTTAAATACAAGTCACATTTTTATAAATAATATAATAATATTTTTTATTAATAATAACAAAACATAAAAATGCAAATGAAACAAATAAATAAAAATAAAAAACTCATTTAAATTGATTCAAACATGTACACAACATACATATATTTAATTTAAACATATTTAGTTATGAAAACAACTTAAGAGCTTTCTTGTCTTTAACAAGTTTCTGTGACTTACTAAGGAGTTTCAACCTAATTTTAGCCTTAAAGTGTCTGCTTATATGTATGAAAAACGTCCCCAGTAAGAAGACATTATTTTGAACAAAGTCGTTGCTATCAACACATACACAACAAATTTGATTGTCTTCACTGCCAAGGGTGACAACTCAAAATCCCTGGATTGCAGCCAGTACCTACTGCATATCACTCCAGAAGGGCTGCACTAAATCACAACAATAAAACACATGTTCCAAAGTTTCAGTTCTCCTGTCACAAAATATACAGTCATTCACATCAATATTGAATCTCATTCTTAAGAATTTGTTCACTGGATAAATCTCATTTAAAATTTTGAAGTTCACCTCTTTAACCTGAGGAGGAAGTGGAAATGAACCTTAAACCTTGGATTATAATCATCCCCCCAACACACATCCCTTGCTTCCTCTTCGTCCTGCATATCTTTCATGAGCCTTGGTGCAAATTTAATCTCTAGACAGATCCTCCCTCCCTCTTGAAAGTGCCCATGAATGATCCAACATTGTGCCTATGATAAATTATTGGTTGTCAAGATGTGGAAATTAGAGGTATGAAGTCAACAAGCAATACGCTGGCTGTTATTATTTCTAATTATTCATATGTAGGCCTCTGCTATGTAGAATATTGTAGCCTAACATTCAGAGAACACAAGTAAACAGCTGTTCATATGTCTGTATTGTTGGTTTTACACTTTTACGAAATAAAAAAAATGAGTCTCGCCACAACTGCAAAAAGTGGTTGATGTGGAAAAAGTTGTACTCTTGGTCTTCATTTCAATGAATAATAAAATGAATTCAATGAGCCTTAGCTTATCTTACTTAAATATATGTTTCTTACAACACAAATGTGACGTCATAGATCTTTGTACAACATGTATGCATGGAAACATACCAAAAACTAGTAGAACAATGATTCAGCCTTACACAGTGTATTTCACACATCATACAGAAGCATGTGTAACCCTTCATCCAACCTGTTTAACACTGGAGTCTGAACATCTACAAGGTCTTCATCTTACAGTATTATAACCTTCAGACACCATGGAGCCCCCTCACATGCCTGCATGCAGACAGTGAAGGACTCTGAGACCTTTCAAAATACTGAATCTTGACCATGGTTAAATCGTACACTCATACAGTTACTACAGTTATTTTTTGCACGACAGTGATATTTTGCAGCTACATCAAAGATAACTTGTTAGATAGATTGGTTTTGTCTGACAATATTTTGGATGAGAAGAATAGGAACCATTTTGTACACATGGAGCAAGACCTGTTGAAGTTGTCATCAGACTCCACAGGGTGCAGCCGAGGTCAGTGATGTAAGGGTAGTATTTTATGTATTGAAAACAATCATAAATACAAGTATAATCAGAAAAAGAAGGGGAAAGCAAGTTTATTTTAACCACTTTGAGCAACAAGACCATTCAAAGTATAAAACAGAGAAATAAAGTGCAATAAAAGCACATTATAAAATGACATTTAAATATTATTAATTTATTCCTTTTTATTTGTTTATTTATACGTTTAAAAAAAATCTTTTTTCCTCTCAGCTTTGTTATTTTGCACCCCAGCTGACAGACCAACATAAGGCTGATATCTCTATTGCTGTTGTTTGCAGATGATGCCTTCCCTCTGGCCTCACAGGATCATGATCTCCAATATGCACACACACAGCTAGCAGGAGGAACTCATTAGTGGCATGCGGAGGCATCAAAATGTCACATCACTTCTGACTGCATTAATGCCTGCGTGTATGAGAACAAATGCTCCCAATAATTACAGGTAAATTACATCAAATACAGATAGATTAAGTGCTCTCTTTACGTCTTTACCACCTTCATCCGTTAAAGCCCCGCAAGAACTGAGGTGAAGAAAATCCCCGCTCAGAATATTTCAATTACATTTTACACAGCCTTACAACCTCCACCCCCACCGTCTGCCCACAAATCTCCTCCGAGCTCTGCTCTGATCTTAATACATCATGGGGTGTCCCAACCTGTAACAGGATTCGACTGACAATGTGCCCTGCAGTGACAATTTTATGTACTAAAATTGTCTCCACCACTCCTACTGTGTCAAGAAACCAGCCTCCTACTACAGTAACATATTGCTGTCATCTGTGCACACATTATCATTTTAGGAGCAGCAGTGCCCCCTGCTGGTGTCAGAAGCAACACACAAACACACAAACACACATCCTCCCACAAGCCCCAGCCTCCATTACACTGTTCTGTTTAATTCCAAAGAGACACATATAAACCCATAAGAGAGCTTTTAGTACGGCTATTTAAAGGAGCAGACAGGAGACGAGCTGGAGCATAACAAGGCAGACGAGAGGAGGAAAGCAGTGGAGTGGTGAAAGGGCAGAAGGAGAAAGGGGACTGAGAAGAGTAGAGGACAAAGTATCAAAGAAAGGGGGGGCGTGTTGAGGAGAGAAGAAGACAGAAATGGCGTTATCAGGTTTAACTGGATATTATTTATAGGGATGAAAATCAATAGTGTAGAGAGGAGGAGAAAAAGGAGACGGAGGAAAAGACACGAGATGATCAGGTGTAACAGGTCCTCATTGTACGCATCGTGCAAAGACAGAATTGATGTAGCAAGGCACAGATGTAATTTACGACTCTGAGGACAAAGTTGCAAAATGCTTTTGACAAAATCGCCACAATTCATTAGCAAAAAAACATTTTGAAAGGATGTAGGGATGAACTGGAAGTTAAAGGAGGATGAGACTGGATCAAGTAAGAGGTGAAAGAAAATCAATGAGAGGAAGAAGGTAGAAGGAGTGAGGAGGGTTGTGGTGTACTGTGTGAGTGTGAGACAGAGCAGCTGTCTGCACATCATGTTGCACGGCACACAGGGGGTCACAACCAACACTGCAGACAAACAGTGTGTGTGTGAATACATTAGTGTGGTAAGGATGGTGTAATAGCTTTTGTGACAACTGTGATATGAAAATGGGATGTAATATCGAGTCTAAGATGATATCAGGGCGGTGGCACATGTCAAAGGGGGGTAGTTTCATTTCTTGCATTCTGGTGAGTGTCTAATTCACCTATTTATGGTGAAAATGTCTTAAATTTAGACTAAAATTTAAGTCTTTCATGCTGCTTTTATGATTTTATTGCTGAGGGGGCTCAAATGCCCTTTTTCCCCCCAGGAATCTAAGCCTATACTTATTGGCTGTCTTACTGAGAGTAAAATGAGACAATCAGTACCACTCACACATCTGTACGTTCTGAAGCTGGTGCCAGTGTAAAGTTTCAGGGTGCTGGACTTGGGATGAAACCCTCCATGCATTGTCTTGATATCAGAGGCCTCTATCTCCTCCTTTGGCCAGCTTATCATACCAGCTGGGTACCTGATGACTGGCAGGGTGTACGTGCTGATGGCTCGGACCTTGGTCTTTCCATTCGGCTGATTTTCGGGACCTGCCTTACTCTGTATAGGTACTGTGGCTGACTTCATTGTGGCTTCCACATGGTTCCCATTTGCCTGTGGGACCCCAAGGTATTTGTAGCTGTCCTGAACATCTGCAATGCTACCTTCTGGTGGTTCAACCTCCTCGGTTCTGATCGTCTTCACTCTCTTCTCCGACCACATCTCTCTAGTCCGCATGACATTCCAATGTCATTGCTGTAGATTCTGATGAGGTGGATCAGTGCCTCGCTCGCTCCTGGCAAACAGCTTGATGTCATCCATGTAGAGGAGGTGACCAATGGTCGCTCCACTTCGGAACCGGTATCCGTAGCCACTCTTTGTGATGAGTTGGCTGAGGGTTTCAGGCCTATGCAGAACAGTTGCGGGGGCAGTGCATCACCTTGGTACAGTGGCGGTTCTAGCCTAAATGGTGCCCTGGGCAACACCCCCCCCCCCCAACGGCACCCCCCCGCCCCCCCTTGAAGGTCAAGTTAATTTTATTTAATTCTATTTTCTATGTAGCGCCAGATCACAACAGAAGTCATTTAAGGTTACCTTTCCTATAGAACAGGTCTATACCTTGTCCTTTTATTAAACTAACTAAATAGCCTTATGTTATTTATCTTACTTACATGTAATTTCTGTCTCTACATGGTCGCACGTTTACAATTCTCCTCTGCTCTCTGTATCGGTTACGGCAGAGTTCCAATGCGCACACTCTGCTCTCTGTATCGGTTACGGCAGAGTTCCAATGCGCACATGCACATACACACACACAAACACACAGACACGTGCGCACACAGACACACAGACACAGTTGACCACACTAGAGCACGGCTCGGGCCGCATTTACCTGTCCGAAAACGACACGATTCCGACGCAGTTTGTTACCTGACATAGTTATTGTTATGGACAGTGTGTAACACGCAGCTCAGACAGCAGCGCAACACAGCACTAGACACACAGTCAATTGGAGTGGAGCCTGTGTTGCGTTCAGGCGTTGTCACGTAAATGACAAATTCCAGCACTTGCCGCTCCTGCCGCCCCCCCACACATTGTGACAAAGTGCCACCCTGGGCCCATATCAGGATCCGCAACTGCCTTGGTATATGCCGAACTTGACAATAACTTGTGCAATTGCCTTTGAGTTGGCCTCCAGAAACGTTTTCCACAGCCCCATTGAGTTCTTGATGAAGGCCGTTAGTGTCCTGTTGATGTTGCACATTTCCAAGCATTCCAGTATCCATCTGTGTGTGGCACTGAGATGTAGGCTTTCTTGTAGTCAATCCAGGCGGTGCACAGATTGGTCTTACTTACTTAAAATGCATGTCACAATACTGTTCATTAAGTATATCACCTGTTACAAAGTTTTAATTTGAAAGATTAAATTCATTTAACAAAGTTGAGACAAATTATGGTTATATTTTGTTTTGGCAGTCCTGTAAAGTTGATCGAATGTCACATATGCCCCTCTCGTTCTCACCCCTCCATTTCACCTGTCCAAGGCAAAAACAGTTGCTTAAATAAACCATCTGAGAAATTTAGAGGAGAAATCTCTTTGGCGGAAATGCTAATAATTAAAGCCTGTGTGCCCAGTGTTGCTTTTTTTCTTATAAGGGGCCAGAAGCCAATAAGGTAGAGACAGTCCACTGGTTTTATGTCTAATAATGCATGTCTTTTTAGACGTATCATGTGTCACGTATCAATCTGCAGAGTAACAAGTAACTATAATTGTCAGATAAAAGTAGTGGAGTAAAAATTACAATGTCTGTCACTGAATTGTAGTGCAGTAGAAGTATAAAGATGCAGAATATGAAAATGCCCTTAGTTACTTCCCACCAGTGGTATAAACACTTTCAAAGCCAGATTGGAAAAGGCTGGGTGGACAGAATGAGTAGATAACCACACTCATGATAGCACTTAATTAGCCAGACGGTTTCTGATAGCTTGTGGAAAGCCATTTACTGCTAATGCCCGGGCTGACGATGCTGAACTATTGTCGCTAACAGTGTTTTTTTTTCTTTTTTTCCCCATTGACCGGGCAGCGTTCAAGAAACAAGAGACTTCAGGTCAAGCAAAAGCAAATGGTTCAGCAGGGCGAAACATACTTGGGTCTCTGGAGAGGAAAAGAAAGGCAGATGAGATTAGTTCATGTCAGGATGAAGTCATCACAAGGTCTTGGGCTTATCTGTGGCGATGGATATGATGTCTTTCAGGGTCGTGAGGAGGTCAAGATTTAGAGCATTTACAAGAACAGCTGTTCCAAAGTCCTGAGGAAGAGATCCTTAATATGTTCCTGCATGTAAAGTTTGAGTTACAAATCTCTACATGTGTTTTGAACTAGTCTGGCATCACTGCATCCACACAGTTTATTTCACAGCCTGGTCTCATTCCCAGGGCATCAAAGCATGTTGCTTGGGTAGTGTCTCTGGCGTCATTATAGTGACACCAGGGGCACTGTTTAGAGTCTGTGTGAGATGCACTGGGCTTTCCACCAACTTAAATGTAAACCCATCTGTGTTATTATTAGATGCCCAGAGCAACGGGCATAGTTTAAAGAGCATGAAAGTCTGCTCGGGGTGAATGGGTCCAACAAACACTGGGCTTTGACCCAGAGGAGCGGTGTTAGAGACCAGCAAACAACATCAGTTGTGGTGTTAGTGGAGCCTGGTCTCACTCTGAAGTCGTCAAAATCCGGCACTTGGGCAGTGACTTGCAGATGAAAAAAGCCGTCCTTGAAAATCGGCATGATACGGCTGCTGGTTGCCATTATAGTTTAATGGTGCACGGCTGTTTCAGGGGGAAACAGGGCGGGACAAGAATGAAAGTTAAGGTGGCGAAAGTCCAAGTAGGGCGTGCGGGAGGGGTCATGAATGGGTCAAACAAACACTGACTTTCACCCAGGAGAGTGGTGTTCATGTCCTGTAAGATTAGAAAGCCAAACCCTGTTCTTTTTTCCTGAACCTAACCACATGTTTTTGTTGCCTGATTCCAACCATGTGCATTAGTTGTTGGGGGAAAAGAAACATCAATTTGCGCTGTTACACTGAGGTAGTGTGTTTATTTTGAAAAAGACATGTATGTAAACGTTAAATTTCCTGTGAAAACAGAAGTGTATTTTGGAAGAAGACAATGCATGTAACAGGCAGAGGAACATGTCAGAATCCAGCTAAAGGTAAACACAGACGTTCATAACTCCTTTCCGTTATGTTGTCGGATAATTATACTGACAATCCGAGCCTATCTGTGTGGAAAAAATGCACTTTTAGTGGACGTATTTTGACGTTGTTTGACGCTGTCTGAGTGCCCTATTATTAAATATAGTGTGCGCTCACAGGCTGCAGGCAGGTCAGCCCTAGCTTCGTACTGGAGAAATGTCAAATATTGAACATCCTGTCACTCATTTAGACAAAAGTAGATCGGAAAATAGGGCCCAGGTTGAAAAATACATTAGTTCCCCTTTAACTACGCAGTTTTGTTGCCAAAACCTAACTGCCAACCTCTTCCTATCGTAGCGTTTGTGCCACTCAAAGTGATTTCGTGATTTTTTTCTTACCATAACCAAGTAATTTTGTTGCCCAATCCGAACTGCTGACCCCTACTTCCAGCACAAAAGGCTGCCCCTGTAGTCATTTTAGATTTCGCCGGGGCCTCTGCCCAAGCAGTAAAATATAATAAGTCAGGATGGGATCACATTATTCCAACATATCAATATGTAAAACTTCACTTACTATCACCTTCACGGCTGTGTTGAAAGCCTTTCTCCCAAAATCAGCTGCTTTCTGCATAATTTGCAATGGAAAAGCATCGAGGATTTACAAAGTGGATGCAGCAGTCATGGAGTGTGGTCCAGGGGTTTAACTACTCCTGGAAGAAAAGGAGGGAGCGATGTAAGTGGGACAAAATTTCCCTCAGCATCCAAAACCACGAGATGTTCTGCTTGACAAGATTTCCAAACACTGTTGCATTCGTCAAACATCAGTGTCTTGTGCGCTGAATGTTTTGTTTCATTGAAAAGATACAGTAAAAGCATGCTAAATAGATGTGCAATTAATGTGGGAAAAAATGCATTTAATGTAGTCCTCCTTAATGTAGGCGACAAAAGGGATCCCACATCTCAGCCCTTCAGAACACGTAATGTGCTGAAGTCTCACAGAGCTTTTCATGTTTCTTTGGCAGCTGAAACCAGCTACACAATCTGTGCCCTTGGGCGAGTCCCTCAGCATCCCACTGAGTCATTCTAACTGAGGAGGAACCAAACTTGTTTCTAAGATTAAGTTACTGTAAATTGGCAAGTACAAAAAAGTTTTCAGCTCCATTAATTTGGCTACGTTATCCCACCCTAACCAAAGTTGTGTGTCAGCGAATACAGCAAAGCAAGATCTCGCTGAAGTGAACCTCGGCCATGTTCTGTTTCTGCGATCTGTCCAAACCTTGTCAGGCTTCCAGATTATTTTCATTGGTTTAAATCCCTCAAGCTCGCTGTGCTTTGCTGCGCCATGCCAAAATCGACATGTGCAAGAAATGTCTTGAAAAAGCAAACTGAATCAGTGGCAAATGCCAAAGTTTGGGGAATTAGAAAGAAAAAAAAAGTTAATTAAAGTTCAGCTAATTAGACAACTTCTCCAAAAAGTGTGAGAATGAATTGGCTATGATCTCTGACTGGCTCAGAATTTGTACATCTATTACGTTAAGGTGACATTACATGAATAAAAAGCATTTATTGCATCTTCACATCTTTCTGTGCATGATCCATCCGCACAGACCTGTACGAGCGGTACAAAGATGCAAGCACAGAGTGATAAACATGCATCTTCGACACTCTTTTTTTTATCTGCAAAGGTGTTTTTATATCTGAATTTACTTTCTGGACCTGGATTCATGGGGATCTTCTGCTGCAAGTCAGATGAGATGCTTCCAGCTCTCAGTGTCTAAACAGCATGCCCGGCCTCTTCAAGATGATCACAATGCATAAATCACAATGAATGAAAAAGTGGAACACAGCATGAGACAAACAATCTGCAAGCAATCCACTAGTAATATCACTGTAGGTGAAGAGCTGCTGCTGTGGAGAGAAACTCACAAGGCAGACACTCGAGGCTGGCAGAACTAGATTCACTTTGCACTCCGGCCAGCTTTCAAGCAGCGTCCAGACAGCTTTCTGATCAAGCTTGAAAACTGAACATGCAGATCTTGCCATATGAGCTCCTTCTTTTCCCACTTGGTCTCCAGCACTCATCTAGAAATGCTATCCATGCTACAGTTATTTAAAGATAGAGTTTAAGTTTGAAGAAAATCAAAACTGTATAAGGAAACGTGACATTCTGTCTTGTATGTGTTGCCATAAAGTATTCACTTACTTTATTGCTTGATAATCGGGTAGCGAACATATCACGACAGCCCTGGTGTGCATCCTGCTTAACTAAGATTAGGCTAAGCTAAATGTCATCTTGAAATAGAACATCCCACCGTTAGTCCTTTGTGGTACAGTACATGCTCTTTGTGACACTAAGCATAATAGGAGCATACGGTTTCAGCCCTCCCCTAATCAGTGAAAATTAACATGCAGATTTAAATGTCAAGGTTAAATTTAATATGAAGATTTAAAGAGCACTGCAATCATCTTATTTTGCCAAGATTATCTGCCACGGTGGATTTAGAGCCTTATTTGTCTCGAAGCTGATGAGGAACGGGAAACAGAATGATGGTTAATTTTAACTCTTAAATGAATCCAGCCACAGGGATTTCGGTGTTGTAATTGTCACTAGAAATTCAAAATGATTGCATTCATTTATTTACCGATACGGGGTGCAGGAGGAAGACTCCCTGTGTGATAGAAATGATTTAATCACTCATGTAAATTGTGGGTTTATCAGGAACATGAGGATGTCAATGTTTTGCCTCTCGACTACGGATTCATTTAACACTTTTTTTTTTTTAATTAACACGCTGATAGAGTTGAATTACACAGTTAACTGTAGCTACTTTTTCACAAAGTGGTTTCTTCAGGAGATTTAGCACCTTCTTAGCACCATGCTAACAACATCAGGGAAATGAATGGAAAGAATAAGCCATCTGCCTTGCTAGGGGGAAGGTTAGCATGCTAGTTTTGGATGCTATAGTGCAATGGCTGACAGCAGCATCCCTTCATCCTGCATGTGTGTGATAATGTTCAAGTCCTCTGTGCATCATGTTCATCATCAAGTGTTGCAAAGTACAGCTGATTTAACACATCTCGTACCCTATGGCACGCCACTCCAACATATGTGTGTGTGTGTGTATGGTGACTGAAGGGCAATATCATACTTGACCTAAAGTCTTGCATCTGTAGGCCTATGCACTTGGACAGCAAAAGTGCCACATGAGCATGCACATGTCTTTCTGCAACGCCAGAGGCGAAAAAAAGAGATAAAATTGAAAATCCACTGAACCCTAAAGACCCAAATGAGCACCTTCCTCGTGTGGGCCGTGTGCACTGATTTGTTTGTGTGCGCATTTGTTTTCACGCACGTGCACGTGTCTTCACACACACACGCTTGTCTATGCATATGGCACATGTGAGTGTGTTGGGGTGTGTGTGAATGCGTGTGTAGTGACAGATGGTCAATTTAATAACCTTTCTTGCATGGTCGCCTGCGGAGTTGGCATGCCCAAGATGGGGGGAGTGACCTTGTTTTTTGTTTTTTTTATGACCACACAGAGAGCAACCTGTTGGGAGTGTTTATTGTGTGTGTGTGTGTGTGTGTGTGTGTGTGTGTGTGTGTGTGTGTGTGTGTGTGTGTGTGTGTGGCATGACCGTTGATTGAAGGTCAAAGTTCAATACCTCTCTGCACTTTCTCAAAGCTTGTTTTAAAACAGATAACCACTTTACAAAGGTTAAAAAAGAAAGAGAATTAACAGTAATGTAACAAGAGTAGTTGTGTTGCCGGACCTGTCACCACAGTGCTGTGTTAGTGCCAGAGAGAACAAGAGAAACAGTAGCAGGAGCAGTTTTTTCAGACTATGTCCTTGAAACAGTGGCAGGGAAAATTTTAGAAATGCTTGTTCGCTCCCTTGCGAAGACCGATACCACTCTCATGTTTGTCTATTTAGGCTACAGCCAGCAGCTTAGCTTTGCATAAAGACTGGAAAAAGGTGGAAAAGCTAGCTAGCATGGCTTTGTCCAAAAGTAACAAAATCCATCTACCAGCGGTTCTACACCACACAAACTAAAATGTCATGTCTCGTTTAATCTAACCCCTACAAAAACCAAAGTGTAAAAATGACGTCTAAAAAGACTCCAGGAAGTTACTGTGCCAGGCCAGAAACAGCAAGTTTTTGTCCATATTTAACAAATGAGATATATCACTTTAGTTTAGTAAGCTGCAGAGGATATGGTTGGTGGATTTTGTTACATTACAACCCAAATACCAAAAAATGTTGGCATCATTTGTCTCTACAAACCACAGATTTGTTAAATTTGCATGTTATTATGTAGTGGATGCACTAAAACTTATCTTTTCAACAATACTGTGATTAACGTGGGGTTAGTTTTAGGCACAAAAACCATGTGGTTATGGTCAGGAAAAGATCATGTCTTGGCTAAAATATCTGGTTTGGGGGTACAGTCTTGGCAGGAAAAGCAGCAATGTCTCTGTCACTTTTTTTTAGAGCACTCTCCCCATCAATGGGTCATAACATAACACCCACATCTATAGTTTAAAAAGCCAATGTAAACACACTGATGGGTCACTACCCTCACTATTACCCCCAATAGAGCCTAAAAAGCCGATGCAAACACACTGACAGGTCACTACAAAACATTCAGGACTGGAGCCTAAAAAGCCAGTGTAAAAACACTGACAGGTTGCTATAAAACACCCATGACTGGAGCCAAAAAGCTGATGGAAACACACTGACAGGTTGCTACAAAACGCCCATGATTGGAGCCAAAAGGTGATAGAAACACACTGACAGGTTGCTACAAAACACCCCTGATTGGAGCCAAAAGGTGATGGAAAGACACAGACCAGTAGCTACAAAACACCCCTGACTGGAGCCAAAAAGCTCACGCAAACACACACTCTACCTCCACTACTACCCTCACTGGAGCTTAAAAAGCTGATGCAGACACACTGACAGGTCACTACAAAACATCCAGGATTGGAGACTTAAAAGCTGATGGAAAAACACCAATGGATTGCTACAAAACACCCCTGACTAGAGCCTAAAAGCTGATGGAAATGCACTGACAGGTTGCTACAAAACATCTGTGATAAGGGCCTAAAAGGTCCCTGGAAAAACACTGACAGGATGCTACAAAACACCCATGTTTGAAGCCTAAAGCCCAGAAACACAGCAACAACTCGCTTACTGTTTTTGTTGTGTATTGGTCTTTAACATTAGTCTGCAGTAGTCTACAGCTTAGCAGATGTATAGGTGACCCACCATCCACACACCCTCCACCTCCTGATAACAAAGTCAGCTCATATATTGGGTCACTTTAGAAATATTGATATAATATGCATGAAAGGTGCAAATGTAACAAATTCATGGTTTGCAGAAACGTATAATGCTAACATTTTCTTCTTATGACTGGGCTGTACATTCAAACAGTGCCAGAAACCGTTTTCCCTGTTTCCAGTGTTTATGCTACAACCATCTCCTACTGTGGCTTTGTATTTACTGTACATACAAGACACGCATGGTATCAACTACCTCTTGGGAAAAAAACAAACAAACAAGCGTAAGCTATTTCACAAAATGGGAAATTATTCCTTTAAACTGTATCATTTGTATCACACAACCAAAACATCTGTTCTGAACTTCTCTCGTTGTGTCTTTGAAACATTACCAGCAAAAATATTAAAACTAGAAGAAGAAATTTAAAAAGGTTATAAGAAATAAATAAAAAATTCATGAAACCCACACAAAGCCATGAGAAAAAAATAAAGTGAAACAAAACCAGCAAGCAAACAAACACACAAAAACAAAAACAAATGTAGGACATTACTAACACTGCATCAAAATGTGCACGGGGGACAATAAGAACAAGCTAGAGAAGAAACTACGCAGGAATCTGAATCGGCACTTGGGAGAACATGTCACCTCACATGTCACATGTCATGCTGTTTTCACTGCGAGAAACGGCCTCTCAACAACCTGGTGTGACATACATTTGAAAGGGAACCAAAACACACTTCCTGTCAATTTACATTCCTCCTTTTTGTTTCATTCACTTTCATCTTTTTCTGTCCTCCACCTTAACTGTCCTTTTTTCTGTTTCATGTAACTGGAGTGGAGTGGAGAAGTACTGTGACAAACCAGAGAATTACCGTGTGTGGGGGGGTGTTTGCGTGCATGCATGCAGGTGTGGGTTCAAATGACCGTGAAGGGGTGTGTGTATGATTAAGTGTGGGTTGCACGCTTCCATGTTCCCAGGAGCATGTGTACATGAGAGTGTCCATGTGAGTATCTGTGTATCTTCTGAGCCAGGATGTGTGGGACCAGTCAGAGCACGTTGGACCCTGCAGTGGCAGAAATAGTAGTAGAAGACGTAATGTCAGAGTACAGTAATGACTTTCTCCATCTCTCCCTCATCCTCTCTCAATCTTGATTTCAATGTCTGTCAGAGAAATCAACAGGGTAATTACATGCATGAAGCTGTCGCTCTCTGTCACTCTGTCTCCCTGGGTGTTTCTTTCTGTTCTTTTTTTAATGTTGCAACTGTTTTTCTCTGCATGCCTCTCTCGGGGTATTTTGTGAGTGCGAGTGATGGCTTTGTGCTGATGTTCCTTTCACAAAATCGAGGCGGAGAACGTAGAAAAATAAGAAGATGGTGCTATAATGAATCACATATAGAGGAAGAGAGACCAGAAAAGAAGGAAACAAATGGAAATCGAAGAGGGCGATACGAAGACAACAGGGTGTCATAAGCAATCATATGAACTTTTAAAACTATTTTCACTGAGAGGTTGACTTTATCTCATCCCAGCTTGTGACTGATGTCATCTGCACATTGCATTTGAATGTTGCTTAGAGCTCTATCTTTCCAAATGCAACCTAGTCTGTGAGCCTGTTTACCCGGCTTTAAGTCTTGGGTGATCCGATCACAAGTGTACAGGACTAATTACAAGTGTAAACTAGAATTACCACCCCGGGGTTGTATGCCTCATTGCACCCGTCAAGATCCTCTTACAGTTTAGATCCATGTCTGTGAAAACGTGGATGCTTCACACCCATTGTGCCAATGACAGCACAGAAGATCTACACAATCAGCACAGTTTCAAGGTGGGCAACCAAGATTAGTGTCACCAGTTCAGTACCTGATCAAATATTTGCCCCTCTGTTCCTGAGATATGACATTGAATGATGGCCAGAAAAGTGTTTTATGCAGAAACTATGATGTCACAGTGATGCTCACCCTTGAGCTTTTGGCTATAAATCATCATGACTTTATTATTTTATTCAATTAGACATTTGTGTGAAGTTTTGTCATAATTAGAGTCTGAATTCTGGAGTTATGGCCAAAAACATATTTTGTGAGGTCACACTGACCTTGACCTTTGACAACAAACTTCTAATCAGTTTGTTCTTCAGTCCAAGTGGATGTTTGTCAAATGTAAAGAAATTCCGTGAAGGTATTCTCGAGATATCATGCACACAAGAATGGGACAGATGCAAGGTCACACTGACCTTGACCTTTGACTGCCAAAACCAATTCAGGCAATTGTTCAGTAGAAGGGGACATTTGTGCCCAATCTGAATCATCGTGTTCAAAAGAATGAGACAGATGAGGTCACACATACTTGACATTTGACCTATGACCACCAGTTCATTGTTGAGTTCAAATAAATAAGATAAGAGATAAGAGATAAGATCTTTATTGTCTTCCTTAGACGAAATTTGTTTTGGACCTGCGAGAGACCGTCCACCGTCACACAGCCGCCACATATACAGACAACATATAAATTAAGAAGACAAATATATACCCCCCGCCCCAACATCCCCAAGTATTGCACATTGCCCCTAAGTTTAAAAAGTTGACCTTCATTTCCTGCCGTTAAGTAGCTTGATTGACAGTGGGATAAATGAAAATTTGTACCTGTTCAACTTATAGTTGGGTAACCTATACCTTCTGCCTGAAGGCATCAATTCATACTCCTTATGGAGGATATGATTCGGATCTGTAGTACTTTTTTGGCCTTGCTTCATGACTGTCTGCTCAAATATGTCCTGTACTGAAGATGGGGGCAGCATGCCAATTATTTTACCTGCCCTCTTAATCAAGTTTTGAAGTTGTGATCTAGCTTTGACGGTCAGGTTACCAAACCATGTTGTGATGCCATAACGGATAATAGTTTCAATGGATGCCCTATAAAACAATAACAATACATTTTTATCTACTCCATGATGTTTGTGCCAAATTTGAAAAAACTGAGATACTGGATAACAAGAATGAGATGGATGCAAGGTCACAGCAACCTTGACCTTTAATGTTTGACCATCAAAATTATTCAGTTAATCTTTGTGCCAAATTTAAAGAAATTCCCTTTTGGCATTCTTGAGATATCGCGTTAACAAGAATGAGACAGACAAGGTCACATTGACCTTGACCTTTAATGTTTGACCACCAACTCTAAATATTTCATCCTTGTGTCCAAGTCAACCTTTGTACCAAATTTGAAGAAATTTCCTCAAGGCGAATATCATGTTCAGGAGAATGAGACAGACAAGGTCACAGTGATCCTGACATTTGACCTATGACCACCAAAAACTAGCTAATTCATTGCTGAGTCCAAGTTGACACTTGTGACATGTTCAAAGAAATTCCTTGAGGTGTTCTTGAGATATCATGTTCACAAGGACGTACATAAGTACAGATGGATGGACAACCTGAAACATAATGCCTCTGGCTGCAGCTATCACCAGCATAAGGCATAAAAAACACTAAGATGCACTGTGATCTGTGCACTCAAACCACTTGCCGAGGTGGTCTGGGATGCATTTTACCACAGATCTTTTGTAGAACACTGATGCCTCCCCGACAAAAAGACGCAACAGAAAAAAAATGATCAGTGTAGGATGCAGTGGACATTTTGAAGACCTTCTAATTTGCCCACTTTACGCTGAGTTGTGCGACCGTCAGTTGTTTTGCCGTATGGAAGGAGACGTGTTGAATTCTGCTGACAGCCATATCTCCAGCTGTACTAACACAATTGCTAACATGTCTAGCAAGCATTCTGGCAAGCAGCTAGCGAGAGTGTGTTAACTATGTGCGGGGCCCTTTAACAGCACCAAAATCTGAACACGACTGGTCACCTGGACACATATGATAGACACAGGTGTGAACAATGATGTATCTCGGCTGTCCACTTGTCGTAGGATCTCCAAAACGCATGTTAATACCAGGTGTAAATGTCTCTATGTGTACATACATAGAGCGGATTCCAGATTTAGCACTTGGATTTCTTGCTTTGAGAGGCATTTGCTCATGTTCAAACATTAGTTTGATTGTTCTTGACCCTAAAGAAAAACACTTTATGTTTCTAGAGTCCTAGAGGAGCCACTTTAAAACTTACTGTGTTGTTATAATGTTGTTAAGGCCAACGTTGTATAAGCATCGTTTGTATGGTTGTTACAGGGTCATGCTTCTTTTCTCTCTTCTTCTCTTCTCAGGCATAATCAGTACCTGTTAAGACCGTGATTACCCCTAAATATTGATGAGTACATTACAGCTGTGTAATTAGTTCACTGGACTCATCCATTTCCGCTGCCAGATAAAGGTGCCCTCAAGCTGTTGCGTTGACACACAAGCACACAGATGCACAGGCAAACACGTACTTCATAAGAACGGATTTCTGGGATCTTAAAGAAAATCCACTGCTGGAATTAACGGCAAATGAGCTGAATAAGTTCTGGTGAGTTTAAACCACTTATAATGTGTTTCAAATATTACGATCATTAAACTATTGAACTGTGCCCTGTACACTTTATCTTGTCCTGGTCAATCCATTGCTACTTCCACTGTATACTGCTGCTTTATTCTGGCAAAACATATAGTTCTGAAAGTCAAAAGCCACAACATGGACCAATTAACTGTATAGAAACTCCTCAACGAAGACTATAATAAGTACCTGCACAAGGCAAATTTGCAGTGTGCCTTACATTCAGTTTGCTATCTGCACATAATGAGCACCTCATGGACTAAGTCAACAGTTCATTATACAATCAGTTCCTCAATGTAGTCCAATATCATTGAGTAATGTTAATAAGCTTTAGCTATAGACTAAAGACAGGACAGACATTTTTGGTACACATTATCTTTAAGGTGTCTTGTATTGATATGTGCTTTTGCAATCACTCAACTTTTTTTAGTGGGGTCACAGAATTAGTGAACATGTTGACAGCAACAAAAGTGACCAGTGGGATAACACAGTGCATCTAAATGTACACGTACTTACACACATACATACCTCTTATTCTACTTAACCGTCTACTCTTCTTTTTTTTAGGTTCACTTTGAGTGAGGTTTTGGAGATGTGGGATCTAGGTGACAACCCAGACAATGCATACAACCTTACAGTTGTTTGTCAATATCAGAGAAATGCTGTCTTCAGTTAATGTGATAGTGATGGTTCAGATTAGGGATGCACCGATTCGATATCTGGAACTAATATCTGCCCTGATATCATAAAAATAGATGGATCGGGTATCGGAAAATGCAACCTATACCTGAGGTGATCCTTTCCCTTTAAATCTTTTGCGACGCGAGCCATGTCATATGTCATGGAGCGAAGGAGAGAATCTGCTGTGTGGAGGTATTTCATACTATTTCAACTGCTGTTGTACAATTGTTTATTTTTGTTAAAAATAAATAGTTCATCATTGCATTAATTTGTTTCATCTTGTTTCATTTTATCTTAGGGAAGAACTGTGTAGTCATCAATGCCTGATGCCTCTAGTCTTTTCTGTTCTACATGTAAAGGTGTATAGCTTTTTAGGTCAACCATGGTATCGGATCGGTATCGGTTATCGGCGGATACTCAAAGCCACAGCATTGGGATTGGTATCGAAAGTGAAAAAGCTGGATCAGTGCATCTCTAGTACAGATATAGACTTTGAGGGGGAAGCAGGCTGTTGAATTCATTTGCTGAACTTATGCAAACAGATCATGACAGGAACAACTTTATCTGTGGTTATGACCTACCCCTACAGCCCATTCTCATTCCTAAGTCGTCGAATACTGCCGCTTTGTCAGTGATTTCAGTATCAGACACCTGACGCCAAAAGCCACCTTTCATAGCAGTGTTTTTAGTCTGAGTTTGTCTGCTTCTTGTTTATTTGTTTCTTGTGTGTAAACACCAAGGACCATGCTGGAAATAAGTATTTTACTTTAGCATGTCATCCTTTGGATTATTGTCTTATCGTCTTCCAGAAATCAATCAATCAATCAAAAAAAAAAGCAGTATGTAATGTGGCTCGACGTTACCTTTGGCGTTGGTATGATATGCCGCTGGTCGGCTGGACGGCACCTATCAGGGTGGTATGATACGCAGCTTTACGTGGTCAGGTTGAAACGCTGTTGGTAACAACATAAGGAGCAAGAAGGTCTGGATAGGGTGAACAGGAAGGGTGGTGGATGGGTCCAACAAACCCTGGACTTTCACCCAGGAGCCAAGTGATCCCCTTCCCAAATGCCAAACCAAGATGTTTTTTTTTAAACCTATGACCACATACTTTTATTGATGTCACGGTATTGGTAGCGTGTCCAACAGACACAGAAGGATACCTACCACAAAATGTGAATGTAAAAGGCTATTGTCAAAGTGATGACACATGTATGTAAGGGTTTCTGATATGTAAAGTAGTCCCTCTAGAATATGACAGAGTGTTCTAGTGGCAATGCTTAGGACTGCCAGAATTTTAAATGTTTTAATAACTGAGCTGGGATGTGTAAGTGTTTTGATGACTGCATAGGAGGTTATGCTAATTTGGTCAGTAAATAGTAGATACAACACATTATGCCACCGGTCACAATGAAACACACTTTTTACCTACTTTTCCATTAAAATTTTAGTAATGATTGAGTATTTCAAAGAGTTATCAGTGACAGATGATTTGGATAGTTTTATGTCGGAAAAAATTGGGATTAAACCTGTTAAGAGGAAAAACTTTTAGCTAATGATCATTAGTTTGTCAGCTGAACGGATAACTGCTGGTGCAGATTCTAATCATCTGTTACTAACCAACATTTGTAATTGGCCAATTTACAAAATGAAACTCTTGGCTGTTGTGTTGTTAATGTGCAGTAAGAGCAGACATTAGCTGAACTGCTGAGTCTTCCCACAGTCCTGTGTACCCACATGGGCAATCAGCAAAAAGTGCTTGTTCCGGGTAATAAATATATTAACTATTGACAGGTAAGGGTAGATGCATGCAGGCTGCAGGTGACATAAACAAGAGAAAGGAAAACAAAAAGCTAATTTATGGCCAACTTTGCCAGCATAATGTCAGCAATCCAAACAACCAGTCTTGCCACTTCAGTAAAAAAGGTCGGCTGCTACAGTCGCTGTTTAATCTTTTTTTGTGTGCTTACACGGTGGCATGTTGAAAGATATAAATAATCAGTGTGCATACCCACCGCTGTGCCAGCGGTGTGTAAATATCACACAGTGCAAGTGCAAAATTAGAGACAGCAAATGCAGCATACATGCCTGTTGCTTTATGAGGACTACGGATTTAATAAAGAAAAGGAATCTACACACTCTACAAACAGTGTGAATGAATATCATTCGTAATATAGACTCAAACATTAATCTAATCAACTACAGACTACTGGAAAGGCATTAAAAGTCATCTACAAAGTTAAAACTGTACACCAGAGATAAAACATTATTCAACATTTAGTTTTTAAAGTTGGGAGAGATCTGAATGTTCTTTCTTTAAAATATTTTTGGGCTTTTTTTTTCCCAGACAAGGGACAAGAACTTAGCAGAGATAGAGATTTGGATTGACATTCAACAAAGGTCCCTGGCTGCGAAAAGTGGACTTTTCACCAGGGTGCCAAATGCATGTGTTCTTGATTCTTTTCAGTTCTGTTCAACTTCACCTGGGCACTTCTTTTTGTCCTTATAATACTCCATCTAATTTGCATTTAATATCAAAGACCATGCTGTAGTTCTATGCAGCAGCAGGCCGTTTCGCATTATAATCCCTACCACCGTTTATGATTTTAGAGCCTAGCCTTGATAAACGCTATCCTACTGTATAGTTATGTCATGCTACTGTATGAGTTTCAATTCCTTGCTACCCACTTGTAGATCCAAATGTACACAGCATGCTGACATGACTTCAACTCTGGATTTGTGTCATCCCATCAACACTTTTGCTGCCTCCTCCTCTTTCCAACTCTTTTTCTCTTTTGCACAAAGTACAAATACCTTCAAAATAATGTAAAGCAAACAAAGGAAGACGCTTTTGTTTTGTTGTGTGGTGCCCCGTGTTGTTGCAGCTTTCGAGGGTACGTATCTGCCGCTAGTTGGTGTTAATCTTGCCTTCATAAAATGTGTTAATGCCCAGTGTTAATCAGGGCTTCTGCTGAATGTGTCTGTGCGAACAACAGGCTGCTAAATGTCAACTGTTACCGGATTATCTGCTGCCTGGAACCCCGTGATAATGATATATGGAGAATGCGTTTCTGTGTGGGTGCTTCTGAAACCTCGTATGCATGTGTGTATGTGTGTGTGTGATTGTGAGTGTGCATGCGGTGATTAAGACAGGCTATTTCTATTTTCCTGGCTCCCTGAATGATTTCCTTTTGAGTGTAAACCCTTTATTCTGCCACTTTTATTAAATCAGAGGGAGACAGAGAGAAATTGCGACAGAGGAAGAAAGAGAGCGTGAAAGGAAGAGGGATACCAAGCCAGACAAAAAAGAAAGACTGGAAAAGAAAGACAGAAGGAGAGTGAGACAGAGGAACATGAAGGCCGAGGGAGAGTTTTAAAGGGGTGTATAATCCCCGTAGTGTTTGTTGTGGTTCCTGTCTGCAGGGTGGTAGAATTTGAACGCTCCATAAAAGCGACGCTTGTGCTCAGCTATCCCAACTCACACAGCAGTCTTCGCCATAAGTGCTTCATTCATTGTTCTGTCAACCTGGCAACAACACCAAGAAAAATGCATGAAACGAGAAGCAACGACACAAAATGATTAAACACTGAACAACTGGATACCCATAACAACTGCCTGTGTAAAAACTCCTGCTTATGTGTCACATACAACATCACGTAACAATACTTAATGTACATTCGCACCAGCATGCATACTGATAGTCAGTGTGTCTCATTAAGTCAGGTTATTAGACCTCAGAGTTAATTGAGTCATCCTGCTAGTTAATAAGGTCGCCTCCATTTCCTCTCCATTCTGCCTTCATTTTCAAGCTCCCCTTGATCTTTTCCCTCCTTCTACCGAACCCGACTTTTGTTTTTATCTGGGTTTTTCACCTCCTCTTAAGACGCCTCTCCACCCCTTCACCTCTGGTCCTTTGTCTTGTCTCTTTCCAATCTCATCATCTTTCTTTTTTTCCACCGTACTGGCCCCGATCGCTCTACTTGACACCAACACCTCTCCCCTTCCTTTACATCCTTCACACCTTTCCCATTTTTTTTCTAGTGTTGTGTTTATGCCCCTTCTCCCATAGTTTGTTGGTATGTGTTTGTAGAGGCAGCACAGATGAAAGTGTGACATCTGATTCAGGTAATTCAGGTTTTTGCGCAGCTCTTACTATTATGCAGGATGACGTCAACACCTGCTGTTTCACACAGTGTCACATCACATGCCACCTGTAGCACATGCTGGATAGTGTATAGACAGAAGCGGAAGTCAGAGCATGGTATTTGGGATGTGTAATCCCTGGAGCAAATAGCCTTGTCTCTCAGAAATTAGAAGAAACTAATTTGAAAGAGCAAATACGTTTTGAGGGAAACACAATGCAGAGCAAATTATGTTTTTTGTTAACTTGATGAGGCCATGATTCTAATTAACGTACCTGACAAGTCACAAAAATGTTGATACTGAACGTATCGGCAAAATGTTCACTGACAATGTATTTCATTTGTTTTCTGCCAAAATAGGCAATCTTGTAATACACTATCCACTCATAGTGACTACAGGATTATTAATCATTCATTTTCTTCAACTGCTTATTCTGCTGGGTGTCACTTGGGGGCTGGAGCCTATCCCAGCTGACACTGGGTGAGAGGCTGGGTACACCCTGGACAGGTCGACAGACTATCACAGGGCTGACACATAAGCCCCTTTTACACTGCCAGATTTTCCGCGAATGTTGGGCTGTTTTGCCGGCAAGCTGCATGCGTTTAGACGCAAAGAGCCGGATTGGCGAGTTGATCTGAGGTGCCCAATTTTCCGCCTCGTAGGGCAGACATATTGGCGGAACCCTTTTAGTTTAAGAGGATAGAGGCGGCCTTCCGCAACGGGAGGGGCTGTTGATGACTTGTGGGAGGAGCTGTTGATGACGCCACGTGTGCGACCCACTGGCGGTGGATAAACAGGAAACAGCTGATAGCAGGAATGAGCAGCTAGTAGCAAAAGCGGAAAACCTGACAGATACTACAGTAAAGATGGGCAACTGGGGAGACAAGGAATTGCGCGTCCTCCTTGCCCTCGCAAACGAAGAGGCCATTAACTGTCAGATGACGGGGACGGTGAAAGACGGGCCGACTTATGAGAGAATCGCCGAAGGACTGACCAGCCGCGGCTTCCCTCCCACGTCACTGTTTACGTCACACGCTGAGCTACACGTTTTGTTACTTGCTCACGCCCCCCATTGCCCCGAAAAAGGCACATTCTGTATAAACAAAAGTAGGTAGGCGGCATTTTGCTGCACTCCCCGATTTTGTTTTTATACTGCCAATGCTGAAAAAACACTGATTTGGCTTTCCTGCAAATTTGCACAACTCCTATCTAAAAAGAGCTACAGAGACAGACAACCATTCACACTCACATTCACACCTACGGCCAATTTAGAGTCACCAATTAACCTGCATGTCTTTGGACTGTGGGAGGAACCTGGAGAAAACCCACGCTGACATGGGGAGAACATGCAAACTCCACACAGAAGTGCTCCCTCACCACTGGTTTGAACCAGGAACCCTCTTGATGTGAGGTGACAATGCTAACCACTGTACCACTGTGCCACCTTTTTATTTGGAATTGAACCAAAATCACAATCTTTCCCTAAACTTAACCAAAGTGCTTTTGTAACCTACACAAAACCAAAGACTGTCTGTATGAGAATGATAGATTCTGGTGTCACAGTCCTGCACTTCGCTGTAAATCCCGACAACAAACCTTTAGTTTAGTTTTAGTTTAGTTTATTTTGTTCATTTTCCAACTTAGAATAGAAATATACTGGTAGATAGACAATACGTAACGCATAATAGAAATAAATAAATAAATAACTCAAAGTTCAGTTGGTTTCACACGGGACACAAATACCAGTCTCATGTGTGAAAGTTGTGTGTTTAAATCATCCACCACCCCAACCTGCCTTCCTACACAGGCCACTTCTTATACTACTACTTCTTCCTTTACAGTGCTGCCTTGAGCCTTTTCAGTGCATTTATCATGTGATCACAGCCTTCATGATTACATGGATTGTATATGACATTGCATGTAAACAGCCTGGATTGCAACGTGACAACTCGTCCACAATCTATGTATAAGGGTTTCCCTGCCCTTGAAACATGCAGCACACTGGCACAGCAACATGGAGTGCAGCCACTGGAAAACGACTTCTATATGAGTAACCAATGATGCACAGCTGCGCAGGCAGATGGCTGATCTTAAGGACAACAGGGAATCAAACTCACTTTGGGCACCTAGTTGTCAGGTATGGCATGATTGGTGATTATCTTATACATGACTTGCAAATTATTTTTTTAATTCACTGAAAACATTCGTATTAATCACGTTTGTTTCGATGCAGGCGCATTGGTGGTGTCTGATATGTCTTTGGAAGAAAGGAGTGAATGCAGTGCTGATTCCCGGAGATCATTTTCAGAGTTGGTCCAGACCTTTTGCAAGTAAGGAGAAGGTAAGAAGGAGAAAAAGGTCTGAGTCTCCACAGTGGTTTGGGGAAAATGCCAGGGAGCACATGTGTAGTTATCAGAAACAATTGCCCCGCAGAGGCAGACTGTTGAGGAGCCTATTGAAACTGACTGCAGGTTCCTTTTTTAGTCCTCTGTTGACCACTTTTAAGAGTCAAATTGCCCTTTCAGAATCGACTCTATTTGAGCTACGGATGGCACTGACGCGTTTCTGTTTTTATATAGTATAGCATTCCAGGGTGGATACATGCCTGGATGGTAGAAGCCAGTACCATGCTTTCTAAACGCTATGTTTAATTCCTGTCTTGAAAAGTTTTGACCCTCCTCCTTGATTTGAATTGAATGCAAGCCTGTATCAAACATAGCAGTTTTTCTAATAAGGAAAATCACCTCCCATTTTTATTTATACCATTTATCTAACTGTGTCTTTCTACTGTATAATTTTTACATTTCCTCACCATCAAACTTCATTTACAATGTCACCCTCACTCCCCGTACCATTAAAGCACAAAGCTTCACATCCACAAATTCCAGGTGTCACAATATCTGACAAATCATCTTTCTCCTTGCATTCAACAAATCAATCGGCCGGTTGAATGCTGAACTTTAAATGTCATTGCTGAATCTGTCACTCTGTCTTTCAGGCCGAGTGCTGCACAACCCACCTCGTCCCTGATAAGATCTTTGTATTATCCCGTGAGAGTCACCCAAGTGGGAGTTTACATCACTGTCTGCAGTCTCTTCAGCACCACCAGTGCCTTGAGTCTAAGGGCGCAATCAAGCATTTTCTTTCCCCCCAAATTTTCACAAGCATGTATTTCAGTAAGATGTTTTAATAGAGGTTAATTACCACCATGAATACATTGTTAATATTGTTAGTCTTAAATTTATCTATCCTGAGTGAAATATCTTTTTCAAATTTAAGATGCAGGATTATGAAGTAAGCCTACTCAAGTGGCACTAATTGTACCCTCTCTTGAAAACTCTTTACAGATTACTTTGCTCACAGTTGTGTTTAACAACGCCACACAGTGACTGCTGGTGTTTCCCAGAACAGATATCAGGGGTCCATTTCAGAAAGGAGGTTCAACAAACTCTGAGTCTAACCCTGAACTCTGAGTTCAGTAACTCTGAGATGGGAAACTCTGGGTTATGGGTTTCAGAACAGGTGATTTCAATCGGTTCAATCAACACAGAGTTTGTTCACTCTGAGTTAAGCGCGTG
This sequence comes from Epinephelus moara, assembly GCF_006386435.1. Classification (NCBI taxonomy): domain Eukaryota; kingdom Metazoa; phylum Chordata; class Actinopteri; order Perciformes; family Serranidae; genus Epinephelus; species Epinephelus moara. The sequence goes on along the minus strand of NC_065507.1, from coordinate 18,263,799 downwards.
TACCACAACTTTAAAAAGCCGTCATCAATGGAGCCCCGATACCACGATTCACCATGGCAACAAGCGACAAGAAAAGGTCTGCATTTTTTACTCCTCTGGAGTTGGATATTTTAATGCGCTCATACAGCGAATTTGAAGCTGTTTTCAGGAAGAAGAGTAACACGGCTGCAGCAGCGAAGGAACGGGAGTCGGCGTGGGAGAAAATTACTGCTCGAGTCAATGCGTAAGTTTAAATTTATTTTATACATTTATGCAATCACAATATTAGGCTACAGATGCAAACAGGTGGAATGGTGTTAAAGCTAAAATTTACTTCACTTAGATGCAATCCCACCTTATTATTTTTCAAGTGAAAATGTGCTTGAAACAAGTGAAAATTGTCTAAAAACAAGTTACTTTTAGGTGTGATTTGTTTTGACTAGAAATGAGACATTTTGACTAGAAATAAGACAAAGATTCTTGGTATGATTTTGAGTTTTTGCAGTGTGATGCAATCTGACATTTTGAGACAGTCAATCTACCTGCACATTAATGCTGTGAATGCACTTCCAATTCACATAGTTTCCTTCATTTTGTGAAGGAGCAATGATGGGAATGTGGCTATCACATCGGAAAATCCTAAAAGAAATTTAAATGACTAATCCCAGTCTGAGGTTGCAGCACCATGTCATTAACTGAATATGATTTATAATCATAAATTTTAACTGATTTCTACATCATTCACCTGCAATCCTGTGGAACTCCTCCTTGATGACCCTCACAGGTTTATGTCCAGGGAACACAACAAAAGAGTTTAATAGACGTTTCAGAGCCAGGGACACTTTCCTCACGGCTCTGCAGACAGTGGCCTATTTTCTGCATCTCCGATATTATACAGAAAACTCCCGTTTGCAAAAAAACGAAGAGCAACATAAAGAATCTGGGTAGGTGAAAGTGCACGTCCACGGTTGGTGATGTTGGTTATGTCACGACGGATGAGGTTATGGATATAAATGATGGACTGTGAAACGGTACCGTTCAAAAAGAAAATGTTCTGGAAATGATAATATGTCAATTCTGGGCCTGTGAATAATCTCCCGACGAATGCGTAACTCCCTCCTCATTAACACTGCCTCTTCGTCCACAGGGTCCTCCAAGAACGGACATGCCATGGTCAAAAAAAGTTAATTTTAGAACTAGAGCACGGGCTGGAGTTACTCCGCTTTCTCTGGTTTAAGTTACCTCCCTTTCTGAAACGGAAAACCCAGAGTTTCCCTCATTTCAGGGTTAACAGACTCAGAGTTATCACTAAACCTGCTTTGTGAAACGGACCCCAGATGATTAAAAAATTACAAGTGATGTCAGGGAATGTGTTGTTTTATGACGCTTAATGAAAACTGTTGTGGAGGCATCTCGCAAAAGTTTCAGCTTGTCGAACAGGTTTAGCTCTACAACTACACACTTCTCACAGAATCTGAATACAAACCTGTACTGTAAAAAAATAATGAAAAGCTATCTGTTAACACCAGGAACACAAACTTAATTCAAAAGGCTGTAATTCCCTTATTGACACATACCAGTAGAGCTGCCCCCTTAAAGTCAGAGATTACAATCATCAGTCGGAGACCCCTCAGTTGACTGAGATTCCTTCAAGTCAAGCAGTTTTTATTTCACTATTTCTTTTGTCAGTCAGTGTGCAGTGTTCTTCTGGGGATGGTTTGGTCCCCAGATTTTGCTGCAGAGTGGGCGCTTTTCAGTTCATGCTGCTATTTGGTACAGGCAGCTGAGGACACAGAGGCAGTTGCCCAGAGAAGCTTTGCCCCATAATGCTCAGAGATAACGTTATCTCCTACCTGCTGTGCAGAAGTGGTGAATTTACAGCTTACGTCAACTCAATATGATAAAGCCTTTAGCTTTTGTTTGATAACTAGTAGGAGTATAAATCACCAGTTTGATCACAATATGATGTATCGATTCTTCGGACAACGATACAATATTTGCCAATATTACAAAGTCTGTCACAATACAATTTTGTATTAAAAGATTATTTTGTGGGCGTTTTCCCTTAATTAATAGGACAGCTAAGTGTGAACGGGGGAGAGAGAGGGAGCGACATGCAGTAAAGGGCCACAGGCTGGAATTGAACCTGGGCCACCGTGACAAGGACTGGGCCTTTGTACATGGGGCGCCTGCTCTATCCACTAAGCCACTGATGCCCCACAATTCAATTTTGATTCGATGGGATTTAGGGGCCTGCAACTGATAAGACGATGTTATAACCATATAACAAAATCAGTTACAGAAGAAGCTGCCACCCCTTTCTCTTTTGCTTTTGTCCATTAAAGATACAACCAACACAGATATAAAGTAATTATAACCGCTTAAGTGCAGTAAAGTTTACTTTCAAGTGACTCCACTAACATAAACAGCACATGTGATAAGTTAACCTTCAGAGCTTTCTGTCAGAAAGCCTTTTCTGAAAGAAATATTTTATTTGAACCCAAACCATCATCTTTTTCCCTTAAACTTCAGGGTTATCTTGCTTAAAGCCCTGAAGGCAAACTTCTCTAAACAGCCATAAAACAAGGAATCATCATTGACCATAAGTATCAAATTCAGCTCAGAAATAATTGTCAGGGTTCATAAACAAAACAATTGTTTTTTGCTAGTCACCCATTATTAGCGTATGCATTGTTAACATTGCAGAAATTAGCCTAGCGGCTAGCAGACTTTTTTTCCTCTATTCATAGTTTAACAGATTATATGTAACATTATTATTGTTCTTACTCACAGTTGCTTTAAGTCACTGCATCTCTCGACAGAACAGCACGGTTGAATTTCAGCATGCATACACGCTTTTTCAGCCAAACACTGTTGAAACTGAGCAGCTAATGTTGCTGTAGTGAGAAGTTGCTGTACAGGCAGGTGATGTATGCCATGTGCTCTGTACGTTGACCTGTATTTTGTCCGAAATTAAAAATATTTCCACACTGCTGATTTATTCCCAAGTAAATAATAATCTGCATGCTGCTGTTTGATGGTGATGCAACCTTTCAAAATAAAAGCATATCCTAAAGAAGACCATATGGATCGATGTTTTCACTTTGCATTGATGATATTTGATTGTTCATCACTCAATCGATACATCGATCAACATCAATGGATCGTTACAGCATAAATGTTGTTGCACATTTCCGATCCGTCGTTAGCACAGTTAGCTTGTTTACTAAATCAGATGAATGTCATGTCACCCTGAAAGTCCCACTGAACTCTGTTCAAACTCTTC
>NC_065507.1:18218034-18258034 GCF_006386435.1 Epinephelus moara | reverse complement strand
TTCCACAGAATAGGCATTTAAGTATACACTCGATTTAGACAATCATCTGCTGGAAAAGAACATTAGTCCACAAAGTACAATCTACAGCTTATCTGCCTGTGTCCTAAACCTAAAACTAGCCTTCATTAGCAGTCTGCTTATCCATGTAGTTCTGTAACATCAAAGAAGGTACGGTAAATTTCATGTTAAAGAAAAATGACTAAGGCCACGTTACACTGTGTGCAGGCCCCACATGAAAATGCAGACTCTTCATTTATTTGGAAAAATAAATTATTTATTACTCACTTTTACACTGCCTGTTCACTGTGGAAATGTTGAGCTGTTATTCTGCCACACTGCTCTTTAACTAAGGTACAATTGCGGGATGGGGAAGACAGAGTTGTCTTGCCTTCAAGCCAGTAACAGATGTAGTAACGCCTCCGAAACAACGTCTGTGTAAAAGAGACAGTCGGCAGGAGAGGTGTGATCTGATGAAATTTTATGTGTACAACCCACCGCTGGGAGATTTAAAAAGCAGCTAGAAGCAGTTAGCAGCTAACTCAAGATGAACAGCAGCCGAAACAGTCCACAAATTGAGCATTTCTGGGAGTGCAATACTAAATCGCTGTAATACCCCTTATGTGGAATTTATACTTTTGCATTGAATTGACACCGTACCCACAGCATAGTCTCTGCGTCGACATAGAGCCTATGTTGTACCCTACGCCTACACGTCGCGGCGAGGCAGACCCTCTGTCTATTTCTGTAGGCTGAAACCATTTCCCTCAGTGGAAACAAAGCTTTTATTTACTTTAATTTGACAGACAACAAACAATAAATTGTGAAGACAATAAAGCCTCCACAAAATAGCATTTTAAGTCTTGTGTGTGATTTATCCTAAGGGATTTATACTTTTGGATTTATCCTGGCTTCATAGTAGAGGAATGCTCCATTTGTGGCTAGGGTAATTTACACAATGTAAAATGCCATAGGCTTGTGCTAATAATGTTAGCATGTTATATTTGTTTGGAAAACGTGTTTAGTATAAGACAGTTGTTATGTCAGTGAACCTTGTAAGTTGTTATGAAGCCCAATTTTATAACGTAACCATGTTGTTTTTGTCCCTGGCCTCACACAAGCAAAGGAAAAGTTCATTAGCTGCTAGGCTAATTTATACAATGTAAAATGCTATAGGCTTGTGCTAAAAACATTAGCATGTTGTATTTGTGGGGAAAATGTGTCCAGATAAAGACAAGTGCTTTGTCTGTGAATGCTGCGAGTTATAGTGAAGCTGATTTGTGCACTTGTGTTTGAAATTGTCTCTATTAAGTCATGTTTAGTGTGTGTTTAATGTGTGTTCTGGGTGTGTTTTGAATCAACTAAACTTTGCAGCACTTCACAGAAACCCTGGCCCCAACTACCGTTTCCGAGGTCTAACTGCAGAGTGACACAGACACACACAGACAAGTATAAATCCTGCTTTAGACAGAAAACTGGTTGAAATAACAATGTTACATTTAAAGAGAAGTATACTTTGTTGATGAGATGAATTATACACCATACACACATACAGTGTTGGTACTACATGTCCACAGGGCATATCTTTTAACTGATTTCAAATCCCTCATCAGCCTTTAGACTCACAGCGATGAGGTTCTGCTGGTTGCAGCAGTTACTCTGGGAAAAGGGGTGCCTGATCCATCAATTATTGGCACGCATTATTCAAACATCCCAAACCTTTCATACCTAAATAAACCCCTGTGGATGTCAGTACCTGTGGACTTAAAGGGAAGCTTTTATGTGGCTGTCCAATCAGTGTTGAAGGTAAATGTAGTTGAATGAAGCAATACATTACTCAGTATGTGCTATATTGACTAAGAGCGCTGCAGCTGTAGTTCATCCTGCATCCAGCATCATTTGACGTGACAATGGCACAGTTGAAGGTGAGGGAGAACTATAGGTTCTAGATGCCACGCATAAACTTATTTGTTCTTTTTGCATGAATGGGATACCTAGCTATGTTTCCAACAGGAAAATGGCATCCCAAAAAATAAGTGCAGAGGATGTTATGGATGAGGAAACATTCTACAGTGTTTTGGCTGACTAGAATATTCAGCCGTATATCGGAGTATGATGCTTAGGCTAAAGAAATGCCACAGAGAGTGGCAGAGGACATAGCTGCAGCCCTGCAAGAGGATATGACTGGTGGGGACCCTCCAGAACCTGACCTGCTGATGGCAAACACCGACTGGTGGTACCTTTGCTCAAATTACCTTCTGAAGCCAACAGCAACTGAATCATTCTGAATTTTAGTGTGGGCAGTTTTTGTTGGATGTTGTTACTGACCCTGGCAGGGCCCAGAGAGAGCCCTTGTGTGTGTTACTATGAGTAAAAATTTTCGTCCTCACTCCTTAAAGGTGTGCTGGAGACCTTCATCAGTATCCCAAAGATAAACTGGAAAAGACAACCAAGACCAGCTGGGCAAAAAGTGTCACTTTCAGCACAGTACAGACCAAAGATTTGTGACGAGATGAGTTGAAACAAGCAACTACTTGCAATGCGCCGTTCTGCAACATTCTAAAAACCTGTCGGTTCACAGCAATGCAACTGGATTGGATGGTGTATCATCTGTATGCAACATCCCACCATTGCCCAGTGACCCACACCAGCACACCGTGAGGATGTGAACAGAAGGCTCGGTGGGAATGGAGCACCTGCAGCGGCAAGTGAACACGCTGTCTGCAGTCATTTTGACTTGACCAGTAGACTTCACTGCAAGACTGTTGGCTGTAAAAACAGGTGACGGTCTTTACATTCTAAAATCAGCCGCCGGCGATTTGTGCTTTAGTGCATCCTGGTACATGGAGGCACTGCCGCCACAGGTCAGAGAGCAGAAGAACGACATATTAAAAATGGTGTATTTCCCTTTAAAGTGTAACTGTGTGCGTCTTACTTTTTTCACTGTTTTCCTTCTCTCTCCATCTTCTTTCCCCTCATCCTCCTCTCTGTCAATGGTGATTTCTCCATCTTCCTCTCCTGTCAGTCATCCTCTTCACCTCCTCCCGTCTTCCTCCCTGGCTGTCAGTTGGTCCTTTCCCTGGAGGCACACTCGGTTTCTAAAGAAACAATTTCAGACAACAGACAATGAAGCCATGGACTCAAGCTAAAGACAGACAGAGAGAGAGAGAGAGAGAGAGAGATCAACATAATGTTTATCCTGGGACTAAAAAAGAAAGATAGAACGAAAATAAACCACCAGTCAAAGCACTGCATTTAAACTGGTAACCAAAAGCAAAAAGATGCTTTTGAATCATCCTGTTAAATCAGCATTGAAAGGAGTATTTTACATCTATTGCCTCAACAAAGTGTTGAAAAGAGCGTAATAAAATGCCATGATTGGGCCCAGATTATACAGATTCTGTGACAGACCTCTAGACTTGTCTGAGCTGTTCTGATGATCAAACATATGTGACATTTACAAACAGACATATGCGAGGGGCTCAGTATGAGGTTCACAGAATCAACCCAAAATTGAAAGTACATCATCACAAACAATGACCTTTTCCCCCAGTGTTTACTGCATGATGTCCTGTTACAATGCACAATACATGGGACTGCTGTGTGTGTTGCTTCAGGAGTTACTTGACAATCTTCAGAAATGTGACATGTGACACCTGTTCCCTAACTCACATGAACAGGTACTGAACTAAAAGAAATGTGTTGTGATTTCTTTCACGCTGTAGTTCTGTAGTTTACAGTAGATGTTTCATCAGCATAATTAATAATTCATACAATATATGTTTTAGAATTTAAAGCCTTGTTATCTAAACTACACTGGCTTATTGGCGTATAACTTCAAATGGTTGGCAAGTCACTGCTATCAGTTATTTAAGACCTTTTCCTTTTTTGCATAAGCCTATTACTTGGAAACATTCTCCACACTTTTTGACCTTCTTCACTTATTGACTGTAAAAACTGTTTTCAGGTTGAAACCATGAACTGAACAAATAAATACTGTACGAATTCAAATCTGCCAGTCAGTAGAGGCTTCCTCTACAGACGTAAGAAATCAAGAAATCCACCTAGTGAGTAGCTAGTATATCTGATTTGGTGCATGGGCAGAAACCCATGTTTTTGAGGTTGTTTCCCAACTTTGTTTAGTTTATGCAAATACAAAAGACTCTACAAACTGGTATCATTCATCCACTGTGTCTACCTGTGGCCCCCTTCATCTGTTATCATGCTGCTATTGTTACATGATTTCACTTCAAAGAAACAAAATAACAGACCATAATCGAGTCATGTATAATGGATGGTTTCTACCTGTCTGTCTGTAGTGGGCCTGCCACGAGTCCAAAACATTCACCTAGTTTAACCTTAAAGGATTTTCTGCAGGCTTATGTAACAGAGCAGCTAAATAAATTCCAGAGGAGTGGAAGGCATCTTTATTACAAAAATTGGACCAGAGCCATCTGTCAAGCAGCCGAGAAATATGGTGTCACGGGCTGTCTGGTTGATGGCCAAACAGTATTAAACATGGTTACAGTCAGAGGGAATGTATCTGTGGCCCCAAAATGACCCACGTCCAAGAGCTTGATGGGAGAGTGTGTGAGTACATGACTGGAAAACACATTAAAAGCCTATTATCAGGGTGAAGGTTTTGTTTCAACATTGAGGGGGCATAAATGGAGTTGGGGGTCCTCCACAGTTGTTTTTCTCATTTTCCTCTGGTTGCTGTATTCTGGATGTTCCTGGACACAGCATGCAGGTGAGGTTGGGACTTTATAAAAAGGTAGTAACCAGGTACCAGACCGTAAGCAGTGCACATCCAAGAAGAAGCTATGAAATTGCAGTAACAGCGCTGAAAAAAAAAATGTACATACAGTACAACAAATGACTGTGATTTGCTGTCACTTTTGCTGATGATACTGTTTACAGACAATCATTCATTCATTCATTTTGCGTAACTGCTTATCCTGTTGGGGGTTGCAGGGGGGCTGGAGCCTATCCCAGCTGGCAGGGTACACCCTGGACAAGTCACCAGACTATCCCATTGACTTACATTGTGAAAGAGACATTTGTAAATGAGTGGATAATTACTCGTTTCACTATCAGGGCTTGATCCATTTGTTCGTTTGATAACATCTGGAAAGTCGAGAGGAGCAGCCATATTAAACAACTTTATCTCAATTCAAGTTGGCGGAGAACTAGAATGGAAGTAAATGGGCTTGGCATGCTGTATGAGCCTGATGATGAAAAAGCGGTAACGATCATCATACATGGCAGTTGAACCTTTTTGGCTTCATGCGCCACTGAGCACTCCTACTTTCACAGGAATGAAGCGTGTCCCGCCTACAACACTGTATCCAGGTCTCTAGATACATCCAGGGGCGCTATGCTTTCACAACTACACCTTTTCAATATCAGCGCTAGGCCCAGCCACTGTATGAGCGCAGTGCAGAGTAGCAGCGATGAGCTACCAAGTGGAATACAGTGATATGCATTAACATGCATGTATGGCTGGTATATCTACTACAACAAGATACAGAGACACCTGGAACACACACAGAGGTAGCGTGACTTCATTCTCTGCTCAGGACGCCATTACTACACTATATCTTTGATGGTGTATACAGCTCCTTTAAAGGAGCACTAAGCGGAAATTCATCATTTCTAGATTGAAGGAATTAAAAAATTGCTATGTGAAGAACTAAAGGTGTAATTTCATTTGGAGTATAGCATGATGTCACACACCCTCTCTCTGTGTTGATCTCCAGCCCATTGTTTACAAGCCGGTCCGGCTGCGCGTTCATGTACGTTTATGTGAATCACCGCCCCTCCACCCCCCCCTCGGAGCCCTTGGCCCTCCCTCCCTATAAAAGGCTACAGCCAGTGAGCAATGACAGCGTGCATTTTTGAAGCGAAATGGCGGAGAGCGGAACGAAACGTTCACCTGAAGACGACCAGGACCCGACATTACCTCTAAAGAAACAACGGTCGTTGGCAAAGAAGTTGTCGGATAAAGAAAGGGACAGAATTGGCAAAGAAGTTGTCGGATAAAGAAAGGGACAGAACCCGGATTAACATCGGCCTTGCATTTCCAAGGTGGAGAGCACTGCGAGAGCTAAAGGGGCTACAATCTGACTCAGAGCTAGCTCTTCTTCTCCTGGACAGGTAACAGTTAAGTAACAACATAAAGTCAAATGTCTGTTTTAATTAGTGTTACAGTAACGTTAGGCACACGTCGCTATGTTGATTCAATTAAATTTAATGTTACAATCGTAGCATGGGTTAATGTCCGGAGCTTGAGTTATTAGCGGCTCGGTCCCAGCAATGGGTCAGGCGTTACGGTTGTGTTAAGTGAGTAGCCCGGCAGCCCAGCTAACATTTGCAATTAGCATTGTAAAATGTAGCCAGGCTAAAACATTGCTCTCACTCACAGAGTAGGAACGTTAGCGTTAGCTCCCGGTGTTAGCACTAGCCGGGATCCTGCGATGGCTCTAGCGTGTTAGCACTAGCCGGGATCCTGCGATGGCTCTAGCGAGTCGGCTGCCACTGGCTACTGGAGTAACTTACAGCTATAGAGCGCTTCTACCAGCTCTTCTAGTCACTGAGCCTCGCCTCCATCTCAGCAAATATATTACATTTATTACAGGTACCATCATCATTGAAGTAGGCAGGGGAATAGCTAAACACAGCAGAGACCAAGAGTGAGTGAAAGACATCGCTAACTGCTAAACTAAGTTTAGACAAGGCAAGTGGGGGGTGGAGAGCAGAGGTAGAGGGAGGTGTGGCTCATGACACTTTGTTTTGGTCTACAGGCAGTGCACAACAGCAAACCTAGCGGGGAAACGATTTCGCTTTTTGCCCCTTTAACTAAGAGTGGAGCCCTTCAAACAGAATTTGTTTTTGGGCTGGTGCAAGTTTTGTTGTCTTATATTACCAAAGGTTTACTAGTGTCAGTGTTCAGTGCTAAAGCTCTGTATCTCATAATGTAAATTTACTGAACAACCTACCCACGAACCCAAGCCAAGTTCATAAATCAGGTCTCATAACTCTAATCATGTTTCATCTTGAAAACAGGCCATTTATCAGTGCAAACTTGCAGGACTAATATAACAGTTATTATTATCTCAGTTACAAAGAGGAAAGGAAAAAGAGAGCAGAGGACTAAAAGATCTCCAGGACGACAATTTTCATCCATCAACTGAGCATCGATCATCTATATATTTCCAGCAGAGACTGTGGATTGACTAAGTGCCATGTAATGAGGTTTACGTGTATTCAGAAACCTAATGAAAATGTCATTTAACTCGCTTATTGTGGTTGAGATTATTAGATTACTAGCCTGTGTATGTCTACGACTTTTTTCATCTGTGTGTGTGTGTGTGAGAGAGAGAGAGAGAGAGACAGTATGTGTGTGGATAATATCTGAGTGCAGGCCGTGCAGCTGAAGGTCACTCTGAATGGAGGCAGATAAATGAACTGGAGACACCAACAAGCTTATTACTGTAAAGCGCGTGCACACACAGCACACGCACACTAGCACACACTGCAGAGACTTATTACTGCCACTGTAGTGACATGAATTGCTCCTCCTCTGATTCCCTCTCCCTGCCTCTCTCTAAATCTCACTGTGATAACCTCAGTTGCTGAGACTTACAGCCACTGATACAGAGGGGCTGGAGACCATAATCTGAGCACCTCTACAGTGTAATGCGATCCAGTTCAAAAGGCCTGCGAAAAATATGACTTTTGTGAAGGTAATAATATCATCACCCTCATGTTTGTGGCTCAGGACCTCCATAGTCTGACTACCATGCCAAATAATATACCAAATATCCTGGATTTTATGGATGCATTAATATAAAGAACTTAATGTACTTTTTGTACTTACTTACACTTTATATTAATAAAAAAATGTACTTAAAGGAGCAGTGTGTAGGATTTAGTGGCATCCATACCAGTGAGGACTGCGGATTGCAACCAGCTTAAACTTCTCTCATGTGCCAAGCATTAACTCGCAGTTAGTATTCCTTCATTGTTAATTGTTCAGGATTTCTTTTACTGGGCTGAATTATCTCCAGAGGTCTCTTCCTTTCCAAAACAAATGGGCCCAGTGATTTAAACTGGTAAAAAAAAAAAACATGGGACAAAGCGGTTTCATGTAGAAAATTTAATGTTTTTCTGACGCCGTTCGGCTCATTGCGGGGGGCTGGTGTGAAAATGTGAATGGCCCTATCTAGAGCCAGTGTTTGGTTTGTCCATTCTGGGCTACTGTAGAAACACGGCAGTGCAACATGGCAGACTCATGCCTGATGTAGATATAAACAGCTTGTTCTAGGGCAGTGGTTTTCAAACTTTTTGTGCCCAAAGCACACCAAAATCTCAAGGCACACCTGTGTTTACATCAGCGCACAATAGCTAACGCGTGTTATCGCTCTTATCACGACATAAGACAATAAAAATAATAAAAAGATAAAGACAGGTAGCTTTCGTGATACTGTCTACTGACAGATTTATTTTTTTTTCTTTAGATTGAAGGTCGTTTTCGCTTGTGCTTTGCTGTAATTTGCTTGGTACAATAAAGTGATCCATTGTCCCACTCACGGCTTTCTTCTTGTAAATGTTATCATCCCTCACACTGGCTGCCAATCAGGACTTTTGAGGTGTCACTCGCTTAGAATTCCCATGCGCAACGAATTTACATAACCTATCCGTTTACAGTTTCCCGTGAAAGTTTTTTAAATTAAATTAAATTAAATTAAATTACATTTTTGGCTAGAGTTTGCCTCCTTATTAGGAAATGGATGCGCACAACATACTGATGCAGTCAATTAAAAATCCATCCATAATGTTGTGTATAGGCCCAGTTGAATATTGAAAATATTATCACAAAATTCCAAGGCACACCTGGATTTGAGGAACCACTGTTCTAGGGTAATTAAAAGATGATGATTCTTATTTTCAGGTGATTATAGACTAAAAAAAATATATTATAGTATACTATATTATATTATATTCCATTTCCGCCAATATATCTCCCTAAATGCTAAACACTGGACCTTTAAAATGTTCTCATAAAAAAAAAGGGAAAAAAAATGAAGTGGCATTTTTGTATCAGTAGCCATTTACAGCCATTATATGAATATGATGCATGTGCACAGCTACATTTGCTTGTTAAATATACAGAGAAATTGCTGGATAGTGGCAAATCCATTAACCTTATAAGTACCTTTATTCATTAAACATGTTCACAGCCTGTTACAAAAAAATGAATTTCGTCTCTGTTGCTAATTTTAACATTCATGACAACTGTGGGTGTGTGAATGTCATATAACTCACCCATTTACATTTTATTAAGGCTTAAAGTTATGCATATTTAAGAGCGGGGCCACAAACCAATGGGTGACATCATCGTAACTACATCTATTATTTTATGCAGTCTGTTGTCAGCACATAAAAAACTATGCCAATATCTGGCATTCATTTTGGACTCTAAACACAACTGTGCAAGCTTGAAGCTGAATTTCTGGGTAAACTGTGAAAACCTCTCTCAAAATTTGGGTGAGTGCTACACTACAAGCAATTGAAATTGACCCATGTAACCTTGCAGACCTTGTCCATTGACAGAGAGACTAACTGTCAGGTCTCTGTGGTCAATTTGACAGTTTCGAAGCAGGTGCAAAGAAGATGTCCCCGATGGTTTGTGAATTGTATGAAGGAGACACACAGCGAGTGACAAGACAAAAAACAACTGTCTGGATTTAGAGTGTGAAGTGTTCACACTTGTAATTGACAGCCGGCTGGCCAAACTTGACAGAAGATACAGCCCATATCAAAATGTCCAGGTGTGGTTTAGTTTAAAGAAAAAGAAAATGCACCTCTACCTCTGCTATCTGCATGTCGGCACTGAGGCTGTGGGGGAAACACTTCAAGGACTCACAGAGGAGTCATTCAATTTGGAGTGTTTGTGCTCAAACAAGATAAAATACATCTGCTTATCAACTGCTCAAACTAATAAAATGATACCTTCAATGTTGACACTGATCTATGCTGAATTCATGTGCTTTTGATGTGGTGGTGCTTCTCTCACCAGGATCAGAGACTGCAGAGGGAGTAACTGTATCCTTCCTGTGTTGTTTTGGCTTTGATTTGCCCATTTCATTTTGCATTTATAACTCTGGCCTAACACTCCTGGCCAATCAGCTGGCCAGGCCATTGGGAATTCTCTCGGGGCTCCAGATGGCCAGTCTAGGTCTGCGTTACAGGCTGAGAAATCGTCTGTCACTGCAAACTTTCCTGTTGGTCTGGGGATGCCTGGAAAATATTAAGTGATCAATAAAGTGTCTAGAATAGCAATACAAGAAATATTTCAGGTATGTAGTTTTTATAAACTTAAACTATTTAATCTTAATTGACTGTTTACCAAAGCTTCTGCCAAACAGCACTTTTCCAATCATAGCTTAGTAACTGTAATTAGGCACCGTTAAGCCTTTCAAGCTTTGGATTTGGAAGTGGTGTGCATGGGGCTTTAGTAACTATGCAGAGTCCACAAGGTGGTGACTTTTGTTTGGCCTGCCAAAAGGAGTTCTGTTTTATTTCAGTTGTCAGTTGGTGAAAAGGGGTGCTTAGATGGTCCAAGTGTTTGTAAAAGCATTTGTAAAACACTGCTGAATACAAACCTGTATTCTGCTGAACGCAGGTTTGCAGTGAAGTTTCATAAAAGATATGTATTTCTTCAGGAGACTGTGTGGGCTTCCCTGCTGAGTCTTTCATTATTTGTTTTTGATTTATTTCCGTTTGATGTGCCTGATATTTCTTAGATTTATTACTGCACTCAAACACTTCATGTCTACTGAAAATTGACTGTACTTCAAAATAAAGTGTGTTGACACCAGGGGCAATTGCTCTAAGACAACAAGGGAGGCTGAACTTCCCCTAGAATTTCATAGAAGAAATGGTCAAATATGTACTATTGAATTAAAATTAAAATAAAAATTTACATTGCATTAAACGTGTGCTAGGATGCATTTAACATCATGACTATGATGTTCAAACGTCAGCTGTTTATCACCAGTTTTCAAACGCGACCTCCCTGTCATACATTCTTGTGTCAGCACAGTGGATGCGGAGCCTCCAAGCATTCCTATGAGACAGCGCTGAGCAGGTTTTTTTCATGCAGCAAAGCGAGACGGTCACTGGATAAATGCGACAAAAACTTTCCTTTCCTTGGAGGCTCAGCTTCCCTGGGACCTAATGGAGTGGTAGATGGGAGACGACGCTCAGTGTATGCATGATGATTGGAGGAATTGTCTAAAAGGCTGAACCCCTTTGTGATTGACAGCGCTTTTTCACCATTCGTAAACCCATCTGAAAATCTTTGAGGTGTGTTTTGCTGTGGTTCTGTGGCATAAGTGTGGTTGAAAAACGGCTTCAATTAAATGTTCCTTTCATAAGTTACTGCCTCGCTACAATATGACAAATTTTATGATGTAAACTTAAAGTGAGCTTCCCCTGTTTGAAAGACCAGCAGCCGCCATGGTTGACACATTTGCGAGTCACTTGTGGTCCATTCAGAATAGATCTGCAACCAACTTTCGGACCACGACCCACCAGTTGGGAACCACTGCTCAAGAGAATAATTTACTGAGGAGAATGAACACCTCCTTTTAATATTCCTATATGTCAAATGCAGGGTCTTGTAGAAGGGATGTGTTAAAGTGCCTTCTAATGATGGGTTTCTATTGGCTGTTTCAGCTCCTTATTAGTGACACAGGAGCATGGTCAGTCATAGGTGAATCTTTGAGTATGAGATATTTGATATTAATATGTTGCTGGTTCAGAATTCAATTCATGAATATGAGTGTTGAACTGGTGGGAAGAATGATTACTCTCTCTCCCTAATGAACTGAATTATGTGGCTTGTCAGGTACGTTTATTGCTTGTGTTTTATGGATCAATAACTGTATTAAAGTCACCTTCAATCGGGCAGTTGCAGATGCTGGAGAAAAAGTTATAAAAAAAGGATGGGACATCTGTGTTTGTGTCATAAATATGCACCATATCTGCATCTTTTCAGCATTTGCAACTGTGTCGTTACAGACAAATGAGATATTTTTGTTGAATAGGATAGATACATGTCTTTGTTTTATGTTGTAAAAGTGTCCCTCACGCTGTCAGTTCACTACCTTTTTTTTTCATTGAGACAGAGGTGAGTTAGGATGTGAGATTGTTTATAGTATGATGCAGTGTTTTATTCTCCCTGCTGAGTGACTCTGTTTGTTCTTGACTGAATTCCAGGCTGTCATGTAGCACCTGGAAACCCTCTGTGCAGAACTCCCACCACAGAAATTCTGACATTGAGTCAGAAAAGTTAATTTTCAATGGATAATATGAAGATTTTGCTCACCTCTGTACAGCATGATGTTTTCAAATAGGTGGATGGAGATAGTTCCTAGGTGCTGAGTGGGTCTGAGTTATCCTTGACCTTGTTTTTGTGCAACAACGGATAAAACACTTAGAAAAATACTTTTCTAGATTGTTTGTGTTGCTTGGCTGTGGAGGCCAAAGTCATTAATAGAAGAGTTTATTTTCATGGAAAAGGGAAGTGTTTTTGTGTGTTTTGTGGAGGTTGCCACACTGAATCAATCACTCACTGTGTGAGTTGCATACAGTGTTGCCAGATCAAAAAATGTTCAACTATGGTACCAGATGCTTACAATTATCACATTCTGAGGGAAATTGTTTAAACTTTTTGACAGCCTTTGCAATCTACCCTCTCTGACATAGCACTGATGCGTGGAAGGGGGTCCATGAGTTCATCAGTCTGACACCTTTTGTAATAGCCTACCATTACAAAATTAAATTACAAGACAGCATGACTGTAAGCCTGTTAGTATTCTGCATGTAAACACTTCAGGCCATAAGCTAAGCTAATTAAATAAATAAGAGAGGGCCAGTGATGCATTCAAAACAACTCGACTTGAACACAGCAGAACTTAGTGACAAAGTTCAAGCTTCAGAACAACAGCCGTGTTCATGAATCATGTTCATCATTGTCTACACCAGGCATGATTGGCTGGAAAGGGGTCATGTAAGGAGATAGGACCCATATTTTGCTATCCTGTTTATGTCGGGAAATACATTAAAATGAGAGTGCGGACTAACTGTAAGTGTCACAAAATGGTCAAATTATTGCCTTTTTACAGGTTTTATCATAAAACTGGCAACACAGGTTACGTACAACGGTGCCCAGACCAACCAGTAGGGGTCACTATGGCAGCAATGAAGCAACACGTTCTCACTCTGACCTCATCACATATTGATGTTTGGTCATGGACTTTCCACGACCACATACCATAGGTTGATGTTCTGGGACACCGTGTCAAGTTCTGCCTGTTACATGCATTGTCTTCTTTCAAGATACACTAATGTATTCACAGGGAATTTACCGTTTACAGACAGTCTATTTCAAAATAAACACACTACGTCAGTACAACAACGCAAATCAACTTTCTTTTTTCTTCAACAACAAATACACATAGTTACGTTTAGCCAACACAAAAACACGTGGTTGGGTTCAGGAAAAAAGAACAGGGTTTGGCTTTAAAATCTTACAGGTTGCCTGGGTTAAGGTCTCTCTCCCAGCTAAAAGTCGGTGTTTGTTGGATCCATCCACCATCCCTCCTGCCCACCCTACTTGGACTTTCGCCTCCTTAACTTTTGTTCTCGTCCCGCTGGGTTTTCCCCTGATGCCGCCAGCTGCCGTTAACTATAACTATGCCGACATTGAAGGTGTCAGTCAGTGTCAGTATCAGCATCAGTGTCTGAAGCCGCAAGTCACTGCCCAAGTGCCAGATTTTGACAGCTTCAGCGTGAGAGCGGGTTTAACACAGACATGAGCCCTCACTGGTTCCCCCCAATTATGACAAGTCAACTCAGACAAATCAATCAATCAATCGATCAATTTTATTTATACAGCCCAGTATCACAAATAACAATTTGCCTCAGAGGGCTTTACAGCATACAACATCCCTCTGTCATTTGGAACCTCACAGCAGATAAGGAAAAAGGAGGGAGGTGGTGGAGGTGTTTCACCTCTGCATTATTTTGGACTCTAGTGTTGTCTGCATTGTGTTAATATGAAGAGGCCCAGACTGTGGATATCTTTGGAGGGGATCTCCACTAAATCCTGACAGTAAGTGGCAAAAACAAAATCCTCCATCAAACACAACCATACAAACTCGAGCCCCTACACAACTTAAGTGACACAGGAATATGTTAGCCTAAAATTAATTTATAAACAGCTTAACAGGGCTAAAACACGGAAATTACTACAAGAGCAATGCCGCTCACCTCTCCCAGGGAGCACAACAGCAAAAGGGGAGAGGTAAGGTGAGAGACACCCCTTTATAGGTGGGATACCCCCAAAGGTGAACGTAGGGGTACAGAAACTGAGTATGAAACGTTCCACATATTGACTATGGAGGCATGGACGTCGGAACTATTTTCTGAGAGGGGGGGCAGGATTTTTGTTGGGAGGGGCGGGGGAAGCACGCACACTTATCAGTGATTAAGGATTTGATTTGAAGTTATTTTATAATAACATGCAGTTATAAGAGAACTAGAATGGATGAACACGGCATCTTTATTGTTAAGAAAATGAAACTTTGATAACTAAATCAAGCCATTTAAGGAACATAACAGCATTATTTGGAACCTTGAATGAAAAAAAGAAAAGTCTGCGCTCCTGACTCAGGGCTTTCATGCATTTCCAAAAGTGGACCTTCTCTCAGTTGACCTACTGATGAAGATTTTAAGCAGGGTTGAGACATCGCTTTCATCCATAAGGTCACTGTGAGCGTTTATAATGGCCAAATGTGTTAGTGTCTCCTGCGTCATGGTGTTGCGCAGCCAGGTTTTCAGCCTGCGCAAGGCTGAGAAAGTGCGCTCGGATGCCGCGACAGATATGGGCAGGGCCAGACAGAGCTTAATGAGCTTCTCCACCTCCGACAGCATGGAGCGGGTTTGGGGCTGCAAGGTTTGCAGGATGGACACAACATCCTGGATGCCAAGGCTACTGTATGTAGTCAGGCAGGTTGTATATCACATCAAAAGCATAGATCTATGAATTAATGATATGAAAGAGATAAATGTAAGTCACACAAATTGAGTTTAAATTCAGATTCTTTATTTTTTTAAAGCGTAATGCAGTGGGTAGGGAGGCTAGGGTGCGGGGGTGCGGATGGGAGGGGTTGCGGCCACACCCCCCGCACCCCTAGTTCCGACGTCTATGTATGGAGGCCTAAAACGCGATGAGCCAATCACAGTGCGTATAGCCATTCTCATACACTCGGACATTCTCTGCCTGGACGTTCATTGAAATGCCTTACAGAAAGTCAGTTTTGTTCGGTTTTATGAGCTTTTTCTGAGATTTGAAGTTTAAAAATGGTCAAACGGTGTGCATGGGGTACATGCAACTCCGACACGAGGTATCCTGAGAGGCTGGGCGACGAGGTGTGTTTTTTACCCTTTCCTAAACCACATCTCAACCGAGAAAAGTGTCTCCTTTGGATAAAGTTGTGTGGTAACGTTAGAACACAACATCAACTCAACGTGAATAAGATTAACAATGATGTCTACATCTGTTCTATGGTAAGTCAACATTGTGTTTGAGGCAACATATTGTCACTTTGCTGGAAAGAAATATAAAGTTATCTTTAACATCTCTAGCTAACGTTAGCTAAAGTTAGCCTAACGTTAGCTCCTAGCTGCGTTGTTCATCATGTCACCTTGTTTGCTGGGAGTTCATTAGCCTATTTTGTTCTAGTTTTGTACTTTGGTGATCGTACATCATTGTTAGCTGTTGTCCAAAGGGCTCTAGTTAAGCTAACGTTAACTTCTGGAGCTTAGCTTCATTAACTTATCTGTAATCGCAGAGATAACAAAGGTTGGCAAACGTTATGCTGAATGATTCAGTGTAAATACTGTAGCACCAAACTAACGGAGAGACACTCTTGGTAAAGATGGTAAAAAGGCCGTTATCCTCATATTCTGAGCCAAAAACTTTAACTTCAGTGGCACTTTAACTTGTTGTCTTTGATGGTGATGGCAATGAGATGCGGTTCACAAGCGTACACTGTGACCTGTAAATTTTGGCTCGTAATTTAAGCTTTTCATCGACCTTCTCAACAATAAAATGATGAATATATCCCTCCAATGCGCATTTTAGGCCCTTTTGGTTACTTCTCAATGACATCTGATCGTTATGTCCCCAAAAATCATCAGTTGCCTCCTGCAAATGCTGTGTACTGTGACACCTGCCATAGCGCCGGTCACTGAATGTTGATAGTTTGTCTGAGTGAGTGGAGGGGGGCGTGGCTTAGCCATAGGTCTATAGAGTGTGCCAGGGCTGACGTCAAAACCCGGATGTTTAGCATCGCACTGGTTCCCGGAAGAGAAAGTGAATGTGATTTTTGCATTGCGTTTTGGATTATGTCAGAAAATAAGCTCTGTGGCTAACACAAGTTTATGATACTTAAGGTTTTGTTCAGCGAGATAATCTTCACATATGAACACCTTTCATACCGCATTTGAAGCTTAAATGCGATCGCCAGAAGTAAAAAGCTAACGTCAGGCTTTAACAGACTACATGACTACTCCACGGTCGCATGACTCTTGACGTCACCACCACTAAGCTTTCAACTGATTTTGGACGCTTTCTTTTAAAAACATTGTATAATGGGGAAATCGGACTGTTTAAGCTAAATAAGAAGCTGTAATGGCGGACTGCCAGCACTCTCGCCTGTTTGGGGGTGATGATGTTTAATGTCCCCGACAGGGTTTGTAGTCGTATTGAGCAACTTGTTAGCAACCGCCTTTTTTACAACACGTAAAAGCTTCAAAATTCACAAGTAGGGTATTTACTGACGTGTTTTATGTCGTAGAACAAAACCTGAAACTCGCTTAAGCTTTTGTTAACCACATTTCATCTGTGTTTACAGGCTAAATGCTCACTGAAACCTGAGCACCCGCGGGCGTCACGTCCTGCACATGCGCATACTCGCTATGAGCTACACTGAGCATTTAGCCTGTAAACAGACATGAAATGCCATCTTCTCCACATAATAATGTACACCGCGGCTTCCAGACATATCGAACACGGCTCAGAAGAGGTTTGGAGCATTTTGAAGGATTTTTGGGGATACTTTTATTCGGTTTTGCCAGAGGTCCCCATAAACATCCGTTGTTTGGAATGATACAGAAAGCTGGTTCCCCGTGGGACACCAGCAATGCACTGAGCTGCACAAAACTGTTCCCGACAACTTACCAGCATGGGGGTGAGTAGATAATGCCTGAATTTTCATTTTTCAGTGAACTATTCCTTTAAGAGATGTTCAATTTGAAGACTTCCTCATAATTCTAAAACATATTAAAGGGTACCTGCCATTGGCACTGGTGCGCCAGAATTTTAGACTTCTGGCTGCTAAGAGGTCAACAGTGAGACTGATGCAGCACTTCCACAACCTGGCAGGCTTCATCCACTACCTTGGCCGTAATTATGTGGAGGACGGCTGCCAGTTTCCACTCGCGTTGTGGAACGTGTATGAGAGGACCACAGACAATAAGGACCAACAATTTTGTTGAAGGTATAAACAAAGAGCATGGATACCAAGAGGCGAAGGTCCGTTGAATTTTTGACAACAGCCACTAGGGGCGCTGCGGTAGCGCTGCCGCCATTTTGGCAGAGGTGGAAAGAGTACTGAAAATTTGTACTCAAGTACAAGTACTGTGTCATTGCTTAAATTGTACTCAGTTACAAGTAAAAGTACTGGTGTTTAAAAAATACTTAAGTAAAAGTACAAAGTACTCTTCTCAAAAACTACTCAGAATATTAATTACTTTTAACCGATGGATGTTTTATTGTGTCGTCAATAGCAGGCATTTGATTCGATTCACCTGTATAAAATATTAAAAACAGCTCACCTTACACAGTGAAATTACTGCAATGATATGCCTATTATGAGGCAAGAGTGTAAACACATGGCACATACATGAATACAAGGGGCTCACTGACTCCACAAGAGTCACAGCTTTCCAGTCAGCCCCAAATTATCCAACTGTAATACTGTTTAAGGACCCCAATATGCAGGAATAATAAATAGAATAGGCGAAATTACATAAATACCGCACGCAAAATAACTGCGTGGGTTTTGCACAAAACTNTGTACAGAGCCAAAATGACGACAACTGTATCATTGTCCAAATAATTATGGACCTGACTGTATATATATATATATAGCCTCTTGGACCATTTATATCAGAACTGATTTTAGTTAAAATATTGATTTTTTTATTTTTATTTTTTGGTAGATTGGCTTATGGGGTGATTTTGAAGGAGTAATTAAGTTAATCTTCTCATAAGTGGATGTAATATGTAGAGATGCCATCTTGGCCGTTTTTCTTCGTTTTTTCTTTTTAAAGTCTATATTTTGCTTTAAAAAAACGTGAAAAAGCAGCTGTGACCAAGCTATCACGAGGTGAGTAGCATTGTAAGCATAATTTATAGTGATTTACTTCAGTTTGTCTGTGTGTTTTTGTATGCAAGCGGGTCTGCTGTGATCTGCTGACAGTCAAAAATGGCGGCAGTAGGACGAAACCATGGGCGAGTCTGTTGCTATGGGGCGTTTTGAAAAATGAAGATTAAACATTTTATCATAGGTAGGCAGGGAAATGTGTAGTAATAGTTGTAAAATAAATGTAAAATAAATAAATAGAATACAAAATAAAATAAAATAAAAACACCACACATAATTTAAAACATTTTCATACATGAAATAGCCTAAATGTGGTATAAATCTAACGTTTATTTTCAACATAATATGAATAAAAACAATTAGATGATTGAAACCAAATTAATTTTTCGCATATAATTGTCTGTGTTTTGAATGTCTGGGGTCGCCAGAGTTTTGAGATGTCAAAATGGGGTCCCGAGCCAAAAAAGGTTGGGAACCACTGCCTTATTGACACAATGTGCCAAGGCTATAAGTGTTTATCTTTGATCATTGCATGTTTGCTTTTGTGTCACCCAGTGTTTCACCTTTTCATTAAATGTAATCAACTCAGTTTGTGTTTTGATTTCTATTGGGCATTCCAGAGATGATTTCCTTTCATTGAGAGGATGACTGTCTGAAAGTATTATTAGTCATTATCAATGTTTTTATTTCTGTTTTAGCTTTTCACCGCAGGTGGAACAACACCCTGCACAGGCTTCATCCAAGCCTGTGGATTTTTCTGAGGCACCTCAAAGATGAGCAGCATCTTGTGGAGGTTGCCATCACAGCTGCCCAACAAGGACAAGCTCCTCCAACACAGAGGAGAAAGTGGCGATGGTTGGAGGAAAAGATGGCACGTCTCAAGAGAGACTATAATCAAGGGGTCAGAAATATCCAGGAGTACTGGGATGCAGTGCTGCATTCCCAACACAATTTTTTATGAGTGGGGTTGGAGGT
This sequence comes from Epinephelus moara, assembly GCF_006386435.1. NCBI lineage: Eukaryota > Metazoa > Chordata > Actinopteri > Perciformes > Serranidae > Epinephelus > Epinephelus moara. The sequence goes on along the minus strand of NC_065507.1, from coordinate 18,238,541 downwards.
AGGAGAGAGAGGATAAGGGATGAGAGAGGAGGAGGAGGGAGGCAGGAGGGGAGGGAGAGAGAGGGGGGAAGTGTGGAGGAGGGAGAGAGGGGCAGGGTGGAGAGGAAGGAGGAAAGAGAGGAGGACAGACAGGAGAGAGAGGAGTAGGGAGGAGAGAGGAGGAGGAGGGAGGGAGGGAGAGAGAGAGAGGGGGGAAGTCTGGAGGAGGGAGAGAGGGGCAGGGTGGAGAGGAGGGAGGAAAGAGGAGGAGGGGAGGGAGAGAGGGGGGGTGTGGAGGAAGAAGAAAACAGAAGGAGGGATAATTTGACAAAAAAAAAAAGAAAAAAGTTGTAAGTTCAATTAAAGTTCATGTTTCAATTGCTGCAATATTTTGTCACGTGATCATTAGAAATGCTGTCTCCAATCGCATCTTGGCCAGGGACAAAACATTGTTTTTGATTCTTGCATATTCTTTCTACTGCTGTCAATTGATTTTCTGTAATCAATCAACCAAATGAACTGCTTTTGTCAGAAAAGGCCCTCAGATTAAAATAATCACAGTATCACGGCGATACCGCAGTGGCTTTACTTTATGAAGTTATCGAAAAAACTCCGCACTTCACGGCTGGATTAAAAACTTTCTGGAAAGGTTATAATCGCTCAGCTTTGAACAACCAACACATAAGCTACTGAACACAATTTAACCCATTAAGTTCCGTCGCGTGGTTTTAGAGATATTCTGCAAAATATGAAAGCTGCCACTCTGAGTTCTGAGGGTTAACTGACTTTTTATTATTTTAAAAACCAATCTTGCTGTCGGGAATTAGGCTATGCGTCACTACAGTATTAGTCTGAGTGGGTGGAAGTTCGCTGCAAAGATCAGCCTCTCATTGGGCGGAACGAGCCACCCGCTGAAGTCCCGCCCTACCACCTCCGGTTGCAGTTTTCAACACGTCCTTTACTAACTTTTGCTGTGTTTGATCTTGCGGGGATGTAGCCATTTTTCTGCCATGGTTCACGTTCTGTAGGCGATATTTTTGTGGGCGTGTTACACCAAAACCTGTTTCCCCCTGGCAATATTTTTGCAAGTGCACTGCTGCTGTGGCACCACACAGAACGATTGTGATTGGTTGAAAGAAATACAAGCAGCCGGGGTGTTTTTTCCTCCAATCTTAAAGTGAGAGTCGGCCCAGCCAGACCTTTCTTTTCTTGAGAAAGGTCTGGTAAGCGAGGCTACTACAGTATAAACTCTCAATAGATCAGATTGCTGGTTGCATAATATGTAACAGTCTGTAGATACGATGCATGCCTTTCACTCCCGCGGCCGAAATGGAGGTGGATGGTCAGAATGGACAGTCGGACTTATGGGACCTCCCATCAGTTCGACCTCCCATTAGTACGAACAGGTCAGACTGGTCGAACTAATGGGAGGTCGAACCAATGGGAGGTCGAACCAATGGGAGGTCGAACCAATGGGAAGTCGAACTGATGGGAGGTCGGACCAATGACATGGACCCCCTTAGAACCGGAAGTGCTAAAAGCGCAAACGGAGTTCCGGGTTTACTGGCACACTCTATTGAGTCAGATAATAACAACTGAAACAAATTTTGTGTGCAAGTTAATATTAAAAATGTATATTTGACTTTGTTACACATGTTTCTGCTGCAGAATTCACCCTGTAACATTTGGAATAGTTTACCCACCATCTAAAAACAAAAACAAAACATAAAAAAATAATTTAAAATATAAACTGTTCAGTTAATAATACATATCATTTCAACTCCCACAATAGACACACCTGCAAATATTCTGTTTATTTACCGAGACATGAGTTTGGCTTTTCCCGAGCTTCTCTTTGAAGAACCCAAACTCTTTGAACTGCCATGTTACTTTGCCTGTCTTGTCTGTGCGGTAATCTCGCTGAGTTAAAAGTGAGAGAAAGAGACAGCCAGGGAGTGATTGTATGGCAGGAAGATAGAACAAATAACAGACTCTCACTTTATAATTCCACATCTAGTTCACAGAATCTAAAAGAGGCCCTTAGTTTTTTGGGAACATGATGATCTGGATTCTCTTGTCTCTCTGTTCATCCCCATTGTGTCATATCTTGGCTTTCACACAACCCTTCATGGCCATGTCCCAACAAACCAGATTATGGAAAAGATTAAGCAACATTTTTGACAGTTCTAATGAAATCTGATAAGTGGATATGTTATGCTTGTTTTTCTGTTTGGGAAATGGGAACGAAAATGGAAACAAACAAAACATTCTCTAAAAAAAAAATACGAAATGATAGGTAAAATATTTTGATCTAAATACACAGAAAACATGAAACAAAACTTGTGCATGTGATTGCAAACGCTGTGGTTACAGTACATGTACGTCAACACTATAATATGTGTTTAAATAGACAGCCTGGTGGGAGTTCAAGTTAGTTTTCTGAAGTGACAGAAGATGGATGTGTTTTGTTTTCTGTGTACTTACGTGTGTGTGTCTCTGTGTGTGGTGTGTGTCAGAAAACAAGTAAATCCAAGGTAGCCAGAGATGCGTCACTCCATCCTGAGAGCCTAGAGGGTCGTTTTTAGAAATAACAGACTGGTGAGTGTAGGAGGGTTCTCTCACTTTTCCTTTCTTTTCCCCTCTCACATCTTTTTCTTTCTTACTTTCCGTGTCTTTCTTTCTGACCACAGGCCCTCCTCTCACTTCCTCCCACTTGCATTTAAGAGGGAAAGCATCTTAAGAGAAGCTGTCTTCCTTTTCAGACCCGTAATCCCTTGTCTATTCATCTTTTTTTCTCCCATCCTCTCTCTTTCACCAGACACTGAAATGTCAAACACATGATTATCTGCCTTTCTCTCCCTTATCCCTCCCAGCTGCCCTTCTCTTCCATCTTTCTCTTCTCTCCACCCTCTCGTCAGTGCTCTGGTTAGTACGTCTCCGATGGACCCTTAATCAAACCCATAAAAAGCAACTTTATCTGGGTTTCCTAATATTAATTAAGTGTTGGTTGACTCGACAAATGTTAATTGGAGTTTATCCAAATATACAGCAGATATGGTTTTAAAGTGGGTGTTGAAAACTAGGTCAGACAAATTTAAACACTGGCATTACATCGATGCAGTTTTTACACTCCTGAAGTTAAACTACATTGATTTTGCTGCTTGTAAACAAAGAAAACTAACGATTCTTTATGCAAGTGGTCTCAATAGTAATGACCTGCATACAGTGATATACTGAGGGCAAAGCCACTGGCTACACGGCTAAAGAGTGACAAGTAAGTAAGATTAAATATCTCAAATCAAGGCATAATATTGTTTACTGTCTGACAAGAGTTTTATGTTGAAGCATTTTGCTTATTTGTCCTTAATTAACTAAATAAGTTACTAAAACTCATTACTGAGAAACTTAATGCCTGAAACTAGAATTAACAGAATTATAAAGCTGCTGGATCAATACTGACAAGTGCAAAACTACTTTGTTGATGTCAGAATTTCATATTTTAAGTATCTCATCCTAAAACAGATTATGGCCAAATGGAATTCACTGTTTTACTGTTAGTCTTACATCACAGCACAGCAATCATGTATACCTATCGACAAAGTACAGTACAGAACAAAGACACTTTTTTTATCTGAGGAACGCACGATGAGTCATTTGAACTGCTGTACAATTCTATATTTTTTGGAAACAAAAATATCTAGTCTCAAACAACACACAGATACCTTAAAGCTAGTGCAGCTACACTAAAACCAAGTACATTTGCCTGGATACAAAGAAAGAATTTCTCAATATGAAGGAAAATGTGCTTAAATTTAAGAAATTCTATTCTCATCATCTTGAAATAGGGCTATATATTTGGAAATTATAAACCAGTACAGCTAAAAACAAGTAGATTTGTTATTGTACAACACACTGACCACTTGGCAATGGTGACCTGAGATCAGAGGGCCTCCACTGCCTGCCCTTGGCTGGTGTTCAGGTGGGGTCTGAAGGCTCTTTCCCTGCTTCCCCCTGGGCCAGCTCATTCTCATTTCAAACTCATCAAATACCATTGCTTTGTCAGTGATTGCGGCATCAGACACAGATGCAAAAAGGCACCTTTCATAGCAGTATGATACGCCGCTGGCTGGCGGGACTGTGTAAGACTGCTGGACGGTGACAGTTTGAAACACCGCTGGACAGCATCAGTTTGAAACACCACCAGATGGTGTCAGTTTAAAGTGCTGCAATAATACCATAATGCAAGGAACTGGCAAGCCTGTGTGAGATAGAATCATATATTTCCTGTGAGAATGAACACGTATTTTAAAAAGACACAATGCATGTAACAAGCATAAATTGACACAACATCCAGGAACGTCAACAACAGACGCAGGAGGCTACCTAGCGGCCACTGACAAAGCGGCAATATTTGAGGAACTGGGATGAGAATACATTGCCCATGTTGGCTGCTTGATAAGGTTACCAAAGCAAGATCCCCTGCTGACAACAGAGCCTGCCGTAGAGTTGCAGTTCCCACACATCAAGGTGAACTTTCTCAATACGTGGTGGGCTTCCAGCAAACATGATGTTTCTAAAACATCACCAATGTGTTGCTTTGTCCAACCGCTCCTAACAGAATGGACTGCAAACCCCGACACATGGTCAGACATGTGTCCGAGGACTACTTCGATGGTCCTGTCAGTAACAATAGCTGGTCGAATCCCGACTTTGGAAAGCCAGCTGGTTTAAGCCCAGTTGGGCTACAAAGAGATTCTCATTAAAATTTACATCAAAATAGACCTCATCAAGGCAAACCCTATCACTGCTGATAATAGTTTAAAAACAACAACAAAAACAAAAACATGTCTTTGTATCTAGACAAATGTACTTGTTTCAAGTGTAGCTGTCGTGGTTTTTACGATGTAATTCCCAAACATATAGCCCTATTTCAAGATCACTAGCATTTGCTCAGTGCCGTAATGGAAACACGTGAGGCCCCCCTGCAGCTAACCCGAGTGATATATGTTTGCTTTATTGTTACGCCAATATCTACTCTGGACACACAGACAAATGGATCACAATGTGCTACTATGTAATTGTAAAAAAACAAACAAAAACGTAGTTGTTGACCGAGTGGGGGAGGGGCCCCTTGGACTCCGAGCCCCCGCCCCACCTCGCGGGGGGTGCGAGGGTATACTTTACGGGCGTGCATTTGCTAAATTAAGCACATTTTCCTCCATATAGAGGCAAAAATGAATCTTTGGTTGTATTTAGACAAATGTACTTATTTTTAGTCTGGATGCAGTAGTTTTAAGATATCTGTGGGTTCTTTGAGACTAAATATTTTTACTTGTTTTTAAAACTTTTCTTTCATTTCATTGATTTTCCTTGTTTTTTTAGAGCTGACATATTGCAGTGATATTTTGGCAAAACCACACGAAGCAAAACACCTTATTGAACTTGAAAAAAATCATCCTTGACAAAATACTATGGCAGTGAATTTCAATCCAAACTTCAGAATTGCATTTTTGCAATGTATCTTCTGGGTAACAACCACACTCAACAGCTGCACAGGGATCAGATAGTGAAGGTCTCTCAGTGTCTGATGTACAGATAAGGTGGAAAAGTCATTAAACCGGCAGAAAAGAAGTTGGATGAGAATCAACAAAAATGCCTAAGTAGAGGAAGCAACCCAAATGGTTCGAGATGAGCTGTCCTTCATGGAAAGCGAGGCAGTGGGGAGCCGTTAGGGAGGAAACAGAAATGTCTACACCTACGAGAGATGAAAGTATTCTGCAGAGCTGCAGCGGTCCCACAAAGCTTTAGAGGAAGAGATAAAAGCTCTTGGCAACAAACTGAATGAATCTGATATTGCCACAGTAAATCCTACCCAGAACCCTTTACCAGCCAAGGTGCCTGAAGTGACTATTCGGAGGAAGTTCGACATCTATGCTCTACTATATAGTTGAAGGTAGATAGTGTGACAAGCTCTCATACACCAAGACGATGCAACAGATAGAGAGTGGACTCTGAAAGGTCAGAGTCAGAGGCCATCAAGGCTTTGATAAGGGTGTGTCCTGTTTTCTAAGGCCTGTGCTTTAGAAAACACATTAAAGAGACATTACAAAGAAAATGACAACCTGACAAATCCTTATCTCAAAGACTGCAAAATACCACAGCTCCTTTTTCTTCAAATTTGACAAACCTGATCTTCAAATCCTGTTTACTCAGAACTGAACTATCGATAGTGAGGTTAAACACACCAAAATGCCAACCCACTCATCCCCAGGGCATCAAATATGGCAGCTCGGTCAGTGGCCCTTTGCATCTGGTACCAATGCACAAGGCATCCTTTTGGTGTCTGTATGAGGTACACTGGGCACTCAGTTAACTCCATTGTAAACCTGGGATTACCTGGGATATACACAAATTACTGGCTCATGATTACGTGGGTTACATACAAATTTTGGTGCATTACTTTTCATAGGTATACATATGAACAGTGCATTAGAACAGCCTGAACGCAGAAATGGGTCAAACAAAAGCCACATTTCCACCAAACACTTTCGGTATGGTACCTTTGGAACCAAAAGTAACCCTTCAGACATGGTACCTAGCCCCTAGCCTTTTCACCGCAAACAGTACTTAAATGTGGGCGGGGTTGTTTACACTCACTGCTCCATCCAGCACTTGCTGTTATTTCCTCATCACTGGTGACACAGATGGAAGTCTGCACCTTGTTCATTGTCCACAGAACGGGGTTGCACGTCGACATTATGAAAACAAAATAGAGCAGGCTGCAGTGAGAGTCTCTCTTGATGGGATATTTACAAAAAAGCAGCTTTGTGCATTTAGTCCTTCTCAGGCAAGCAAAGGGGTTTGGTGTTGTTGTAGCCCACAGGAACAACGCTCCACAGCGCTTTTTTTTTTCTCCAAGTGAAGATTAGAATATATGCTGTTCACAAAATCCTGTAGAAATATAAACGCTTGAAGATCCACTCATTACTAAAAGTGTATGTCATCCAAGAGAGACAATAAAAACCAAAGTAATGGTCAAAGTTGTCATATTGAAATTCAACGTGTGCTAATGGATTCATGTCGTCAACTCATACATTGAGTAACATTACAAGTAGAGGTTCCACCTTAAAAGTTGGCTGCAATCGGCCCATTGAATTAAGTTATTTCCGTTTCTCAGTCCTCGCTGTGAGAGGCAGCAAAACATCCTTTCATTTTTTTATTATAGTTTACTAATGTATGTAAAACTCTCCACAGTATGAACAGTGGTTACATGAGCCTCAAAACCAGCCACAGCTCAGCCCTGAGCAGAGTGACCGTTTGCTATTGACCAATGAACGGACTGTAGTGTTGACAGCTCCACCTTTTAGTACCAGATCTGTGTGCTAGGTACCCCAACAGAGGGGGGACAAAAAATGGGGACGGTACAGAACAGTTCCATTGGTACCATCCACAACTTTTCACGAAGGAAATGGAAAAAATGTGTACCCAACTGATCTGTACCGTACCGTACTGCTCGGTAGAAACAGGACTAAACGGCACTGTCTGTGTGACCCGTCCCCATGCGTCTCCTGTCCTGTGTGGAACCAAAAGTCAACTTTTTTTTTTTTTGGTTATTTACGTTAAATAACATCATGCAGCATATGTGTCACATTACTGTCTTGTTAACTTACTCACAAAACTTCTTTTACATACCAAACGTAGGTTACATGGTCTTTTTTCTAGATCTAACCCAGTAGAATCATTGCATAAACCTTAAGTCGTTTCTGAAACCTATGTTTCCTATAAACACAGAAGTTTTTTTTTGAAAGGACTATGTAGTATGTAATAAGCAGAATCAAAACAGAGGGGTACCTGCAGCATCATAGTTTGAACTGTAGGGCCACTGAGCAAGCTGCTGTTCCTGATGAGTTTGGTGTGAGAGTATGTTGGAAACACAGGATATGATCACCACAGTTCAGCCATTTCCCAAAGATGATGCAGGCAGGACGACAAGATTCGGTGACCGGCAAAATATTTGACTACAGAATGAGACGTAAGAGACCTGCTGCACACAAACTGATAAGCCAGAGTCATGAGGCCGCAGTCAAAGAAGCTGGGGAGGCACAGAGTGATTAGCACAGATGGGAGCATGCAGTGGAAGGATCAAACCAAATGGCAACCTGTGCTTTCAGAAGTGTACCACTCTCTCATCCTAAATAAGCCGAATAAACAAAATGGGTCACTTGGGCACGGAAAGGCCATTAAAGTTGATTGGAGAGTGTTTATTTTGGCTCCAAATGCAAAGAGATAGAAAAGTGTGTGCATGTGTCTCAAGAATGGCAAAGAAACAGACAGGCATGTGCCCCCATGATAAGTATTGAAACCAGTCAACCATGCTAGTTGGTTTCACTTGACTCTGTGCATCTGGCATCACATATTTCTGGTCATGCAAGGTTACGGTTAAGAAAATACAAGAACCAGCTAATGAGCAAAGTGTTGTTTTTCAGAAATGCTGCACCACAACTCAGGATGGGACTTAAAGCACTCTTTAGTTTCTGTGGGTCTCAGACATGCATGGATCACTGTCAGGGGACAAAGAGAGTGCTTTAATGGAACTGTTCTCTTTATGTTAACAACACTTACAGATGAGCAGAAATAGGACTTGAAAATCTCCCCTCCCTCCCCACTGCCACCCAAGGTCATAGGTGCCTATAATTGCCCAGCTAATGACGCCACAGGCTACTTTCCATGCCTTAGTTTTGGCAGGCTACCCACACTTCTAAAAGACCTTCTGTTCAGAAATCAATAGGAAGACTGCCCTGGCTCCTATAGCAGCAGATCCAGGAAACTGACAGTATTACATGAGAGTTCTGCACTTCAATTGGGCAGCCACATCCTGGTGAGAAATGTGAGAGAGAGGATGACTGAGCAAAATCCACCCTTAAATCCAAAACATAAGTGCACTTAAACCTACAGGTCAGGGTGTACTGGCTTTGTGAGTTTGGGGCACAAAGAGGGAAGTGTATTTATGACTGCAAGGCACAGTTGTCTATGTAACTTAAAAGTTCAGTGAGTAGGATTCAGTGGTATATACTGGCAGAAATAAAATATACTTTAATATTTTCTTTAGTGAATAATCACCTGAATATAAAAATCATTACCGTAGATGAGCCATTTAGAGCTACATAGGTGCTGGGTACTCGTCTATGGAGTTCACCTTGTTGCACCGCTATGCTTCCACAATAGCCCAGAATGGACAAACCAAACACTGACTCTAAATAGAGCCATTTGCATTTTGCACTGCCCTCTGTACCAGCCTCTTTATTCTGAGTTTTTACTGGTTTAAATCACTGGTTCAATGTGTTTTGGAGAGTAAGGGTGCTTTCACACCTGCCCTGATTGGTTCAGTTCAATCGAACTTCAAGTTTGTTTGCCCTAAGTGCAGTGTGTTTGGGCAGGTGTGAACTCAGCAATCACACTCGGACCGAGACCTTCTTGAAGAGGTGGTCTCGATCCGGTTAGAAACGAACTCTGGTGCGGTTTGTTTGTGGTGAGAATGTGTTCCTACCCCAATCTGAACCAACTGCAGTCACATTATGCATTGTTTGGGTTAAACAAGCATGGGCATGAGGATTATTAATGTGCACCTCCTCCTGTACTGCCTTAATATGCACATTCAGCACATCAAAACATTGTTTTCTAGTTGGAGCCGCGCCTCGTTTTCAAACTGTATGGTTTGACTAAAATGAACAATGACAGCAATATAGTCCACGATGACCAGCGCTAAGATCAGCCTGCGTAGTTGGCGTAGTTGTCNTGCCGTGGGAACATGAGCCAACTTTAGGCAATTATGCAACTTTGTAACAAAATGAGTCCCTGATTCAGATAAAGCAAGACAACTCTAGGTCTGAAAGCATCCTAAGAGACCTCTGCAGTTAACTTGGCTTCCTGGTAAAAACCTCAAAAACCTCAAGCTGCGACGAGCGGAACAGCATTGGACACTGATTTGTAATGTGAAACTTCTTTATTTAGTGTTATCACAGGTTTTAATGACCTGGTCCTTTTGTTTGGGAGAGGAAGAGACCTCTGTGTATAATTTGGCTCCTGATAAAAACCTCCTGGAAAATGAACATTGAAGGAAATTTAACCAGAAGTTTCAGCTGGTTGCAATTTGCAATCCATACCACTAGATGCCACTAAATCCTACACACTGCTCCTTTTAATCAATGTTATAACTATAGATATGATTGAGTGTTTACATGGTTATTTCAAGTGTTCTTTTGTGTGTATGTAAATTAATTTCGTTTTGAAAATGCTTTTTTTCTCTCTCTCTATATATATATATGAACATGATGTATTATTCTACCTTTTCTCCTTTTAGGTGGGTAAACATGGGCTTATCCTCTCCGACAAAATGAGGTGATTAACCACAGTCCATATGACGAGTGAAATGAAACCGAGTGCATCTAGAATACTTTGTAACGTACAGACATGACAAAATTCTGCACTTGGGATTATAGCCTAATCATAAAGCTTAAGACCCACAGGTGACATAATGCTAAAAATACAGTTGAAGCTGCAGGCTGACATAAAGAAAACTATATCCTCCACCTTGGCCCATTCACTTCATGTAGTCTGCCAGCTTGAGGGTGGAAAAATCCATCAGTGGAAGTCGCTTCAGGTTCTACAGGTATAGCGTCCAGGAAAATAAGTTGTTCTATTGGCCAAGATTTGCTCCAGGTCCTGAAACCACACGTATTTCTCATTTTTAACACCAAGCCACCAACGTGGTGAAGGGCAGTACATAGATTTGAGGTCTGCTTCTGCGTCACAGCTTCTTTGCTTTTATAAAAATACAAATATACAAAATACAGCTGTTTGGTGCAACTACATATTCCTGTTTGATGAAAAGCTTGACAACATCTACATTTATGTGTGTGTGTGTGTGTGTGTGTGTGTGTGTGTGTGTGTGTGTGTGTGTGTGTGTTCTTGAGAAGCCAGGAAATTTGGTCTTCCAATGTGGGCCAAGTTGCCTCCTTTAAAGAAACTTTTTGATGGCAGTGCCAAAGTATTACTGGCCTGTGAGAGAATTTATGTCCATGTTAGCCAATACACACCCTTGTGGTCTATTTCTTTTTTTTGTAAGTGATTGTTATGCCAAACCCTCTTTCTTAACTCCAGTCTTTGGCAGTGACTAATAGAGGGCACTCAAAGCATAATGTGAAATTGTTCCACCATGCTGAAATAAAGATTGAGAATGTGATTCATGACACGCACATGAACCCAAGGTACCGAGCTTTGTGCAAGCACGGTTTCTTAAAATCAAATTAATGATGAAACTCAAGCACATTCTTGTTATTAAGCGCCCAAATGAATGCAGGACCTACTTTGACTTGAGTTTTATGATGGACCACAGAGACTGATGGTAGGTTCAGATCTCTAGGTAGGGCTGTCAGACAGCTAACTTAAGCCTGCTGTCAGCTTTTTGATAAGTAATAGTACCCTGAGTTCTTTTTTAGCCTCATTTTGCGTCTCTTTTCCCCTCTCTCTCCGATGCCAGACACCATTTTCCCTCAACAGCTTTGATGTTTCTCTTCTCCACTCTTCCCTTCTGTCCTTTATTCTAATCCACTTAGTCTCCCCTTTCTGTTTCTCTCTTTCCTCCCTGGCCCTCCCCGTCTCTCCCCAATCCTTTCCTCCCTGTAAAATTCAGGTGAAACTTCCCGAAGTTAAGAAGCAGCTCTTCTCCGCTGCTGTCTCCCTATCACCCTTCCCTCCCATGCTAGCTGATTAGCAGCTGCTCCTCTCCACCTTTGTCCTTACCTCACCCCTCTGCCGCCGTACTGAGAAAATCCTGACTCAGAAGGAAAGCATGATATTTCAAATAACAGCTGAGCAGAGGGAATGAGTGAGGGAGCCAAAGACAGAGAGAGTGAGAGAAAAGGCAGAGAAGGGGAAAAAGAGAAGAAAGTGGTTACTGATGAATGGACACAAAGACACAAAAATCAAACTGTGCAGACACTGACATGGAAATTGACATGATAACCAGGATCAACAAAGTCAAATGCAGACAAGTAGTCAGACCAAACAAAACCCAGAGAGGATGACAGTTACAAGCAGATGCAGACATGGGCAATTATAAACTATAGGGCGGAGGCTGGCAGAGAAACGTGGAAGTGGCAGAAAGACATTTTTAAATGTGGAGTTCTACATTTTAGACACAGTTGGGGGACTTAAAGTGACTGCAATAGTAGAAAAAGCCCCAACAAAACATCCAAATGTAACCTTTGGCAACTCTGCGTCCTCATATGAGGATATTACATTTCAGGTTTGCTACACCTTACTTCATTTGCTTAACTTAGACCTGCTGTCCTTGTTTGTGGACACCTTCTAGTGGTAGCAAGAACAACAATACACTAATCCATGTAAAAACAAGATGGCAGCCGTCTTATTTTACAGCCGATTCCTACACAAAAGTGGACAAAGTACAAAACCAGATCAAATGCTTTGGTTGAAATGTGTTTATTTATGCTTAATAATGTTTGTAGTTTGATATGGCATACATATTTGACAAATGTTAGCATCAGGAACGAACTCTGATACTATTATAATGAAGTACTCATTTGAGGACACTGGGACTTTATTTTTGTGTCATTGCACCATTTCACACAGGCCAATTAAGTGTGACAGACTGTTCCTACAGACAAGAAAAGACATTAAAGGGATAGTGCACCCAAAAATGAAAATTCAGCCATTATCTACTCACCCATATGCAGAGGGACTCACCCATATGCAGAGGGAGGCTCAGGTGAAGTTTTAGAGTCCTCACAACACTTGCGGAGATCCCAGAGGAGAGGAGGTAGCATTACAACTCTACCTAATGGAGGCTTACGGCGCTCCAGATTCAAACGTCGAAAAACACATAATTGAAACCACAAAATATCTCCATACTGCTCGTCCGTAGTGATCCAAGTGTCCTGAAGCCCCGACATAAAAAGTTGTTTGGAAAAACTTAACTTGAACTCTGTTTTTGGCCTCACCGTAGCCTGTAGCTCAACTTTTTATGACGGGGCTTCAGGACACTTGGATCACTACTGATGAGCAGTATGGAGATATTTTGTGGTTTCAATTATGTGTTTTTGGATGTTTGAATCTGGGGCACAGTAAGCCTCCATTAGGTGGAGTGTGTTGCTACCCCCTCTCCCCTGGGATCTCCGCAAGTGATGTGAGGACTCTAAAACTTCACCTGAACCTCCATTGGCATATGGGTGAGTAGATAATGGCTGAATTTTCATTTTTGGGTGCACTATCCCTTTAGCTTAGCTATAGCTATAGCTTGTGATACAGACTAAAGAAAATTCCTACAGAGTTACAAAACAAACAAACAAACAACAAGGCTTTTAGGTATGTTGGATTGCTTGCAATTTTGCTTTTGCACGGCTATGTTCAGGCATTGAAATAAGTTTTAGACTTGAACAGTGACCCCTAACCCATACGGTGACAAAACACTGAGCAAATATTGCATTTTTATTTTAGCATAACAATATTTGGGTATTGAAATAAACCTTTGCTTTTACTTTAATACACTTTTGTGACTATTAAAAATAAAGTCACCATCCCTGTTTTAAAAACTTACTGTGCAAAGACAATACTTAGCTTTTTAGACTCATCAGGTCCTACTTATTCCATATAGCTAGGAGAAATTAAAGATGCATAACAAGCAAAAGCTGGGGCCTCAGGAGGGTATAGAGAGAAGGATGTGAAGGTCAAAGACAGATAATGTCAACTAATGATGTACCAGACATTTTTTGCTCTTCAGGGCACAACAGCGAGAACTCCCATTGTTAAGAGCCAGACAAGCATGTTTGGGAATATCCACAGGACATTTCACACATAGACTGATGTGTTTTGGACTAATACTTTTTGAGAAAAGTGGGGAAAAGTAATGCCTCTGCCTCTTTGTGAGATCAGAGGCTAATCGGTACCCCATACAGACCGCGTATAACATGATTTCAACAGCAAAAATGTCACAGAATGCATGAAATATTATCTTATTATTCAATTTAAATGAAGCATAATTTTCATTTAGCAGACTTGAAGCTGCAGTGTAGGTTTGGAGACTTGTTGTACAATTGTCTTAATAAAGTCGAGTAAAACAAAACTAGCAAAAAGAACCCAAAATATGCAGCTGCAGTCCGATAGTGCTGCCAAGCGGCAAAAATGGCCATTTCAAAGCATTTATTTAACAAAAGGTAATATATTTAAAAACATGTGATAACATAATAATCATTTCATGCAGACTACAGTACTGTGAGAAGCTTAAATTAAGTTCAAATGTACATTTCGCTCCTCTAGTCATCTCGCGTCTCAAGCTGCAGTTGGGACTGGATCCTCTCCTCCCTCCATTCTCAAGTGCTGTGGGCGCACCTCACAAACTTACTGAAATCTCACAGGAACAAATGGTGTGGAGTTCCCTTACTTGGTTGAGAATGGAAGAGGGGGAACTGAAGATGACACACACAGAAATTTTTATCATGACCTGGAATTGTTTATTCAGAAACTGGCAAGAAAAGGTCATCTGTACGGGACATTGTTAGTGTACATTACAATGTTAGTCCACGTAAGGCAGGCAGACAAGCAAGCTGCTATATTGTATTCTGATCGGCAAATAAGCAGATGCTTAAGAATACAGATGGGAAATTGTACTCAGTGAGGGAAGAAAGACAGGAACGCAGAATGTGCGAACAGTCAGTCGGGCTGATAGGTTTGGCAGACAGGCTCGGAGGTGTGCAAATATGCAGGCCTCTGGGTGGGCAGACACACAAACAAACAGAGAGGCGAGCAAACTTTGAAATGAAAAGGCAGATACACAGACAAGTAAGCAAACAGGCACAATGAAAGACACACAGGCACAGAGAGGAAGAGGAATGGAGATGGGAGAAATATTCACTCAGCATCTTATGACGGTATTGCTCTACTTTACTTTTCTGTCATCAGACACACTCATGCACACACATGCTTACAGACACAGACATACAGCCAAGCAATCCAGTGCTTACCCAGGCATGCCGGCTGAGTGCCATCAGGAGCCAGGGAGAAGCAGCATGCGGCTTTTGAGTGCTTACACACAGACACGCACACACACCGAAAGAAAAAGTGAGGGAGAGCATTGACATCTGTTACTGGCTCTAGTTCAGGCAAATCTACTTATGCCATGCTAGACCCGAATTCACATATGTGAATCCTATGTTGGGACGGTTCATTCAGTATTTCTTAACACCAATCTTCCTCCACCAGAAACCATGGAGCAAATGCCTCTTCAAGGCTCAGATGAACACAAACAGAAATGGAAAAACAAGTATTTGGTTTGGAGCTATTTCTCACTTCTGGGCAGCATCGCTAACAGTAGCGTGGGCTGCCAGATAAGATTAGTGAGCACAGGTTTTGGTCTTTGTAAAGGTAAGAAGGTACAAAACCTGCCAATCTCACTGAGACAAATAGTCACTGCACCCAGCTGTTGTTTACCAAGAAATAGTAACAGCCCATCAATCTCCTTAAATCCATAAATTGATACATTTCTGAGTACTGGTTTGACAATGTTAAACACTTTTGGAATTGTAGTTTTTGTAGGTGTATTTTTTTTCAACTCAGGGGAGGGAGCCAGTCTAGCCATTTCCCTCTACCTTTAGTCTTTGTGCTAAGCCAGGCAAAACAGGCTGCACTCATATATGTTTATATTAACAGTGGATGAAACGACTATGTGTAATAAGAATGGCATCGCTGCTAGTGACAAACCCAAAGAGACTTATTACCTGACTCTGCAGCTCCCCTCAGCTCTACAAAGCATTTTCAGAATTTTTTGGCTCTTTGATTTGGCTTCACTCTTTATTTACCTGGCTTCCAGTCAAAGAGCAGCCATCTGAAGCTCCTATAAACTTGCCTGGGTCCAGACCTTTGAGTCCACCCACTCCACCGAGTTTCAGCTGACTGATCTGTTTGGCATCGTGACATGAAACAACGATTTCTCAGTTAAAATAAAGAACCAGGGACCAGTGAGTGCCGCGGGGTGACTCATTAGCCAATCAGTGCCACAGGTGGGACTAATGCTGTTGTTGAGCTGTTGTTAAGTGATGCGCAAGAGCCAATGAGGAGTAATAACAACAATGGCAAGCACTGTAGACAAGACAGACGCTGCTATGGAGGCCCTTCTTCACCTCAGATGTATTGGTATGGCTACACATCAGAGTGGCACAAAATGACATTAGGTTCAAGTGGATACCTTAGTCTGTAATGGTTAGGGAAAACTGAATCCCCTCCCCCACAGAGAAATGTTAGAGTGGATGCAATGTCAAACTCAAGATGGAAAGGGAGTTTAACGAGTTGACAGTTCTGTCTGATATTAGGCAACCTGTAAACAAACTGTACAATACCTGGAAAACAGAAAATGACAGAAGAGGTCAAACTCTAGCAACACTTGTAGAATCAAGAACAACTTTACAGAATGACCCAAAAAATGCCTTGGTCTCACAATAAACCAATTAGTTTCGGTAACACTACTGTATAACACAGCCCACGACATATAGTGTAGTTTCCTGACACTTACCATGTAGCTTAATTTCTCTTAACTTCCTGTAATATCATCACATGAATTAGGGGTGAGTCCGTGTACATGTGTTTGAGATCATGAACGGTTATGAAAAATTAGTACACGAAAAACATTTATTTATTTATTTATTTTAGGGGGGAGGGGGGTGATACTAATTGTTGACTAACTGTGATAGACTGTGTTACCTTCTCCAGTCTGGCGCTCTGAACCGTAGTTGGGAGACACTGGTTTTCTGTAGGTTATCTTTACAACTTGGCTCGTTGCTGGTAACTAGCTCTAGGAGTCCAGACCAACTCTGCTTGAAGAATGAGGATGCAGAACTGACGTCCGTGCAGAAGCACATTTATTTCTCCTCTACAGCAGGAAAACATAACATAACATAACGCAGGGCCTTCTCACAGAGACTATGCTGTAACTGAAGCCTATCTAAACACTGTAAAAAGACTGTAAACAGACTGCAACCACCCGTAGCATGAACAGTAATATTTTCAGGGTGCATTCCCGTCCGTACACTCTATAAGCCGCTTTACTTCCCACATCTACTATGTCACACCCACACGGCCACCATCTTAAAGTGACGGGCTGGCCGGTAACAACTGTGAATATGACAAGAAATGGTGTGAGACCGGGTTTGGCAACAGGTCAGTAGCCTACGTGTTCTGTTCTATTAAAACGGCGCGCTGGTTAAATGGCCCGTTCGGTTGGTATTCGGATAACTGGGGCTTTACTGGTATAATGCAATAGTACTACCCAGCGGTGAAACCCGTGTACACGTTTACACGAAAAAAGTTACCCTCTTTAAATGTTTAGAGATTTTTGTACACAAACTCACCCCTAATATGAATGAGTACATGTAAAACACTCACTGGCTCCCACTGGTACTTAAAGGGGCTCCATGTGAAATTCAAAGTGTATGAGCTGTCAGATGTAATTCTCAACATGGAGATTGCTGAGCCTGCAGCTAGCTGCTAACTGTGCTAATTCTATTAAGAGCACTAAGAATGCTGTTACAGCAAACATACTTAATCTGAGACAATCGCTGTCCTGATGTCAGTGGTATCTACCGTATAAACGCAGCACAAAGTGGCGGTGATGACCTCTAACATGCAGGCACAGCCGGAACGGCTAACCACTACAAATGGACTGCACTTGTACAGTGCTTTTCTATTCTTCCGACCACTCAAAGCTCTCACATTCACCAATTCATACACACAGTCACACACTGATAGCCGAGGCTACCATACAAGGGGCCACCTGCAACTCAGTAACCATTCATTTGCATTCACACACCAATGGAACCGCCATCTTGCCCAAGGATACTTCGACATGTGGACTGGAGGAGCCGAGGATCAAACCGCCAATCTTCCAATTAATGGATGACCCGCTCTACCTCTAGGCCACAGCCGCCCAAACTTCAGACAAAAACAATGGGTAACAATTACAGAGGAAGCTTGACTTCTTTTTCCGCCCAGGACAGCATGACTGCACCATATCTTTATGTAGCAAGTGGTTGCTGCTATATTAATGCTCTGAAGGTCGCATACAGAACCTTAGAGTGAAGGTACAGTGGAACCAGGGAGTTACTATTAGGATTTTTTTGAAGAAGGGAGAAATAACTTTTAGAGAAAACTAGCAAAAGGACTGTGTACCCACTGCATATTTTACAGGAAAATATAAATTACTTATACTTTAAGTATTGGGTACCTAAGGGGTATTTTAGAGGAAAGGATAGATGTTTGTGTTGAAAACAAAATGTTGAACCGTTCCTTTATATGATAAGTTCTGTTGGATTTGAGTGTACTCAAATGTAAATATAGGGCAGTAGCAGAATGTGCCATACTAATGATACCCAGGGTCTCATGAATTTCTCATTTTGGTGCTCTGTGAAGGAGTGCTCCCTGTGCCCAACCCTGAATTAAATTCAAACGTTATTCTGAACAGTGTATGTTTCTAGTTCTCTTATAGACAGTATTGTATATCTATTTTGTTGCTGCTGCAATGACCCAGTTTCCCCCCTGGAATCATTAAAATTTGATATTAAGAAGAAGAAAAAGAAGAGGTACTTTACTAGTCCCTCCTGGGGAAATTCAGCCCTTTCACTCTATTGTTATTTTATTACACACACACACAAAGGAAAACACATGCACATGCAGTAATTGTGAAGATGCCAGGGGTTCAGAGCCTTGCTCAAGGGCACCTCAACAGTGCCAGAACTGAGCTGTAGGACTAAATTTAGGGCTGCTGGCGTATGTCTGGAAAAGAAAAATAACATCTGGTTGAACTGCAGCCGTCACCGTGCTCCATGCTCCAACACATATCATATACATATTTTAAAAAAGCTGTCAAACCTAGTCATTAATATGCTGGACTATTCCACACCATGCCCGAACCGCTATCCCACTCGGCTGTGCTTGTCAGGTTCAGCTTTAACATTGAGATAAGGGAAGACTGCAAGGTTTCTCACTTGAGTCATGCCTTCTTCTCTAATATTGCTCACTTACGGCATCAAATCTCTCCCTCTCTCCTTCCCCTCTCTGTAATTTAGGTGTGAACTCCTACATTTGCAGCCGCTATGTTCTGCCTCGCCTTCTCCTTTATGTGCGTCTCCGTCTTCCTCCTCTTCTCTTACCCCCTCTGGCAGAGAAAATGATCCAACTTAAAATGAAAGTGTGACATTTAAATGAGCAAGAGTGAGAGCAAACAGAAGGAGTGAGAGAGAGAGAGAGAGAGAGAGAGAGAGAGAGAGAGAGAGAGTGAGAGTGAGAGAGAGAGAGAGGTGGTAGGGGTAGAAAAAGACTGGGGGAAGAGACTGATTACGGAGAGGAAAAGACTTAGTCAAAGGAGTCAGTACAGTACAGGGAATAGGGGAAAGATAGGAGAGAAAGCAGGGACAATTAAAAGGAAATGTGATCCCCCAAAGCACTGGTGAGTTCAGAGCTGACCTCTCCTGTAATGGAATCACGAGCCTATACCCATGTCATTAAAACGTATGGGAATTGTATGTCAACATTTGAACATAACCTGGAAATTAAACGCTCTGTAAAAGAGTGGGTGAATAGATAGTAAGAGCTGAGTGTTTAAGTTATTTGAATTATCCATCGAAGTTTAGTGCAGGTAGTAAATTTGCCTGATCCTGATACATGCAGATAAAAGTCTTTCCTCCTCTGACAGAGGAAATGTTGAAATAACTGCATTGCACTGGGGAATGGCATTAAACCCTATTTCATTGGCCAGTAAATTAGTGCAAATGTACATCTCTTGGACAAACGTGTCAATGTTAATGAATGTTTAAATAAAAATCACATGAAGGGGCTGCTATGGCAGGACTTCAGTGTTTAAAGTGTGAAATAATATGTTGCATATGAGACGTGTCTAGGATGTAAAAACAAATCTCCCTCATGGACATTAAAGACTATCCCTCTATCTATGACCAAAGCCAAAATTATGATGTAAAAAAAGCTCCTCCTTTTTATGCTGTGTCTGACTTATCAATGTCATTTCTGTTTTTCATTGATGCTTGCTCTATTCTGTTCCCAGAGGGTCTTTGCCACTGCTCTCCCTGCCTTAGGCTTTCCATGTAGGCTCATGGAAGGGCAGGAAGGTTTGTTCTCTTTGCCTCAGGCTTTCCTTGTTTGCACGTGGAAGGGCAGAGAGGTGTGCTCTCTCTGCCTTAAGGCTTTCCATGTAGGCGTGTGGAAGAGTCTTTCTGCTTAGGCCAAAGGAAGAACAGAGGGGCCCCAGAACAGAGCCATACCGCCAAGTGTATTTCTGACTGAAGTTTATACAGAATCAGAATCAGAATCAGAAATACTTTATTGATCCCCGAGGGGAAATTATTTGTTACAGGTGCTCCTTGCAAGAGAGGAAAGATACGTGAAAATATAAGAAATTTAAACAATAGTATTTACAAATATATAGTTAAATAAACAGGAATATTATTAAC
>NC_065507.1:18189902-18216282 GCF_006386435.1 Epinephelus moara | reverse complement strand
AAAAACAAACTTCAGGCACTCTTGCATGGAGCAGGGAAAGAAAAAAGGTAGCTTGATTACTTCATTAAAAAGCCTTTATTTTATTATGGCTTGTACAAAGACACTTAAAAAAAACGACTGGTTTTGACCTCTTGGGTCTTCATCAGGGTTACAAATGGAGACATGATGTTCAAAACAGGCCTATTTATAGGCTCGACTGGGAGTGTCAGGGTCCTGATTGGTGAGTGGACACAGGTGATAGAACTCAAGTCAAATTAACACAGGTGATAGAACTCNGCAGGCCTATTTAATGGCCCGACTGGGAGTGTCAGGGTCCTGATTGGTGAGTGGACACAGGTGATAGAACTCAAGTCAAATTAACACAGGTGATAGAACTCCAAGTCAAATTAACAATCAGAGCAGTGATACCAGACTCTCCACTTCTGTTGAGGAAATACAGATGGTTAAAATAGGACAAGGGGTCATATCAGTCCCGGAGAAAAAAAACAAAAAACAAGATGCAAAATAAAACAACCAACAAAACAGCCAAACCGACCAAATTGATCAATTAGTAAATTTAACCACATTTTAAAAAAATAAACACAAATAATCTGACAGCCCTCTAAACTTCTGACAGTAATATCATTCCAGATTGCAGCATTTAACATTTATAAAAAAAGGTCTATAGTCAATCTCCTCATTTAAGCCAGGATAGGTCATGGCATCTAGTTAAAAATCCAAAAAGTCTCCCTTTGGAGGAGTCTGTGTAGGCGGTTACCACCTCTGATGGACTCCTTAATGGATTCCAAACCTTCTATCCTCAATAAGGAATCATTACTAGCATGTGCCTCTTTGGCATGGGATCCCATGTGTTTAGCCATGGGATAGTCCTCATTCTGTGTTCTGATTGCATATTTATGCTCTGACAGTCTGTCCTTAAGACGTCTCTTGGTGTGTCCTACATAAAAACAATTACATGGACATGTTAGACGATATACAACACATGTGGTGTTGCAATTAATAAAATCTGTCTGATTGTACTTTCTTCCTGTTTTCAGATCCGTAAATGTCTTTGTTTGAATAACATTCGAACAGTGGTTACATGTATTAATAAGACATTTAAATGTACCTGAGGGTTTTTTTAGCCACATATCCTCCCTGCGTGCTGGTAGATAACTGCGTACCAATGTATCTTTAATAGTGGGAGCTCGTTTATAGGATATGACTGGTGGTTCAGGGAAAATGGTTCTTAAATTCACATCACTTTTTAATATAGACCAGTTTGAATTAATGATCCGTTTGATTTCTTGAGCTTTAGTGCCATAACGAGTGACAAAAAACAAATTAGAGGGGTTTCTCGTTCATTTGTGTGATTTTTGCAATAAATTGCTACGGTTAACATGCCTAACTTTTTCCAAAGCAGCAGTGATGACATGTGGCCTGTAGGACCTTTCCCTGAATCGTTTAGATAGATCTTCTGTCTGTTTCTCAAAATCAGGGTCAGAGTCACAAATCCTCCTGACTCTTTGAAACTGTCCATAAGGGATGTTCTTTTTTGATGTGGGGGATGAAATGAATGGTAATGAAGAAGAGAATTACGATCGGTTTGTTTGCGAAATAAGGTAGAGTGTCAACTGTCTTCATCACCTTTATAGATAGTAAGATCCAAGAAATCAAATTTTGTCTTAGAATATTCCATGTTTAGTCTTATGTTCTCATTAGTTGAGTTTAAAAATTCATGAAAAGATTGTAATTCAGTTTCATTATCTGAAAAATGTAAGTAAATATCATCAATATTTCAATAGTAGAATTTGATGTTGTCAAAGAAAACATTCTTCTGAGGATTATGAATAAACTCCTCCTCCCAAAGGCTCAAAAACAAACATGCATATTCAGGAGCAAAGCTGGCCCCCATGCTAGTGCCTTTACATTGTTTAAATACTTTATCTTGAAATAAGAGCACATTGTTGTTGAGGATCCACTCCATGAGTTCCAAAAGAGTTCCATGAGTTTTTTTTGTGGTTAAATTTACTAATTGATCAATTTGGTCGGTTTGGCTGTTTTGTTGGTTGTTTTATTTTGTATCTTGTTTTTTGTTTTTTTCTCCGGGACTGATATGACCCCTTGTCCTATTTTAACAATCTGTATTTCCTCAACAGAAGTGGAGAGTCTGGTATCACTGCTCTGATTGTTAATTTGACTTGAGTTCTATCACCTGTGTTAATTTGACTTGAGTTCTATCACCTGTGTTAACTCACCAATCAGGACCCTGACACTCCCAGTCGAGCCTATAAATAGGCCTGTTTTGAACATCATGTCTCCATTTGTAACCCTGATGAAGACCCAAGAGGTCGAAACCGGTCGTTTTTTTTAAGTGTCTTTGTACAAGCCATAATAAAATAAAGGCTTTTTAATGAAGTAATCAAGCTACCTTTTTTCTTTCCCTGCTCCATGCAAGAGTGCCTGAAGTTTGTTTTTCGTCTTTGGTAAGATTTTGAACCCTCTTCTTCAGGAGCACCTGCATTTTTTCCTTGTGTTTTTGGACAATAACATCGGTCCTTGAGCACACCACTACCTCTCTTCTCAGTTTGCCCAAAAACATATCTTTAAAAAAAAAAAGAAAAAAAAAGTGTGCATCCGTCATCCCTTATTTTTCCATGCGATCGCTAACAAAAAAGACTTGTTTTTCATGTTTTTGAGATTAAAAACTAAACAGATGAATAATAAATAAATTATGATTCTTTAGATGCTCAACCTCAAAACAGGATGCATGACGCCTTTGATTGTTTACTTCAAGCCGACGCACACGCAATGTGTCTTAGTCATTCAAGCTGCATCTATAAAGACATTTATAGGCTTCTAAATATAGTTAAGATTGAATCTGACAAATATAAATAACTGTCCTTCCGGCTATCATCTGTCATTGTTAAACCACATAGATGGCCCTCTTTCTCTAAACAGATGAGGTGTTCCTTTCCTTCAAGGCATTAAAGCAAGACCTTTAACACCAGAGTACAAACCAATTGGAATCTTGAATCCTGGACACTTAACGCCAAAGAGCTGTTTATTTTGTAACTGTAATTGCTAACATATTAATTGACAGCTCACTAAATCTCTCCCATGAGCAGCGATTGTCCAATAAAAGCTGAGCAACCATAACTAGCCACAGCAGGCTGTTGGCCTTTGGATTTTTCTGCATGTTGAAGCAATGTGCATGGAGCTGGAGGAGCCATACTCTGTATAATGAGATGTTGTTGTTTATTTTTTGCCTTCATTTGATAGGACAGCTGAAGAGTGAAAGGGGGAATGAGAGGGGATGACATATAGCAAAGGGCCAGGAGTCTGAATAGAAGGACACAGCCCTAGTACAGGGGGTGCCCAGAGGCTCACTTAGTAGAGCAGGCGCCCCCATAAAATGAATTTTTGACTCCAAAACAAGAAATGCAAGAGCAGAAGTGAAGGAATGGATTAAATTATGTGTTTATTAAATTATGTGCCCCCGGGTGCCCCCCCCTTGATGCCGCCATTGGCCACACACGTGTAAGTTGTCGATGGTGAAAACGTGTGTATTGGCTTCATTGAGTGTACTAAGTGCAGCAAGATGCTGGTAAATGACAGCAAAAAGACGGGGACCTCGACACTTAAGAGGCACATGACGTAGGCTTGCCATGGAAAGAAAGACGAGAGTCAGCCTTCAATGTCCACGTTTGTGTCCTTAAAAAAAATGTCGGCTTTAAACCGGGCTCGGGCTCATAATTACGATCTGAGCTCTAATGCTGCCACACTTAACACCGTCAAAAAACTGTTTGCTTTCCCAGTCACACACCTGCTCTTCATCACCTACAAATTGCCTGCGTTTTCCTGTTCTAGTGCACCATCCCGTGTACAAACAACAAAACTGCATCTATTTACATTACCATTATTTACATTACATTACATATTTTATTATTTTAACATGAATCAAGACAAATACAAAGAATTTTACTGTGGCTCAAACATACTGTGTATACCCTAGGTCTGTCACTCTAGAGTGCGTTTCCTTACGTTAAGTAAAGTTAGCTCACTTATCAAACAAGCTACAGCCGAAAAAATCTGTTGGCGACAGTTGTCATTTTAACCCACAAAATGTCTGTTTTTGTCTGCCACTGCCTACAGTCAAAGACTCTTTTGAAAATTACTAAGAATTTCATGTTAAATCTGTCACCATTAGGCAAGTATGGAAAGCTTGAACGGTGTAGCAACGAGACTGTCGAGGAACTTAGCTTATTATGACTCATGTTTTATGTTTATTGCTAAGGTGGTGACCTCTAGTGGTGGTAGTAATTATGACGGGAGCAAAAGAGAGTCAGGTGACGTAATATACAGAGTGACAAAGTCAACGCGACATAGTTTAAAGAGCACCAAAGTCGATGTAGTGAGGTGATTAGGGTGGCGGACGGGTCAGCAAACATAAGACTTTCATCCAGGAAATCAAATATCTGGGCCTGCACAACTCCAACTACCTCAGTTGGGCCACCAACATAGCCAGTATCATTTGTTGTGTAACATGTTTGAATGACAATAAACTGAACCTTGAACCTTGAATCTTTGCATCCCATGTGAAACCAAAAGTGAATGTTGAGTTATTTTAACAAGGTAATGTAGCAGTGTGAAAAGTCACGTGACACATACCATGCTGGTAACTAACATATGCGTTTAACCCAAACTATGATCTTTTTTACTGAACCTAACCAAGTAGTTTTGGTGCAACTGCGGCTATCACGCAAAACATGGAGAACATCAGAGCTCCTCAAAATGAAGCCAAAACGTCTAAACTGCCCCCTAATGGCTGGCTGCAGCACAGGTCTTAAACACCACCTCCTCCATGTTAGTGGATGGGACATGGGCCATGTCAAAATAACTTTTTCCAAAGATGGTTTCTGTCATTGTAGGTAGTTCTCAGCACACTGCTGTATGTTTAAGAGTTTGATTTACTATAAGTTTGATGTAACCAGTTATCTGATGGTATAAAAAGAGATTTTGACATCATGACTGACAGCTGTGTGAGGCAATTGAGTTCTTGTAAGTACTATATTGTAGGCAACTGGACTTGCTTGAGTTTCTTAAAGATGTTTCACCTCTCACCCAAAAGGCCTCTTCAGTTCAAACAAGCTTTAAACTACAACTTTAAACTGTGTGGGTGTGAATCCTTACAGAGTGGCTGAGGTCACATGTGAGCTCTGAGTTTCAGAGCTGTTAAGATCATGTTATACATGTGATCCTAATGACTCTGAAACTCAGAGCTCACATGTGACCTCAGTTGCCTACGATATAGCACTTAAGATTACCATGACCTGGATGACTGAGAATCTCAACAACGGATCACTTGCGATCAGTGGCGCTGTTTGCAAGTAGTCGCTTGGTGAGAACTTGATATTGGGGAGATTGCTACTGTGCAGACTCTGGATGCAAATGACATCCTGAGCGCAAGATGGCAGCATCCGTATCCGGATATTTTGGGTTCATTTTTGGAGGAAGTGGAGATGCATTGTCCTTCTTTATAAACAGTTATAGGAAGCAACAGTAACTAAAGGGGTGGAGCTTAGTGAAAGGTCAATTAAAGATGTAGTTGACCAAATCTCTTAGTTACAACAACACCACTAATGTCTGTAAAATTAATAACGTTATGTCTTAAGTTGTTTCAGTTGTGAAATCTTACAGCCTTCACTGATTCTGTAGCTGCAGGGTAAAAGTGTACATTACATATAACACACTAAATGAGATAATTTGTGTGTCATGGTGTGTAGGCTGATTTGGCAAGTGCAAAGAGAAAATGATACAGCTTGAAGACTTTGAAAGCATAATCCAAAGATTTTTTTTTTCCACGTTGCTTTTTCTGAATATAGGACGTATTATAATGCCTCTGACATCCTAATGATGCTTATGCTCTTATGTTGACTGGCTCAGTAATTAATGTGAATATCCTGCTTAATATTCCCAGAGCGAACAGTGAGTTCATTAAATGTTTTGTTCCAAAATTAAATATTGACCACTGATAAAATCATGTTGTGATGATAGGAGTCCTCTACAGAACTTAAATTGATCAGTGCTCCATATATGTTTTGAGGCACAGGGTACATCGAAAACAAATCCAAAACAAACCACAACAAACCAAAACAAAACAAAACAAAAAAGTCCCTTCGTTAACAATAAAGTCTTCCTATTTCTATGTCAACTAGACTTTGTCCTCATCCAGGCTTGCTTCAATATAGATGAGGGCTTGTCCTGAAGTACTGACAAATAATACAGAGGGATACCATTTTTGATAAGAAGCAACCTGCACTGCTCTGGAGTGACTCAAGTGGTAAAATGTCGACTCTCAGGCTTGGCACATCTGTGCTTTAGTAACCAAGAAAAACTTAAAGTGACATAGCAATCAGGCTTATAAGAAAATATAGCCATTCAAACATCTACGGATGACATCAAACATAAGAGCGATACCCAGGTTTGTATACTTGCAGATGTCCAACACTCTGAGAACAACCAATGACGGCACATGTGATGCCTGTTTTCTTCAGCAACAATCAAACTACATAGGGGAGTTACGGTGCACAGATGTCACGGTTTGGCGCGAGTTTCATACTGAGGTTCTTGTGGGTACAAAACCTACTTTGGCTAAACCGCAGAGTTTCTCTTTAACCACGGACGATTCCAAAGTCCGTCCATCTCCTAAGGTTAAGAGTTTGAGTGTCATCCTGGACAGTACATTGTCCTTTGAGGCCCACATCAAAAATGTTACTCGGTCTGCATACTTTCACTTACAAAATATTAATCGTCTTCACCCATCACTTAGAACTCAGAGCGTTGCTATCCTCATTCATTCTTTGGTTACGTCTCGTATTGATTATTGTAATTCTGTCCTCTTTGGTCTCCCTCTCATGTGACTTCATAAACTCTAATTGGTCCAGCATTCAGCCACCCTCATCACTACTAGAGCCCCCTCCATAGATCATATCACTCCTGTTCTCCAGCAACTTCACTGGCTTCCTGTTAAATATCCCATCAATTTCAAGATTCTGCTTCTCACCTTTAAGGCCCTTCATAATCAAGCTCCTTCCTACCTGTCTGAACTCCTTCATATCTACACACCCTCCCCTACTCTTAGATCGTCTTCTGCAATCCAGCTCACATCACCATCTGCCTGTTTGACTACCATGGGTTCTAGAGCCCCCCACCTCTGGAAGTCTCTCCCCCACCACATTCACCATATTGACTCCCTTTCCGCTTTCAAATCCCGTCTGAAAACACCTTTCCATGCTGGTATATTCAGTCTGATTTAATGATTTTTTATTTATTTATTTTGATATACTTTATTAATCCCCAAGGGGGAAATTCAGAGACACACATATGGAGGCTTGCACTGATGATAACTTTATGATGATGATTTTATACCTAATATTTATAATTATGATTTTTGTCTAATCATTTTATTAACTTTAATTGTATATCACAGAATTGTTTGATTTTATGATCTATGGATACATTGCTGCTTGTTTTTTTCCCCCTGTATTTTGTAAGGTGTCCTTGAGTGCTTTGAAGGGTGCCTATAAATATAATGCATTATTATTATTAGCTGGGGAGAAAAAAAAGAAATGCATAAAGATATGTTTCTTTTCATTAACTTAAGACAGACAAAATCCTCCCACTGGGGACTGGCGTAAAATTTTGCCCACAGGCAGCTTTGGTAAAACTATTTTCATTGTTAAAATAAGGAACATTTTAAACACTTCTGTGTGACACACTGTACGAACATGGAGCAAACACTTTCCCAAAAAGCAGCAGGTTACAACAGGCTTTAAAACTGAAAAACATCTCTTATGCTATGAAACTGAAAATAGAAAATGCAGTTTGCTTTTTCCCCGTATCAGTGATTGGCATGTCTGTTTGACGCTGTCAATGCTGTGCATTGTAGCTTACCAGGAACTTGCAGGCAGGTCTCCTTTCTCGGAGCATTTGCACATAGTGTGACTGACTTGCATGCCAATCATCTTGTTGTGCTGCGCTCAGCACGTGTTGCTAATAGCTAAAAGTTTCCAGGAAGAACTCAAGCATGCTTACAAAAAAACAAGAGCCACACACTCTAGCTCCATATGAATTTATTTTATCATGTTTAGGCCTTTGGACCTTCCTCAAGATCAACAATCACACTAAGACACAGGTACACTGATCTGTTATATAGGCCACACCTTTGTCACACAGCTGATCATGATTAGATGATCATACCACACCATTAGGTTGAGCAAAAAAATAATTTAGAGGCCCTCAACAAATCAAGACCTTAAAAAAAACAGTGTCAGGAGATACAGCCAATCACATTTCATCAAAAAATATGAAAACAGCCACTTCATATTCTAACACATTCCAGTATAACATCGAGCATGCATCAATGTACATACTGTCTGGCTGCATGCACTGGACTGTGACCCCCGAACCGTGATGGTTCTGCATGAATACATGAACTGCTACAGGCCTATAACTACAGATTAGTCATAAGAAAAGAACAAATGTAGCTTCTCCCCCTGCTGGACCCTAACCCTAACCCTAACCCTAACCCTAACCCACTTCTCACAATGTGTTTCAACTCATGAGAATCATCCACTTTGTGAGGCTTTCCACAGAAAGAACTTACTTAAAACATCGACAATCAAATACAACAGCAAGGTAAGTGAGAAAGCATGTTGTCAGGACAACAAAATCTGGAACATAAGAGAAAAAGGAAATGGTTGAGGATAATCCGATAAAGTTCACTGCAGACACAACCTCTGGTGACCCAGATTCAGATCCCTGTGCTCTCACCTCTATGAGCCTTAAGGGGGAGATAAGGAAATTTAAGTTTTTTTATTTTTATTTTATCTAACCCATACACGAACAGAATCACCTTGGCTTTTGGCTTGCACAGAGTTCAACTGTCTGGACCCTCTGAGAAAACTCTCTCTTTTTTTCCGAGGAGTCAGCTTGTTGAAACAGAGCCAGATAATCTTTGAGACAAAATACTCTTCTCAAACAAATGGGAAAAGCAAGCCAGTACTGCTGCCATTTGTTACTGGAAACACTGCAGCAGTTTTATCTTTGAGACAGTTTCATTTCTGTGTTGGTCAGTTTCTATTTATTCTAATTTCAGAGCACCATGCATATTTTTGTGTTTTTAGACTTCTATGACACAAAACTGGCAAATGTAACTTAATAATCTTAAAAGATACAAGTCATCCAACCTGTATGACTACGTTAGCATATTAGCATTTCTAAAAAGAGCACCCCCATGGGTGCCATACCTAAACAACAGAATAACTCTGTATACGACCATAACGGTTGCAGTTTTAAACACATGGTTAACATTGTGAAATTACCACTACACCAAAACTACTTCATTAGGTTTAGGCAACAAAAATCCTTGGTTAGATTCAGAAAAAAAGATTATGGTTTGGGTTAAAATATGTATGGTCATTAATAACGTACAGACCCTTTTACTGTTAGTAAACAGTATGATGTTTTTTGGTGGACAGGGTTTAGCTGGAGGCAAAACAATTTTCCATAGAGTTTAGCCAGCGCTAACTAACAAGTTCTTTTGGCTTGTTTTAGACAATAGAGGAAGATGATACAAGTGGTGCATTCAGAAATACTCATTCTGAGTGTCGGAGTGCACTCGGGCACAAACTGGACCATTCGAAAATTAGCAATACTGCTGGAATGTACTGTTCAGTTATCCAGAGCACTGCACAGTCAGAGTGGCAGAGCACTCTCTCCGCACTCTGTCTGGGAAGATGGAGCAGCATAGTGCTGAGCGGAGTGAATGTGTGATTCGTTAATTCATATGAATATATAATGCTCAGTTTCTTCGACCAACAGCGCTCTCATTTTAGTGTAGAGCATCAAACTGAATTTTACACACGCACCACGGACCACGAGTTTTACTTGAATCAGTAAACACTGACCAACGGGACCAGACTGGCCGACCCGTATGCTCTCACTCAGTGGATGGATTATTTGACAGGATTGCTGAAGATGGGATGGCCGGCTTTGTGGTTGATTACTATGCCAATCTTACAAAGGAGGACAACACTTTTTGACAACGTTTTTTTTCCAGTTTGTTTTGCTATTGAAGCTAAAGTTAGCTAATGTGCTAAAAAGTTAGCGTTATGGAGAAATCCCAAATTCCTTTTAATACTTCCCCAATTTCTGATGAGGTGGACATGATAACACTTAATACACATAATGTTATTCATCCCTACAACAGTTAATACTTTTTTCCTAATGCACATGTGAGTTTTTTTGATAATCACTGCCGTCCAGTCCATTCGTCTAATCACATTCAACCATAGTTGTCTTTGTTTTTGTTCTGTTACGTTTTGAGCCATGACTCCTTCTATTCTGGCACCCAATAACACAACAAGACAACATTTTAAGACTCCTATGTAGCCTACAGCCCTGTGGTGGCGAGCCGTGTTTTACCTCCCGCTAATAACCTGACGTCATTGTAACGTCAGCCCTGAAAGGGCTACATCACGTGACGTACAACACATAGATTACATGACACACGTCACTATGTTATGTAGCTAAGATTACCTAATGTGGACTTTTGGATTCACATGGGACACAAACAGCAGTCTCCTGGGTAAAAGCTCTGTGTTTGTTTGACCCATCAATCAACCCAGCCTCCCCCCTACAAAGACTTTGACGTTCTTTATACGATGTCACCTGACTTCCTTCTTTGCTGCTATCATAATTACCACAGCCACTCAAGGATGCCACCTAACAATTACTCTATCTATGAGTCGTAATAAGCTGCTTCTACAAACAACCTATGATGCCGTACTGTGAAAGAGGACAGTCTCAAAAAATACACTCACATTGTGTGCCATATTATTTCAGTGCCCTGAGTGCTGCCCCAGTGCGAATCAAAAAGTACTTCAAAGTCCTACTAAAATATACAGAATATTGTGCATCTTGTTTGCCTCTCCTCATCCTTTGACGCACCAGGATCAGAGCAGATGCTGAGCATTAGTTAGCAATATCCTCCTGTCACAGCAGATGGCCAGCATCAGACACAGAGGCCTCATATCTTCAGTCTATTTCAATGGTTCCCCCCTGATCCCAGCAAGTCCCTTGTATGAAATTACATTCAGAGTATAACCCAGTAAAGGTGTTGTGCTTTTCCATAATTCAGGTATATTGCATCTTAGGCTTGAGCACGTTGCCGTAAAGTTGCTTTTTACTTGTGAGTTTGTGAATGTGTGTGTATGTATATTTAAAGCTACAGCACAAAATATGGCAAACGTGGTGCTTGTGCAGAAAAAGTAAATTCTCCAACACAACAATCATGTGCTGCATCATGTGACCATAAAGCAACGAGCAGCTGCTAGTAAATCTTCCAACTGGTCGATGAAGCAGTGATCTGGGTGATCACTTTCACTCAACAGGCCTGTTTATGTGGCAGAGTTACTGATGCCCCTCGCCATGTAGCCATTCAGACCAACATATTCAGCTAATTAGCTAAGCACATTTGCAATTAGCGTTTTAAAGGAGCCTATCAACAGCGGCCTGCTGAGGAAAACACAGACACTCCTCCTGCATAGTTTTATCCTCTTTCCTTTCCACTTTGTGTCACAGTAATTGTCTTAATAATGTGTTTCATTTATATCTGCGTTATCTCCTCATTGCAACATCTCTCCAGGCGATGCACTCTGCTCCACCAACACAATCTCTCAGCTCTTTAGCTATTTAGTCAGGTTTCCCAGGTCAATGTGGAGAGAGCTTTGAAGCTGTTAGTCAGCAGTTCAGTGCTTTTTTTCCTCTGCGATAACTTGCTCTCACTGACACACATATACATCCAGACAACAGCGCTACAGCTGCTGCCCTTTCTGAGGCATATACCTACAGTCACTCATCCAAGCTTTCTGGCTGCTACAGTAGAGCAGGTTAACTCATTTCCACAAAGTGTAAATTCCCTGCCCCTCACGCACATTTTCTGTCTTTTAAAAAATGCTGCAGCACCATTTTGTATTGTATATGCTGTAATACGCTGTAAAATATAAGACAGTAATTACTGTCCTGTCTTAAGGGGTTACATTCAGATGCTATTATCTAATCACACCCACCCTGGTGCTGACAGTGAAACATGCCTTTATTGGCATGTCATGGCCGTGACACATGAAATCTTACGCAGCAGAGAAAGCAGTAATTTCCATTGTCTGGTGCGGTTCAGGAGTTGTTTGAGCGTATATTGCAGGTATTCTGCATTGCAGATGAGGGCAGAAAACTGCATGAGTGGCAGGTAAAGGGCACACAAATTTTTTACATCAGCACTAGACTATTCTTTGACATTGATACAGTAGGTATGATCTACTCCTGGTGTCTTTGAGCATGCTATTTCAGTGACCAGTAAGACATACTGTCTTTCATCATGTCTGCCCCCAACCTGCAGAGAAAACTCTCCATTTCACTCTCACTTGGAAATCAGCAGCCAACATCAGCAAGTACGAGTGGCAGATTCTACCCTGGGTCACAAATTGTAGCCCTTGGTCTGCTATCTGTGCCCTTCAGCAACACATCATGGACCAGAGAGCGTGAGGTGACTTTTAAGCCGTGGTGGGGAAGAGTTTCTGTACAGACAGCTGCTTGAAAAGCCTGCCATCATCCATTGGAGCCAAGCAGTTGGTAGACAGATTAAGAGATGTTCTTGTTACCAGCGGGTTTTAAATCCAAGTGCGGTGTTGCAGTGCACATAGTGTAGTGGGAGAAAAACTGCCAAAGAGGCCCACTCTAGCAACATAAAGATTTGGTGCTGACAAGATGGCCACATAGGCTTGAAATGGATGTTTTTTTGGCCATTCTCACTGAGAGAACCCACTGTGTGGCCAGAGAGTGATGGAATTACAGTATTATCCTACCTTTCATAGCCATGCCCCTCTAATCAACCATAAGGACTAGGTCACAGTAGTGTTTCCAATCAGTGTCTGGCTGATTACAATGTTACTGCTGTGTGTTTTAATAAACCCAGTTTCCTGAGAACATAAAAAATTCAATTTGGGTTTCAGGAATGACAAAGATTAAAATATTCTGCTGCTGCTATCTGAACTCCTCTACAGTATGTTCCCTTTGGAATTACAAACATATTACAAGATTTGACCTTATTTAGCTCCAATTAGTGCAACTTAAACAAATCTAAAGAGTGTGTTGAAAACTCCTTGAAAGAACCAGCAATGTGCTTTTTTATCTTATAAATTTGCTTGGACAGCTAGCTCTGTGCTTGAGGCTTGTTGGAGCTTTAGTGCAAAGTCCTGGCATGTTTAATAGCCCAGGATAGGCCGAGCCACCGCAGTATGTAGACTTAAAAGTTACGATAGATGCAGAGGCGTTACATTAATCATAGGTCTCCTGTTGAGCTGGGTCCAGTCACAGCTAATAGTCCCTGACAGAAGATGTCATGGAAGAGGCAAACAAACCAATGTGGTTGTGAAATTCAGTTTATACTGGATTATCACAGTTTGGATTTTCTCCTCTTTGCTATTTAGATAGTCAAATTATGGAAAATAATGGGTTTGAAACTGTCACTGTTTTGATTTAACCGTGACAATTTCAGCTTTCCAAAAAATTGTGACCGAGGCCATGGCCAAATTTGGCCCACTATGACAATCTGAAGTGTGGGGCTTGAACAGAGGAACACAAAGCTCTAAAGGCAGTCAGTTCAGGAATAGGGACGGCTGACCTGAATCAC
Source organism: Epinephelus moara (assembly GCF_006386435.1). Lineage (NCBI taxonomy): Eukaryota > Metazoa > Chordata > Actinopteri > Perciformes > Serranidae > Epinephelus > Epinephelus moara. The sequence continues at coordinate 18,202,550 of NC_065507.1, read as the reverse complement.
AGGTGAGGCAGAAAGATTGGCAGCAGGTCAATGGCAGCATATGTGTCAGTCTCTGAAATCAAAGTCAATTTTCAAGGATTCTGTCTGGTGAAGACAGTGATTCACCTGCATGTCTGCAGAGCAGTCTCTCCCCTGCAAGCCAGTTTTAGAGGACAGTGGAGCATAATTTAAATCAATAAAAATTGGTTTAATGTAAATTGGGGGATTTTCATGAGCTATACTGGTGCCAGTAAAAGAGAAAAAGATCTTTTAAATAAAACATTGTAAATGGACTGCACTTACATAGCACTTTTCCACCTGAACAAACAAAGTGCTCACAAACAGTCTAAAGTTAGAGTGTGAGAAAAAAAGTATTTAAATAAGTCGAAAGTGCAAAGAAAGTAAGAGAATATTTTAGGACACTGTGTCAATGTGGAGATAAAAGTGGAAGACTTAAAGAAAAGCATCGAGCTGTTGTAACAACAGCAGTTCATCCCAGAACATCAATGCAAATCTAGACATACATTGCAAGATGATCGTAAAAATGATCGGAAATGGAGTAAATGTTATTTCATATGATACTGACGATCATGTTGTAGCCTGACAGCAGTTCAGGAACACTAGATACACTATTTGTAATAACAAACAGGGGTAAGAACCTGTTCTTATTTTTCTCCATACAATCTTTATTCATGTATTGTACTGTATATGCTGGCAGAAATATGCCATAAAACATGCGCTGTATATTATGTATATGTAAATCAGAATAAGTAAAGATCAGTGCCAGATGATGGTAGGCGATCAGCTAAGAGTGAATACAGACGCAAAGTAGCAGACAAGGTCGATATATGTAGTATGTGATATATTGTATGTGATGAATTACGTTACATGTGGCCGTGCTTCATTCAACAGCCTCCATTAGAGTTGGTTTCAAGACATTTTTCCATAAATTTGCACCTGTGATGAGTAAAGTCAACATAAATGGATGGCAAAATATCCACGCCGTCAACTCCAAGGTGGTGTCTGTCACGGGTCGAAATTAAACAGTGAATATAATGGATGCACAGTGGGTGGGCTGGATGAATGACTGCATGAACAAAATGACTATGGCTCTGGCGAGAGCTCAGCCCGATCACTGAAAATCATTCAGGCAGTGTTAAGGCACTTTTGTTTAGAGTGGTGATGTAAAATGCTTTCACCCTCTGGAGGTCGTCATATTTCATATTTCTTGTTCTGTTCGTCTGGGGGGGGAGACAGGGACCTGTCAGGACCAGAGCCTCTGTTATTACATCACCTGTTCTGAGGACTGTACAAATGACTGTTTGATTTACGTGGATTCAGAGTTTACTTAGCCAGTGTGATAAAAAGGTAATAATTAATGAAGGACCTTTCTACAGGGGAAGAGAAATACATTTGTGACTCATCTATGATAATACTTACAGTGTAAAGCTAGTCCTTTTTTCCTTTAAAAAAAAACACAATTACTTGGGGGACTCTGAGCTCCTACTTTGAGAAACCTTGAAGGGAAAATTAGCCATCTTTTATGTGGATGTCCAAATTGCGTTGATGGTAAATGTAGGCAGCTTCAGAATCTGTTGTTTTTCTTCCTTCCAGCTACAGCATTTGATGAGATAATGACGTAGTTGGAAGGAGGAAGAACTATTTCAGCAGGGATTTCTAGTATTTGCCTTTGAGTAGCCAGGGGCTGTGCTCTGGATGCCGCTCAAATAACAGAACTTCCTTGTTATCTTTGCTATTACAATCTAGCTGTGTTTCTCACTGCAGAAATTACATGCCAAAATATGAGGATGCTATGGACAAGGATATATTTTACAGTTTTTAGCTTGGATATTCAGTCAAGTGTATTTGAACCAGAGTTTAAGTCCAAACAAATGCAGCAGAGAGAGGCTACATCTGCGGCTGCAAGAGGATATGCCTGGCATGGACCCTCCAGAACCTGAGCTGACGATAGCAACCACCGACTGGAGATGCCTTTGCTCATCTTGCCCTCCGATACAAGCAGAAACTGAATCATTTCGCTGCAATGAATTTCAGTGTTGGTAGTTTTTGTTGGATGCTGTCGCTGATGACAAACTGAGAGAGGCACTATGGCTACATGAGCCACAGAGTGCCTTAGCCCTTGTGTGCATCGCTATGCATGAAAGTTTTACTCCTCACTTCAACAAATGTGTGCTGGAGATTACAGTTGGAGTGTTGGACAAATATGTTAGTGTCTGGCCAAGTAAAGAGTAGGTTGCTTTGTTTTGAAAGGGCGATTTTTGTCATTTTATTTTGCTTATGTCTCTGAAGAACAAGTAAGAGCCGCTGTCCTGCCATCAGTGAGAAACTACAGCGTGCTCAGCCAGCATATTTTCACATCATACTTAGTGAAATAAGGGTTTTATTTAAGCCAAACCAGAGTTTGTGATTGTTGGAACAGTGGAATGACAGTCGACCACTAAGGGAAGAATTTTGTCACCTTATGCTAACTTGTCGGTGAAGATTCTCAGTCATCCATGTCATGGTAATCCTAAGGGCTATATCGTAGGCAACTGGACTTGCTTGCGTTTCTTGAAGACGTTTCACCCCTCATCCAAGAAGCTTCTTCAGTTCTAAATGACTAGTATGAAGTTGCAGGCTATAAACCGTGAACCCTTGCAGAGTCGTAGGGGTCACGTGAGCTCTTAGTTTCAGAGTCGTTAAGGTAACAATGTGAGTCGTTGACCCACCTGGCCACCATGTGAGTCGTTAGGGTCAGGAGTGAATGGGTGTGAAGTCGTCTGGGGAGGGATTCCAAGACTGCATTGTAGGTGGGTGATAAGTATTGTCGTAAGCCACCCCCGTTTAATGATGGTCGTTTCAGTTTGACGTAGATGGCTTCTTTTACTCCTCTTGGCTGTCCACTTACATCTACAGGAGAAGGGGCACTCCTTTGAGGACAGCAATGTGCACATCTTGGCCAGGGAGGAAAGATGGTTTGAAAGAGGAGTAAAAGAAGCCATCTACGTCAAACTGGAACGACTATCATTAAACAGAGGGGGTGGCTTACGACACTACTTATCCCCCACCCACAATGCAGTCTTGGAATCCCTCCCCAGACGACTTCACACCCATTCACCCCTGGTCCCACCTGACCCTAACGACTCACATGGTGGCCAGGTGGGTCAACGACTCACATGGTGGCCAGTCATTTAGAACTGAAGAAGCTTCTTGGATGAGACGCGAAACATCTTCAAGAAACGCAAGCAGATCCAGTTGCTTACGATATAGCACTTACGATCACCTTATGCTAACATAAGATGTGCTGTTAGAAAATGCTAAATGACTTTAAGTTGCTAAGGAGTAAAGCTGTAATGTGCTGCCAATGTGACAATGTGGAAAATAATAAGGAATAAGGAACTGCTGCTGTCTTGGTTCATGCTGGTTTGGACTACAGAGCCTCTGTTTTATTTCATTACCTGCATAAGCAGGCTACAATACGTTTTGGCTGGTCCTCAGTGATTCGCACCCAATGCATCCTGGTACATGGAGGCACAAAGAACTCCACTTTCTCAGTCAATTTAACATGCAGTGAGGAATCTGTTGCTTCAATTGACTACATTTACCATCAACACTGACTGGACATCCACAAAAACGGTGGCACGTTTTTCCTGTAACCTGGACTCTAAATGTATGCCTTAACCTATAAAATACAGCTGTTATAGTAAATCCCAACAGAATTTCCAAACATCTGAGAAAATTCCTCTCCTCTCCATCCTTGTCAGGACATTTGGTATTAGAACACACGCACACACTCAGAAAGAAGGCAGCTTTCATGGTTTGAGAGGCGTTGATAATTTGAGTTGAAATGAGCTTGTCTTCATTAATGACAGTCACTGCTAAACCGTTTATCTTCGTATACCCAGGTTACTGTGCTAAAATGACTCCCTCTATGCAATTCCTACTAATAGCTCTCTTTAATGTCAAAGAGAGAGCACAGCCCTGGAGGAGAGTGTTTTCTTTCCGTCTTTGATACGTTTAAAATATACATGATGCATGCATGTGAAGAAATGTTGTCAAAAGGTAACATTAAAGCACAGCCACCGACTCCGTTTCTCTCCAGGTCCTGGTGCAACCCATGTAAGGTGCTGACAGGTGAGAGCTAATTACTGTAATTCAGTCAGCTCCAATGTGAGTCACAGTAGAAAAGGCTACAAATGATGACAACTAAGTGAGCTCAGCGTGGTCATGCATGGTGACTTGGCTGTGCTGAGCAAGGAGCACCATGTATAATCTTACACTATGCAGTTTATGACTACAGGAGACCACACACAGGCAAAGCTAGCGCCAAGAAATATTGAAATTGGTAAATGTTAATGATGATACTACAAATGGAGTGAGTTCAATGTCTTTCATGCCTTGCTTCTACCATTTCTGCTTTATCTGCTGCAAGGGTCCAAGGACGTTGTACGCTGTAAAGCCCTCTTACGGAATTTGTGATATTGGGCTTTAATAGATAAAATTGAATTGAATTGAATTTCACATGGCCACAGTCTAAAAAACTAAATCTTTCAGAGTTTTTAGGATATTCAGCTTTTCATCTTTCTCTAATTTTTATGTATTATCTATTAAGAAAATTGAACAAGTGTGTAAATAATGACCAATTTTGCCTTTACAACTGCACATACACTAGACAGAGAGATGATAGGGGACATTTTGAATATAAAATAGACAGACAATCATGTAGTATAAAGTCAAGTGAAATATATGGCCCAGAGCAGGAAATGTGGATCTTCAATGGACCTCCTATAAAAGAGTTCAACCCTGAGAAAAGCAAGATCCTAAAACCCTTCAGCACATTGCTGTGCAGCTCCAACAATGTAGCTCATTCTGGATATGTCAAAATGTCCACAATAAGTTGCGTCAGATTACACATTTTAATAAGTCAGATAGTGCAGAAATCAGCATGACTTGAACACAGACCACAAATATGGCTGAATAAGGAGTCTATACAGGTGACTTTTTTGGCTGAAGCTCAAGGCAGCACCAAAAATAATTGTCTGTATAGAAAAATACTAATGAGTCTACATCAAATGCATACACTAGATGCTCAAGGATGTTTTCAGTAATGTACTGTACAGTATGTTAACAATAGGATACATGCTATACAAAAACATGTACTATAATTGCATGGAAATTTAAACAGCATAACAAGGCAAAAGACCTCGAGGGAAACCTATTCACTGAGTAAAACCATAAAGCCTCAGCTCTTACATATGTTCATACAGTAATTACTACCACTAACAGGAGGTTTAATACTCTGTAAAATATAAATCGAGTGTCTTGTGTTTGACAAAGAGGGGTTTTGTTTGTTGATGCTGCTTTTGTGCTCCGTTATCCACGTTGGATTTGCCAATGTACAGTTTGGGACAAGAACATTGTGTTTGTGCTATAGCACTGCTTGCCTTGGGATTTTGAGCTTCTGTGAGGGTAAATGCAGCTATGTCCACAACGCTGATGTCCCAGTGAGGGTGGTTTGTTTCTGAATGGATACTGCATGATGTGCATTAACAAATTATCCCTGAGGTTTGCATTGTGTTTAAGTCGAGCTGCAACCTTCGGGGCTGAAAAATGAAGCTAAGGTGGAAGTGCCAGAGAATATAGTTCTTCTAATGGCCACTTGAGGCTGGGTCCAACAGCAAGTCACTCCCTATTGAACCCCACATTAAAATGCCCAACTTTACATCAGCAATAACCATTTACAGTCTGGTACAAGAAATGGTCTTGGTCGCTATAGCTAATTTCCCTGTTCACGGCAGCTTTGCCAGGGGTAAATTTTTATATAACTTACCCATTAAGATTTTATCAAGGTTTAAAGTTGTGCATATGCCTTCTTTTGGAAGCAGGCTGTCACTACTACTGCATTACTATAGTCTATGAGTCAGATTCCCCCCATGCTCCTCCACAGCTCCACTTTCTTGTCCAATTATGGTCATGTCTAGCTCCTAAAAATCAACATGGTAAGGTAAGGTAAGGTAAGGTAAGGTAAGGTAAAATAAGGTATGGTAAGGTAAGGTAAGGTAAGGTAAGGTAAGGTAAGGTAAGGTAAGGTCTGGTCTGGTCTGGTCTGGTCTGGTCTGGTCTGGTCTGGTCTGGTATGGTAAGGTAAGGTAAGGTAAAATAAGGTATGGTAAGGTAAGGTAAGGTAAGGTAAGGTAAGGTAAGGTAAGGTATGGTCTGGTCTGGTCTGGTCTGGTCTGGTCTGGTATGGTAAGGTAAGGTAAGGTAAGGTAAGGTAAGGTAAAGTATGGTAAGGTATGGTAAGGTATGGTAAGGTAATGCCAAAGGGACAATTTGGGATACAGACAGTGGTCATGAATCCAACAAAACAGACAGTACATAACACACAGAATCTAGTACCACACACTGTCTGGGATAAATCATGGACAATTAGTGGTCACTGCTGGTTAAGATAAGTGATAGCAGACGGGACAAAGGACGATCTGTAACGCTTAGTGCTACATTTAGAGAGGCAAAACCTCTGCCCTGATGGAAGCATCCAAAACTCAACATGGAGGGGATGCTGAGAGTCTGAGACAATAGATGAAAATATGATGACTGCCAAAATGCCAAACTTAAGACTTTAAGACGTGAGTCCATTAACCAGTTAGTGATGTCACTGTGGCTGTGTCCAGTGTTTTTATACAGCCCAAGGTTTAAGTGCATTGAAGTTGCCATTTTCATGAAAATGTTGGGCAACTGTAGTACAACAGTGTTTCAGTAAAAGCCACATGATACAACTGGCTCCTCATCTGACTCTGCCTTTCGTTTTTAAAGGCAAAGGCCCAGACTCATAATGTTGTTTTTTGGGCAAGTCTCAACAGTTAGTCTCATAACAAATCCATTACTTTCAGTATTTTAACACAAGAAAGGTTTTTAGCCCAGCTAAGAGGGCTGCTGCTGTTTGTTCCAGATGAATTCCAGGTAACACGCTCAATGAGGTTCTAGTTCAGTGGTTCTTAATTCTGGTTCTCACGGGGACTAGAGCACTTTGATTTTTCATTCTGGTCATCAAATAATGAAGTGAGCTACACCTGAGACACAAGGTGAATGCAATTTACTACAGTACCCAACAGGGATTGAAGACCATCAGTGCTTTGATCCCAAGTTGGAGGACCAAATTGAGTTTTAAACTAATTTCCATAATATATTCTCTCTTCTGTATTTAAAGCTGGCGTAGGCTGGAATTTGGAATACATTGATTTATTTGATCTTATTTCATTGTAGAGCTAGAGTTAGCAACCCCACCGTCCCTTCACCTCGCTCCCCTCTGCTGTCGACTGCTTCCTCGTGAGGAGGGTGGGCAGCAGCACAGGGGATGGACCCTCAATCAGCGGTTGTAGCAACTCCAATTTGGCCAGCACAAACCTCCTAGCGCCAGGTGTCATAGTGGGCTGGCAGTGCTTTGTGTAACCTTTGTACTAAATCAGTGGGGAGTATGGGCTGTTTGCCAATGGGGTTTGCATTGGCTGGACTTGTGTTGCTGCTGCCACTGACTGGAGGTTAATCTCCAGAGCTCCTGCCAGTTCTCCTCCAGATGAGGTGATCTATAGCAGCGGGGAGTGAGGTGGAGGCCACACTGTGATTCGAGCGTCTGGCTAACCTTAGCTAGCCTACATAAACGTGAACATGAAGCTGTTAGTTAACAGAAGGCTAAACTATTAGCAACATTTTCTCTCCATCTCTGAAACACTTGCTGATATTAACATGATTTTAATTTCATTCATTGTCAGACTCAGTTTTAGACTTGGACTATTACACTTAGATTTAGACTTTTAGATTCTTTTTGATAAGTCCATCTTCCTGTTTTGGGTTGCTTTGCAGTGTAGTCAGTTGTTGCCAATGCTGAAGTAGCAACTTTCTCAGCAGGATTCTCTGCCACTGAATCAGGCTTTCACCAAAGGGACATGCATGCATGTCTACATTTGTAGGACAGCAAAAAGCAACGCCCTCTCTCTGACAGGCAGGTAAGGTATCCAATCATTTTGTCTGGCCTAAACGAATTGAAAAAACTTTTAGAATAAGTTGCCTCCTCCAGCTTTAACACGTAACTAGACAAAATATGCACAAATTAATTAGACATTGAAACTCACTTTAAACTTTTTAAATACCCTGGTAACTTTGGCTAACTGACAGCAACTTTCCAAATAACAGAAACAGAGCTTGAGTCAAATTACAGTCCAAAACACACGGGTGCCCTCCGACATGCGCCAAGAACGTCACCCCATAATAGCAGCACTTTTTTGAGGTTTGCTTCCTCGCTTGGCACATCCTAGTTATTGGACCATGACTTCTGCTCTTGTCAGGTGATAGCATGTCCTCTCTAGAGCTCTGCTACCTGTCACGATTAGGAGGAAGAGAAATTCATTGTTGAGGTGGAAAACAACCAAGCCCCTGCAACCGACACTATCGGATATTAAAAAAGACATTGCTTGGTGAGCCATAGCTGGAGAGGCTCTCCAGGTGAGAAATCAAGTTATATAACACAAACAAGACTCCTGAATCCATGGCAGTCCTCCGCATTTACTTTATATGATAGGCTGATGTGCTATGTTGCGGTGATGCCTGCTGGTGCGAAGTGCATCACATAACATGCTGCTGTACTGTGGAGGCAGAATGCTTTCAGTGTAACACTCATAGACCTTTATACTGCAGCACTATTAGTGACACCACTGAGGATGTTTCAGTGAGTCTGCTGCTCTGGGTACTCCAGGTGTCAAAAATGTCCCATTTTCCGCTGTGCATTGTCGGGAGCGAGTGACCCACAACTGAACTGTGGAGTGCACAACATGAATAAAACAGCAGTCAGCAGTTTCAATTAACTTAATGATATGACAATGTGCTTTAGCACACAAGCAGAGCTGCTTTGGGTAAAATAAATAAATAAATAAACAAATAACTGAATACTTAAATAAATAATTTAAGCGAAACACTCTATTGCAGGTGCATTATGCTTGCTGCAGGTGCTGCTGTTGTAAACTCCATTTGAACTTTTGCAAGAGATGAAGAGTGCCCATTCAAACCTTTCCAAACCACACAACACATTCACTATGGTACTTCTGTCTTCAGGGATACTAAATCAAACACTTCAGAACACCATGCCAACATTTTAGAATACCACCAAACTAAAGCTTTATATTTGCTTAGTGCATCTATTCAATTGTTACAATTATTCAAGTTGCCTGAATAATCTCAATTATAGCAGACTGTATGTTACTTGTGCTCTGTACAGCTATATTCTGCAGGAAAAAAACTAATACAGATATAATGGATATAGGTACAAATATTACATCAGACTCAGTTTTGGGAGATATTAGATTAGATTATGGGGAAAAATCAGCGTGTGGATCAAAATTACTACTTCATTGAGGTACTTTGTCATAGTTGCTAAATGAATAACCACTTTGTTAAGGCTAGGGAAAAACTGTGGTCAAAAGAAACTTGGCATTGTGTCCAACGTGTCAGTGGGCCCATAAAGGTCATTAACACATTATATAATAATAATATTACAAAAGCCAGTTTCTACAAATTAGTTAAAAGAGGTTTGAAAGAGGGCAATGAGGTGGCTTGTCGGAGAGAAGGTTGTTCCACAGTTGTGGAGCCCTTACAGCAAATGCCTTATGACCCACTGTCTTAGGGCTGGGTATCGCCAGGTATATGCTGAGGAGATCCACTGCCTGCAGGTCACATTACCACAGGTAAGTGTTAAGGTATGAGGCAAATTGAGCTGAACCTTTAGACATAAACAGTTGTTGTTATTTCAGCTTGTTAGTAACAATTTGCTATTAGCAGGAAAGTACTGTGTGTTTGTTTATAACATACGCTGCGGACTGAAATATCGCCTCTCTACATGTTTTACATGTTGCTAAACACATGTATTGACTTTTCCCTTATGGAGGTTTTATTGCACTTACTAGCCCAGCAGCTCCGATGCACAGACAGCAGGAGGACAGGCTGCAGCAGCACGATAATAAATTACACCAAAACGTAAAAAAGTAAGCTAAAAGTTAAAAAGATAAAAGAGCTGGTAACGTTGGAGCTTCTCAATACTGCGGTCGTTCATAACTTAGCGCCGCAGGCAAGATTAGCAGGGTTAAAGCTTCACACATCTGTGGGAAAAAGCGTATGATAAAAGATCAATCCCGGATTTGACGAATCGATATCGGGTCATTCTAATGAAGATCGATTTGAATCGGATGAATCTATTATTTTTACCCAGCCCTACTCTGTCTTAAGTCTTGCCCGAGGGACTGATAACAATAGCTGATCTGCTGATCTGAGAGTGCCAGCAGGGGTGTGGGGGTTAAGAAGGGTGGTAATGTATGATGGGGCAAGGCCACTCAAAGATTTGAAAACACCACAGGTAACCAGTGCAATGAGGCAAGAATAGGAGAAATGTGTTTGTATTCTCAAGTTCTTGTAAGAACCTTTGCTGCAGTATTTTTTGATTGATTTCTGGGGCAGCCCGGCAAATAAAGAGTTACAACAATCTAGATGATTGGAGACATAAGCATGAATGAGAGTTTGTGCTTTGCTAAAAGGAAGAAATTATCTAATTTTGGAAATACTCCTGATTTGACCAAAAGCTGATTTGGTAATGCTGCTAAAATGTTTAGAGGAATTCAAATCTGAATCAAAGACCAACCAGACAACCAGATTTCTGGTCTCATGGGTGACACAGTCTATGTGTTTTGCGTCCAAACACCATCACTTCAGTTTTGTCATTGTTAAGCATTAAGACGTCACAAGCCATCCAGAACCTTATGGCTGCATGAAAGTCTATGAGAAAGGTAATCAGGGAGTGGTCTGAGGGAATTTACAGATGAACAGATTTGTGTCAGCATACTGGGCTTCACAAACAGATTTGATGTGAGTTAAGCAGTGGAAAATATCATAGAAAATCTGGTCTCCATTCCTGAGCAGCACCAGGAGGTACAACACCTTTTTCTTTGAAAAGAGACGACGAAGAAGAAAATGCTCAGTCAGACACTTCAGAGGAAAGACAGATGCAATTAATTGCCCTTGTGAGGACTGCAGATGTCTAACAGCACAGGATTTGATAAAAATTCAATAAAGGATAACAGAATCAAAGCCGCTGTAGAATCATTATTGGAAGACTATAACCAGCTACCGAAGAAACAGTAATCGTTTTTGATAGTGGGTAGCACTACGTTGTATGTAACACAGACAGTAGAGCAGCTTTTATTGATCTCAAAGGAATAATATTTTCATTGGAGGATTACAATGTCTAACAGCTGCTGGCTGAAATACAGCCGGGGGGTTAAGGTTTGGGACCACCCTGGATGACACACTGGACAGGCACATCAATCATATCTTATAAATTATTCACAGTTTCAACTTGATCATAGCCTCCACACAACACAATGCCCTGGGGAAAAATCCCTTGTTTTCTTCTCGTTTGCCTTGGATCTTGTCACTCACTTTGTATGGAAATGCAGATGCCTAAGCAGTAAACCTGAAAATAAGCAATTAGCAGCATCAACCACCTCACTCTCTCAACAACTCTGTTCTCTCTGAGGGATTCTCGCTATTGATGCTGAAATTGTCCTTGGTGGTGTTCCCTGTCTGTCATCCCCAGAGAGTCTCCATTGCTTCCCCTGGACGCTTTTCTCAAAAAAATTCTTCTCATTTACACACTTTTACCGTTTCTTCTTGATTCTCACTTCCTTTTCTTTTTTGTTTTCTTTTTCTTTAATTCTTTTTCATCTCTTGCGTTCGCATTTGCTGGTGTAGCCAGTTGTTCAGTAGTCAGCTCACATCACATCTCTCCATTACCTTGTTGGTGCCAACAGACAAGCACCTGCCTACAGATGAGGAAAAGAGAGACAGCGGAAGAGGACAGGAAGGCAAGAGTTCAACAGCTGTGGGTTATACATACGGGTCAGGAAGGGGACATTACAAGATACAAGAAGATAAGTGGCTACATTAGCAGTGTCTTGTGAGTGAAAACATTTTCTGATGTTGTGTCTTCAAAGTTGTTTACTATGGACATATTTCCTACAGGCCTCTAGGATACGAAGTGGAAAAGTTGTATTTCTAATACCTAAAGGCCTAAAATTAAGGGTGCACATAGTGTATTTCCAACATTCAAGGCTGATATCCTCATAAATACATCAGTTAATATCACATGATAGGGGCTATACATAATGTAAGGTCAATTTGCAAATAAGCTTAAAGCAGCTGTGCGGAACTTTACGTTTTCGTTTATTATAGCGCCCCCTTTGGTCGAAGCGGTATGACACCCACAGCCTGGTGTCATAAAATTCCGACTGCAGCCGGCATTCGGCTTCATTCGTAAAATCTCGACTGCAACCGGCAATTACCGCATGCATTTGTTTTGGAGAGCGAGACAACACAGCAAAGCTGTTACCTGCAGCCTTCGCTTGCAAAGCTAACGTTACTAACATCAGGTCAGTCCAAGTAATTAGTGGAAACAGCAAAATTACTCAGTCAATCAATCAATCAATCAATTTTATTTATAAAGCCCAATATCACAAATCACAATTTGCCTCACAGGGCTTTACAGCATACGACATCCTTCTGTCCTTATGACCCTCGCAGCGGATAAGGAAAAACTCCCCCCAAAAAAAACCCCTACGGGGAAAAAAA
>NC_065507.1:18164567-18189599 GCF_006386435.1 Epinephelus moara | reverse complement strand
GGACCACGAGTAACCCTGCGTTCTCAGAGCGCAGTGTTCTGGTGGGATAATATGGCACTATGAGCTCACTAAGATATGACGGAGCTTGACCATTTAGAGCTTTATAAGTTAACAGTAGGATTTTAAATTCAATTCTGGATTTTACAGGGAGTCAGTGCAGAGAAGCTAAAACAGGAGAAATATGATCTCGCTCTCAGTAAATTCTCCTGTTGTGTTTCTGTTCTGATCTAATCCTAACACAGCAAAGCTGTTACCTGCAGCCTTCACTGGCAAAGCTAACGGTACTAACGTCAGGTCAGTCCAAGTAATTAGTGGAAACGTTACACACAAGTTAGTAGTAAAGTAAGACCTGTTCATAAATGTTCGGTGTAGCTCTGAATTTCTTATAAACTGAGGACAACTGCCAGCTGTATATCTGTGTTCATGGTCACAGTCACAGATAATTTTGTGGCGTTTGATGTAACGTTACTAGACAAAAGCGGTTCACATCAGCTACATTTAGCTTGCTTATAACTTCCATGTCGTCATATATTGAAGTGAAACAACGTCTAACAAGTTGCGGTATATTCTCTAAATAAAAACAAAAATTACATACCTGTCGATTAGGAAAAGGGCCAAGGATCAGTTTTAAAACCTTTCAAATCTCTCAGCTCTCTCCACTTGGTGAATGCCCGACCGAGGTTTACACTCGTTTGGGCTCGAGCCCTATCACTGTCCCATTTAGCCTTCTTCTGTTCATCTTCTTTTTCTTTTAGATGATGCTCCTTCGTTATCTGCCATGACATCAAAAGTACAACCAAGTCCTTAGAGATACATCTGGTAAAACTGTTATGTGTTCAGCAATGCCTGTTGCATACCGCTTACTGGAAGAACACTTGTAAACACGGCTCCTTCTTCTTCTGTGGTTTAATGGCTGCGGGCCGCTGCAGGCTTGCAGAATTACTTCTGTCTTCGGGTGCCGTATTCTGTTTTGCTGACTTCCGCTGTGTCCGACCCGAGCCAGGCTACGCTAAATAGCCATATAGAGAAAGGCTTTTGTTTGTCGCTGTTGGTTTCAAATAATTATGTGGATCTTCAAGGGGGGGGGGGGGGGGGGGGGTGATACGAACTAGGGACAGTTTTATAAATGATAAAAAGTTCCGCACAGCTGCTTTAAGCGCTGATTTTCTACATGCACTCATTATAACTAATTTCAAACTTCAGATCTTGATTTTCTAAGGGTCATCTAGTCTCCAATTATGTGTGCTTCTCCTTTGCCAACAAAAAAAGAATCCCTGAAAACTCCTCCAAAACTGAGGGTCTAGTGTTTGGGATTGATATTTTGTACTGAGTCATTAATAATGTCAGTGAAAGCCAGGATTGGGATTAATCTGTGTTACCGTAAGCATTTCTAGAAGTAAATTGAAATTGGCATTATTTCAAGTGTCTTTCTAAGCCTGTTTAATAACCAGGTAACCTGTCAAAGTAATTCTCAAGTTAGTTACAGTGTTTGGCCTGGTTCTTATAATCAGATCAAACTTAATATTACAGGAATCAAATTGATCTTCAATCAACACAGGAGACTCTTCTATGCAGATGATTTCTTACTGTACATAACTGTTCCACTGAACTTGCTCTGACCATTATCAGGGACCAAAAGATTACAGTGCATCCTCAGTTTTGATTTATATGTGACTTAGGGTAACTGGTAATTTGTGGTTTTCAATATAACCACTTTCAACAGACAAGACTCCTCCATTCGATATTCATGCTAAACATGTTAAGTCAATGACATTCCCTTTTTATTGTCCTCTAATAGTTTTTCTTTGATCGATACTGACGTATTTAAAACCAAAATTTTATAAGACATTATTTTTATAATAATTAGGTCTAAGTATGTCTAGTTTTGCCAGCCTGCAAATGCAGTCCAATAGTATGGTACACTGAGTGACCACAACAAGTAATTCCTGCAGTTTTCACACATTCTGTATATACTCTGCAATCAGTACCTGTTTCGGTCTCGTTGCTGTGTAGAATTTGCTGCTCACTCCAGTTCACTGAACACAGGTGTCAACCCAGAGACTCACAGCTACAGTGAGCAGAATGACTGCAGTTTCTCAGAGCAGTATTGTGGCTTTTATGGCCAAGAAGTTGCTTTTCAGTCAAGCCCTTTTGTGAAATGAAATTGCTAAAAGGGTGTTAAAAGTCACCACATCTAGTGACACAGTTGATGCGCTGTCAACACCGGTTTCAAGTGTGCTCCACTGTTTCCCCCCTTTTTGGAGGTTTGATTTTCTGACAGATAAGCATGTACATGCAGTGCTTTTTGGCAACCAATTTCCAACATCTTAGATTTTCTGCTTCTCAGCAGCACATAAAAGCACCATAAATTAGCTGTCAACTGCATTACCAAGAAAAACAACACAGAGGTGAGTCTGAGTGCACTTGGTGCACACATCCTGTGCACTCTGCCAGAATATACAGTGACATGGGTACAAAGAGCCATGAGTTTTTGTGCATCCTAAAGACCTCAAATGTGTTTGTAAAGTGACAATTAACATACAAAATCTAAAATGGTTGACTTCCTGTTGGACATCAAAGTTCAAACTTTATCCCAATTCTAGCATGCATTTAGGAATGATCTGGAACCCACTGGCCACGCCCGAGTCCAATTGCTGCAGAATTTTTCATGTTTGAAATTCATGATTGGCAAGCCCCTCAAGAATGTGATTATGCAACATAAAAAACACTTGTCTCTACACAAACAACAGGCCTCTTGCACTTTTAGTGCCAGGGACTGTTGGGACCCTTACACTTCTGTGCTCAGGCCCTTAAAATTAAGAATGGGCAAGTGTTTTTATGAAATGTATTACTCGTGCCTTGGGAACTTTGTATCATTATTTGAATTATTGGAATTCAGAAAGAGGCCCCAAACTTTTTCACTGTCAGTTTACAGTGCTGACCACTGCACTACTGTATCCCCAAGCCATTGTAGAGAATATTATTTGTATGGGGTCTAAGTTGTAGAGTAAATGTATGTTATTGCTTTTGCTGTCTGAAGAGGGACATCACTTCCCCTTTCACAAGGCAAAAGAAATCCTGCTGGCTCTATCAGGGCTGTTGAAATTGTCCAGATCAGGTGTTACAAGTCAGATGGTAGGTGCAGGACCATCAGTTGAATTGGCAGTGGCTACAGCTCTGTTGGCTGAGCCAGCGCTTTATAAATTCCATCAGTGGAGTTCAGCAGTGTCTGACTCCAAGTCTGCTGGTCTCAGGTGATCAAAAAATTGTAGAAGGTTGGAAATTGGAGGTAAATTGAGATGTATGACACTAATAGTAAGTGGTGTATGGCTCTATCCCATTGCCAAACCTCTCAAATGGTTCTCTCTTTGAGTGAGTCCTGTGAGCTGGTGGATTATCGTAGTATGCTCCCAGCGCGTCGTCCTCATGAATAAAATTCATGGTAACTGAATCTTCAGTTTCGACATTCCCAAATGGTCCTCTCTCTAGGTGAGCGCCAAAAGGGCTCAGAAGATCATAGCAGTCCTCAATTGGTTCCTCATCCCCATAAATGACATTTATAATTATTGAGTCTTCACTGTTGACATTCCTAAATGGCTCTCTGTAGGTGAGTGTCATTGGGGGTTGGAATATCATAACAGTTTTCTGGTGGTTCCTCATCCTCATAAATGAAATTCATAATTACTGAGTTTTCAATGTTGACAAAACCAAATAGCTCTCTTTGTAAGCTGTCTCTGTTATCAGAACTCCAGCTTTCAGGGCTTCTGACTAGAGTCAGTAGAATCAGACAGTCATCAACTCAAAGGCAGCTTCTGCATAAGAGCTGCTGTCCATTGTAACAAAACAATGCTGTGGGACTTCCCCGGGTAAGATTCTCATCTCAGCCTCACATTGAGCAGCTGTTCCAGGAGGTATACAAATGTCATCCTGTCTTTACACTCAGCATTGTCCATTTTCTCTGACTGGCCCTCAACTGCTTCCTCCAAATTTCTGACAGTGTCAAGAATTTGTATATTGGAGCCATGTGCCTTCTTGTACTCCTCCTGTGTCTTCAGTCTCCATCCTGGTTTGGTCGAGCCCTTTAACCTGGGAAAAAAAACGTCTGATGTATTTCCGAGCCTTCCGAGAAAATAGCTTGCATGATGCTGTATGTTGTGGGAGCACTGAAGAGGTGGAAGCCAGAATACAGGTATGCAAGGACACATTCCAGTCCCCACATGCTGATGGCTTCAGTAATTGGAAGCCCCAAGGTCACCTCTGGAGCTCTGTCCGCAGGGGCTTGCAACAACATTCCAACCTCTGTTTCGGAGGCTGGAGGGGCCAAACCAATGTCCATTAATTTTACCCCGAAGAGCTGACCCTGGTGGTTGACAAGCATAACGTTGTCAGGTTTCGGGTTAGAGTGAATGATACAAACATCCTTCAGGGATTTGAAAGCTACAAGTAGCTAATGTGTTATGGGATGGATTTCATTTAGAGACAATGGTGCCTGTCCCTGCCTCACCAAGTCCATAAGGCTCCTTTCTAGTATTTTAAAAGCTAGGCAGGACAAGCCTTGGAACATAAAATTGTCGATGAATTTTACCAGGTTCTTCTCTGGATTAAGGGCCCTGAGTTCCTACAGTATTTACACTTCTTTTTAATGGTGTCACCGCACTGTCTATGTAGATCTTGATGGCCTTAGTCTCAAGTCTTTAAACTGATACACCTGGCATCTTGGCCAAAACATCCTTCTCCATTTAAGTCCATCAAATACTGCTGTTTTGTCAGTGATTCTGGCGTCAGACACAGACACAAAAAGGTGCCAGATGGGGTCAGCTTGAAACGCCGCTGTTAACAATGTGATACAAGAAGCTGCAAAGTGCCTATACAGCAGGCAGAAGGGGAGGTGGGGAGCCCGCTGTCCACTTCCCATGTTAATGTTGAGTCAGGTAATGTTTTTCTCCAAACCTAACCATGTTCTTTTGTTGCAAAAGGAAATAAACATAAATATGAGTTTTTTGAAAAAGACTATGCATCTAACAAACAGATACTGTACAGTTCCTGAGAAAACGGAGGTGTATTGACACAATGTTTAAGACACAATGTATGTAACAAGCGGAAATTGACACGGCATCCAGGAATGTCAACAACAGACACAGTAGAACATCTAGCATGTCACATGTAGACGTAAAGGTCCACTGACAAAATGGAGATATTTGACAAGTTGGGATGAGAACCTGTTGTACAGTCACAGTATGTGCACTGAACCGTGACACGTGAGAACAAGAAAAAATAATTATGTGACACATTTTCAAAACAGTGGCCAGTGAGTTTCCTCATGAACTTTGGTTTTATAAATAAGTCCAAATTCGAAAGACTTGGCAGTTTGACAGTGTATCTGACAGCTGACCACAGTGGTCTGTTTTATCTGTGTAAAGGTGATTGAGTGAAGGCTGAGGAGGCAGGGATTGGTGACACTGTCATGAAAAAAATAAAAGTGTCACAGGGAAAAATGCCAATATGAAATAAAATTAGAGTTTTGAAGTCTAGTTTAACTGTTATTAGGAATAACAGAAATAATTTTTCATAATAAAGTAGCCTAAAGGGGGCGAATTGTACATCAGGATAGACAAGGGGATGGTTGCGTAATCAACTTAACAGAGTGCCTGGTTGGAATATCTGAGATTGTGGAGATTTGTTTGTTGACAAATCTCATCTTGGCCTCTCTCACATCATCTGTCAAGTTAATAGAGCCTGAAATTGTCCACTCAACCAGCCATTCACTCTGTTGATCACATTTATTGATCACTTTACGTCCTTCTAGTTCAGTCCAGCCACTTTCCTCTTGTCTTGACAGGTCATGGACATTTGGGCTTTTGTGTGTTAGCTTGGGCATGTTGAATAATTTAAAGGTTCGATATGTACTATAAATACAAACAAATGAAATCACTGCTTTAACTGGAATGCTAATAAATACAATGTGTTTTCAACAAAGGATGCAACAATGGACATTTTCCACAACACTGGGATAAATTTTTCACTTTTCATACTTTTTTCAAAAAAGTGGCAAACAAAACCTTAAAGGTAATTCCAACTAAAATGTACTTTAAACACAGAATCTCGACACAATAGCTCATAGATTCCACCAACATTTTAGTGTTAGAATAAAGGGAAAAAAAGATGCAGAAGTCATGTAAGGAAGAATACACTGATGTAAGAATTCAGAAAAAGGTGCGTTAACCTCTGCTAAGAGTCTATTTCCGTCCCTTTGTTGACCAGCACTGAGGTATAAATGTCTGTACCACTGCACACGGCTGGTGGTAATGGGGCTTGAAATGGGCTGCAGGTACAACCAATCGCACTAACTGATTAAATTAACTTGTGATTTTGCTGAGTGATTAGATAGATTTCTGATCTCACGGACTGATTAACTCACCTGATGGTGACAGAAGAGAGGGTTCAAGTCAAATGTGAAACCAGTGTCCTTCAGCCCGTGTACAGGAATAGAAGGACTAAAGGCATTCAAGACGGGGCTTGTAATCTTAAACATAAGACCCAACCCTTAATGAAGACAGCAAGGTGTAATAGAAACAGATGAAACAGAAATTGTGATCGGAGGGTGTACGTTTTTTCCCCCTGTACATGTATGAAAAGCACACCCTATCTATGCTAAGTAATTCAGCATGTTTGAGTATTACTACTAAAACTGTCCATGTATGCAACGTTTGAAAACAGGCAGAAAACAGATGTGTGCAAACATCTGTGAACCAAACAGTGATCACACACTGCTACCCACTACTACATGGGGGTGGCTGGTCCAGCTAGGAACTGGCATTTCTGTCTTTTAAGAAGATGCTGGCCAGGGACCTCTATTTAAAAAAAAAAAAACCTGGATGCTGGTGACACTGCTTTTGAGCATGATCAGACCTCAACAATATCTTTGTAGGGAGAGGCTGGGTCAAGCTTAGTGACAATACTGTATCATATCAACTGAAAGGAAAAAAGACCATATTTTTCCTGTTTTAGTTCTCTGTACTGGCTCCCTGTACATTTCAGAATTGAATTTAAAATCCTTCTTCTCACCTGCAAAGCTCTAAATGGTCAGGCACCATCTTATCTTAGAAAGATCAAAGTATACTATTATCCTATCAGAACAAATAATAATAACACTTATAGTTAGGGCTGGCTCAGGCTTGCCTTCACCAGCCCCTAGTTAGGCTGATAGGCCGTCTCTCAGGGGATTTCCTATGATACACTGAGCCTCTCCTTCCTTCTCTTGCTCTCAATTTGCACACGTTCATATCCCATTTATGCATGTCACTAACTTGGCTTCTTTCTTGGAGCCTTTTTCGTCAGGCAGGTTCCCACAGATCGGGGTTGCGCCTGGCTCATGGGTGCTGACTGAGCCTCGTGCTGTGGTCCTGCTTGATGCCCACTGCTACTGACGTTATTATTAGTTATATTTTTACAATTGACCATTTGCTAAGCCCTGCCTCTTTGTGATGGTCCATCAAGCTGTCAGAGTAAGCATGGAGCCCACACTGTAACTAACTGCACTCCCAGAAGAAATATTATCATATTTTTGGAGAAATGAAACAGTGATTCCAGAGAGAAGCATTAATACATGACGTGCCCCAGGCACAACATTTAGCTCCAAATCCACAAAACCAGCCTGAAAATGAAGGAAATCTGAAACAACTGCATTAGAGTCAATGGAGCACAGCTGTGTTGTTGTTGGACGCTGGTCTGAGCCGGCCCATTGCTATGCTATGATTGGTCAGTCTGCGTGCGGGGCAGTCAGTTATATCATACACATTTAACTATTGTTGTTACATATACATATTAATATATGGAGGGTGTTTTGTGCAATCACATGGCAAGAAGGACATGGAAATAAAAACTGTGCTAACTACAATACATTTGGCTGAAAAGTTCCTCATTACACCAGTGTCCCAACAGTTTATCAACCAGCGGTGGTGGCAAGGACTTGTCAGCCACTGACTGATTGGACCATGTTTCTGTTCATGGGTCGGACAGTGATGGAATAATTCCCCAGTCTTAAAACATTTGCTTGGAATATGCCATCATCTTTTTCTGCATGGTACTAGTGTCCATTTCACTTCTGTCTGGCAGGGTAGAAAATAATAGGTGCATGTTCCAAGCCATTTTCCTTATGCACGCATCAATTTATCACAGCAGGTGTCTGAAGTGTTGGTTTTTTGGAATACATTGGAATATTGTGTTGATTCTTTGACAACAATGACATGACTGAAAAGGTGCAGAGTATACAGGAGTGTGGTAAGCAAAGTTTGCAACTCATGCAGGACCTAAAAATGTGTACAACCTTCATTTAACAAAGAGATTGATATTCCCATTCATGACTTTGTTTACCAGAATACATCTGCCTGCAGGTGTAGGTGAAACTGAGCAGTGCCTGCGTTCTTTAACAACACTCAATATCAGAGCCCTTAAAAAACTCAATACGGTATAAAGAATAGTGTAAATGTAAAGCCACATAGACACAGGCATAACTGTTAAGAGCATGAAATAAGAGGCCTGCAGCTATACTTGCTTATCTGTGTGAAAGCAATCTAATGCTCTGTGGACCTTAGGGATCAGGGTATTTGTCCCTTGTGCACCATACACAGTAGTAGGTATTACAGCTCTCTCTGCTCTCTCATGCTGACAGAATATGAATTGGCAGCAGCACAGATCCTGAACTGCACAAGCCTGTAGGTCAGCAAGGGCATAGCGATCCTGTGCAAAACACCCCACCCCAGCATGAGAATGTGCAAGGGCGTGCATGCTTCTGACAGAATTTTAACAAGGGAAAGGCAAGCTAATCATACAGTGTGATGTCTGATGAAAGTTAACCAATCACCCACCAATCATTTGAAGTTTCTAGTAGCCAGTGAGGTCAAAAATTTCTGTGAGTATAAAAATAAAGTTGAAGATTGCTGTGCTCAGGGTGACTGTTATGTCTCAATTCCATGTGTCCAACCACATTTTTGGAATCATCACAATTACCACAGCATTTAAGAGCTATTCCAAATTCTCTTGCTCTTTTGACAACACCCTATCAAATAGTACCTTGTAAGGTGCTGATTTACAAAGGATGGAAAGCAGCAAACCACACAAAATAACAGCCGGTTTCGGGGTGTCTGTGGCTTAGTGGATAGAGCAGGCGCCCCATGTACAAGGCTGTTGCCACAGTGGCCCAAGTTCGAGTCCAGCCTGTGGCCCTTTGCTGCATGTCATCCCCTCTCTCTCTCTCCCCCTTTCACACTTGGCTGTCCTGTCCATTAAAGGCAAAAATGCCCAAAAAAATATCTTTTAAAAAAATAATAATAACAGCCGGTTTGCTTTTCTAGCAGATGTGTGGTCAGTTCATGTCAGCCACATTTCCACCCAAGACTTTCAGTATGGTAACTTTGGAGCCATAAGTAACCCTTCTGACATGGTACCTGGACCCTTGGTCCGCTTAGCGTTTCCACTGCAAACAGTACTCTTCCATGTGGGCAAGGTTGCTCCATCCAACACTCACTGTATTTCCTCCTTTATCAGTCTGCGCCTCATTTATTGTCCACAGAGCAGAGTTGAATGATGACATTTTCAGAATAAAATGGAACAGGCTGCAGTGAGAGCCTCTCTTGGTGGGATATTTAAAAATAGCAGGTTTGTGCATTTAGTCCTTCTAAGGCAAGCTCAGGGGTTTAGTGCTGCCGGAGCCCACAGGAACGACGCTCCACAACACTTTTTTTTTTTCTCTGAGTGAGGATTCGAATATATGCAGTTCACTTAATCTGGTTGAAATGAACACTGTATATATGGTACCGTAGCATTGTTCCGACCTCTCATTGTTCCGACGTCCCGTTGTTCCGATATGTGATTATACTAGGCTATACTGTATTTGTGTACCATAGAGGATCAGCAACGCAAC
The DNA here is from genome assembly GCF_006386435.1 of Epinephelus moara. Classification (NCBI taxonomy): domain Eukaryota; kingdom Metazoa; phylum Chordata; class Actinopteri; order Perciformes; family Serranidae; genus Epinephelus; species Epinephelus moara. The sequence continues at coordinate 18,179,677 of NC_065507.1, read as the reverse complement.
AAAAGTAGGCTACTGGTCGAGATACAAGTGTCACAGAGAGAAGAGAGTGAAACACCATAACCTCCTGTTATTAACTCTGGGGTCCGGGTTATGTGGGGAGCTTTCCACGGTGCTGAATGGCTCCCGGGGGCTCTGCGACCGGCTCTGGGTCAGCTGGGAAAGGCTTGAGGCGAAGCAGGCTCACAGCTTATGTGTTTGCCACTTTCTTTTTCATTTTAACCCACACCATGATCTTTTCCTGACCCTAACCAAGTGGTTTTTGTGCCTAAACCTAACCAGGCCTTAACCACAGGGCATCATGATGATTTCGGAACAATGGGTTTAATATGGTCGGAACAATGGGCTGTCGGACCAATGGGCAGACACTGTATATATATTTCAACACTTGAAGATCCACTCATTACTAAAAGTGTTTGTCATTCAAGAGAGACAATAAAAACAAGTAATGGTCAAAGTTGTAACATTGAAATTTAAGGTGTGAAGATGGATTCACGTTGTCAGCTCATACATTAACTAACATGGAAGTTAACGCTCCACCTTAAAGCTATATTGCGTAACTTCTACAGGTCCGAAAATGTCCGTTTCACCCAAGCCACTACTAGAGGAGATGACACAATGCTGATTAAGCCGATCGGCTCCTCTAACATCTCGTGGTATTTTTCAATATATGTCATTTTTAGTATGCGTGTAGACCGGCGACATTCCCGCGCTGGCGCACAGGAAATGCTTCCTCACAACAAGAAGGGAGGGGGAGGACGAGCGGAGAGTGTCACAGCAAGAGGTAGAGCGCAGGTAGGAAGCGAAAGCAACATGGCGGAGAAGCGGCCGAGACACAGTTCAGAAGTGGATCCTACTACAAAGAAAAAGCCTGGACGTTCGGCTGAAGGTCTGTTAGCAAAGAAGGAAAATGACCGACGGAGAAGGCAAACAAAGATTTGTATTGGCGTTGCTTTTCCTCGGTGGAGAGCCCTGAAGGAAGAAATTGGGCTGAGGGCAGACACGGATGTTGCCTTGCTGCTGTTGGATAACTAAGTAACTTGGTTTATAATTATATTATGAGTAGTATGAGTTGCTGTTACATGTACTGGACCTAGTACTTTATTATTTTCTTGGAAATGGTGCTATGAACGTAATGTAATGTTAGCAGCCTGGTGTTTGCCACGTTGTGTAGCATTGTGTACACGGTGTGTAGCGAGTGTTACTCTGTGTACACGGTGTGTGGGGACTGGCCAGTGTTACTCTGTGTACACCGTGTGTGGTGACTGGCCAGTGTTACTCTGGCGACAGAAGTTACGCACTATAGCTTTAAAAGTCACCGGCACTCGGCCCAGTGAATCAAGTTATTTGTTTCTCCGACTCCAGCTGCTCCAAGAGCCAGCAAATCATCCTTTCTTTTATAGTTACAGTTTACTAATATATGTAAAACTCTCCACAGTATAAACAGTGGTTACATGAGCCTCAAACCAGCCACAACTCAGCCCTGAGCAGAGTGACCGTCTGTTATTGACCAATCAACAGACTGCAGTGTTCACAGCTCCACCTTTTAGTACCAGATCTGTGTGCTAGGTACCCCAACAGAGGGGGGACCAAAAATGGGGACGGTACAGAACAGTTCCATTGGTACCATCCACAACTTTTCACAGTGGAAATGGAAAAGAAGCATACCGAACTGAACTAAACTGTACCGGACTGCTTGGTGGAAACAGGGCTTTATAGTTCATACAGTCCTGGTAGTCACAAATTAACTTCGCACAGACCCTTGTGGCCACACAGACATGCTGTAGGGTCACTGATATCAATGTATTTCTGTCTATTAAGAGCAAAAATGCACAGTACAAATTTTGTGCGTTACTCCAAAGGTGTCAGGGGATATTATCAGTGTAAAACTGAAGGGTTGTGGTGCCAAGGATAGGTCATAGGGTCATAGGGTTGCCATAATCACTAAATGAATACACCACATTTCACCCAAATACAGCAATTTTTGAGACAAACACATACAAGTGGACAAAGGCAGTCAACACACTAACCAGTAAAAGTGAAAGTAAATTTGAACTCCAAATATTTGAGTTTTTTGGCACTGTGTCTGTTGAATGTTTACTGCTTACAGTCTGGAACCTGGCTGCTGCCTTTTTATAAAGCCCCAACCTCACCTGGGTGCTGTGGGGGTACATAACCATAAATGTCCCTAACACAGAAAATAGGAAGGAAAACAAAAACATACAGGCAGAGGACAGAATGTCTGCAGAAAAATACACCACCACACAACTCCTCTAGTGGGTCTTGAGTGACAACCGTGGGGATTATTTCTATATGAGTCTATACATTGTTTTTAAGGAATATCCAACACAGTATGAAGTTTAAAGTTAAGCTACTAATTGCTGAAAACTAAATACATGACTGACTATTTACTCTCTCAGTTGCTGTCTCATTTTCACATTCTCTTTCATCATTTATTTTCCCCACAGTTTGTTCTAAAAGCTGGATTCAACACAACAATATTCAGAGAAACTTTACTCTGTTGTTTTTCCTAGTGACAACGCAGGGCTGGGACTAAAACCTTGAATCACATCTGCCTGTAGACTCCCAAGGCTTTGCACTAGTGACATATGGTCTGACATCAGGTCAAAATAAGAGACACTACCTGTCAATGTCCTATTGTCTATACACAGTGGACACATTTAGCCTTGGGCTAAAGGAAGGAAACTGCTTAACAGGCTTCGTCTACACTCTAAAATATCTGTTTATGCGACAACATTGTCCCTGAGCTCACTTCTACTTAGATGCAGTGACATCATAGCATAAGCACCTCCACAGTGCTGCAATCCAACATAAGTATATCTTTGAAATACTAGCTATGTGGAGCTTATGTCATACTGTCCAGACTGTCAGAAAGGTGCTATTATTTCATCTGAGGATGTAGCTGGAAATATTATTGCAGAGAGTTGCTGGTAAGAACCGGATATTAGCCTTTACTCTGCTGATCTAGCATTAAAAATGGCCAAAAAATGAGAATAAATCTATATATTTCTGCGCAATTAGATGTGGATTCTGTAATATGAAGCAAAACATATTACAAAAGGGGATCTGCAGGGCTTTTGGACAGGTCTAAAGGTTGAAACTAGTAAACTTAAATTCAGAAAGTTTGAACAACATAACGTCCACCCACACTGGAAGTTGCCAGTGACAGTCCCCCATACTGTGTTTCTCCTTTTTCTCTTAGTGATCAAAATATCAAAGAGCAGCAGGCAACTGAAAACCTCTCACTATGTTTGAAGAAAATGGCACTTAATCTGCACAAAGTGCCGCTGCACTTGGAAAGAGCCAAGCTTGGGTCCATTTAGGGATGGTAATAAAAGAGGTGAAGGCATCCATCATTTTTGAGTTGTCGATTAAACTGCATCGTAATCATATAACTAAGTGAAATTTAATTCCAAAATATATGAGTTCATGAGCTCTGTGTCAGGGTGTAAAGCTGACCAGTAAAACTGCACTGTAACATAAATGTCCTGGTTTAGGACAAAAGCATTCAGCCCGTCACTCCCTGCTCGGTGCTATGTGAAAGTGCAGTGCACTGCTGCAGGGCTATTAGTGCACCCAGCCAGTTCAACACCTCAGTGCTTGTTTATTCCCATCCATACTAAAGCAAGGTGAAGTGTTGCCTATCAAGAGTAATCACTCTGCTATGCACGGACATGCACTTGCTTCTTTCTCAAAGCAGCAGCAGCAGCAGCAGCAGCAGCAGCAGCAGAGCAGAGCGGAGGAACAGCAGTATGGATGAATGGTCAAACGATCTTCCTTCCAGTGGTTCACCTCCCAAGGCACAGATTCAAAGTTTTGGCATCTATCATCTTAGTGACCCTAAGGTCCCATGTCCACCAAAGTGATTTTTTCTGAAGCCAGGGTATCTTATTAATTCTTTGCAATGGGAGTGTGGCTTATTCACGCTGCACTACAGACGCTAGCAGTGTGACCAGGCACTGAGTGTTTGTTCTGCACTGAGCTCTGCTTGTTTGTAAAACTCTACACTTGTCACTGTCACTTTTTATCCAGCTGTTCAATCAGAGAAGGAGGAGCAAATACCATGAAGACCAGTCTTCATATCTTACATGTGCAATGGCTGAACAACAACAGTGGAGGAGAAATAGATGGCATAGATTCAACAAGGTGCTGGAAACATTCCTCAGAGATTTTGGTCCATAAAGGTGCTGGAAACATTCCTCAGAGATTTTGGTCCATATCGACATGATAGCATCACACAGTCGCTGCAGATTTGTCGGCTGCACATCCATGATGAGAATCTCCCGTTCCACCACATCCCAAAGGTGCTCTATTGGATTGAGATCTGGTGACTGTGGAGGCCATTGGAGTACAGTGAACTCATTGTCATGTTCAAGAAACCAGTTTGAGATGATTTGAGCTTTGTGACATGGTGCGTTATCCTGCTGGAAGTAGCCATCAGAAGATGGGTACACTGTGGTCATAAAGGGATGGACACGGTCAGCAACAATACTCAGGTAGGCTGTGGTGTTTAAACCATGCTCAGTTGGTACTAAGGGGCCCAAAGTGTGCCAAGAAAATATCCCCCACACCATTACACCACCACCAGCAGCCTGAACCGTTGATACAAGGCAGGATGGATCCATGCTTTCATGTTGTTTACACCAAATTCTGACCCTACCATCTGAATGTGGCAGCAGAAATCCAGACTCATCAGACCAGGCAACGTTTTTCCAATCTTCTATTGTCCAGTTTTGGTGAGCCTGTGTGAACTGTAGCCTCAGTTTCCTGTTGTTAGCTGACAGGAGTGGCACCTGGTGTGGTCTTCTGCTGCTGTAGCCCATCTGCTTCAAGGTTCGATGTATTGTTGGTTCAGAGATGGTCTTCTGCAGACCTTGGTTGTAACCAGTGGTTATGTGAGTTACTGTTGCCTTTCTAGCATCTTGAACCAGTCTGGCCATTCTCCTCTGACCTCTGACATCAACAAGACATTTTCGCCCAGAGGACTGCCGCTCACTGGATATTTTCTCTTTTTCGGACCATCCTCTGTAAACCCTAGAGATGGTTGTGTGTGGAAATTTCAGTAGATCAGTAGTTTCTAAGATACTCAGACCAGCCTGTCTGGCACCAACAACCACATAAATCACCTTTCTTCCACATTCTGATGTTCAGTTTGAACTTCAGCAGGTCTTCTTGACCATGTCTACATGCCTAAATGTATTGAGTTGCTGCCACGTGATTGGCTGATTAGCTATTTGTGTTGAGGAGTAGTTGAACAGGTGTACCTAATAAAGTGGCCAGTAAGTGTATGTTTTCTCTCATGAACTCAAAAAGACTGGCTGGTCTGTCCTCTTTTCCTAAAACATTATACATCCATGGATATTCCATATCATAGCAACCAGACGCAACCAAAGTGTCTCAGCTGGAAAAACGCTGTGCCTCAAAACCACTCTCAGGAGCTCCAGAGCTTCAGCTGTGAAAAAATGTCCTGATGGACCCGGGGCCTTACTGTTTTTTATTCACCACAATTGTCCGTGGTATCAACAACAGCTGATTGATTTTGTTTGACACTGAACTTTGTCTGTCATGGTGTGAGTTACGGCACCATGCGATACTCTTTACGACCAGATCACTTCAGGTAAACCTCCCTCTTGTCATGCCTGCTGTTCAAATGTCAGACTGTCTCATCATGTCAGCCTCTCTGCTCCAGTATTAGTCTGTCAGATGTCACATGTCAACCTCTGTGATGTCACGGCAACCTCTGTTTCCCTTGCTTCACGTCCCATGTCCCTCTTTGAAATTTTATTTAACTCTGACTTCAGACACCTTTCTCCTCAATTCTTCTTCTTTGTTATTTACTTGTGTCATTAGTTAAAAATTGCTGCAGATCATGAAGTTTAGTTGACCTAAACTGTGCAAAATCTTGTGTGGTTTTTGGTTCTCTTCCCAAGTGCATGGTGTTCTCTGATGGAGAAAAACTCAGCCAATTAAACAGGAAGCTTTCCATCTCCATCTCCTCCTTCTCTCTCTCTCTCTTGTCCCAATCTTTCCCCCCTGTCATCCATCTCTCCAGTTTGCTTCACCTCTCTGTCTTCATCTTCTTCACTTTTCTCTCACTTGTTATTTCATCTCCTCTTTCTACTCTCTGACTCTCCTCCTCTATTCCCTCCTCTTATCAGATATTTACTATGAGTAGATATCTTTCTCTCTCAGGTTGGGATCAGTGTTTTCCCTCTTCTTAATTTATTCCCTGCTTATGTTTTATTTTGTCAGTTATTCAGGGATCTGGTAAATATTTGCACAGAGAGGCCTGCCGGTAATCAGCCAGTTGGCGTATCATCACTGTGTGTCAACTGGAGCAGGCCTGTGTGTGTGTGGGGTGGGTATTGGAAACTATGAGAGATTGCATTTAATGTGTGTAAGAGAGGACTGTGTGTGTGTGTGTGCGAGTTTGTTGCAGGGGTTTTGGCTGAGGGTCAGGGATGAATTCAAGGTTCCAGAGGGAGAGAGAAAGAGAGAGAGAAAAGAGATTCAGCAGTGGCAGCAGACTGATATTGATCAGATCTTGTTTTATAGAGCCTTCCACATAGAAAACAAACTGTGTGAGGAGGAGAAAAAAAATAATTGGAGCAAACAAAGAACCTCACTTCTAATAAGAACAATGCTTTTGGCTGACCACACGGGGGAAAAGCAGTGGGAGAAAGCTGAGGGAGAAATGAAAAGGAATAGAAAAGGGGGGACAGAGAACAGGGATTTTGAAATGGCATGATTCAATAAACTCAGGTACTTTAAGTTACTGTATTTTCAGAAGTCATCATATTCACCTTCAAGTGTTAAGGTGGTTTGTTGATTTGCCGTGCACCAGAGTCGAGTGTTGGGCAAGGTTTTGTGTTCTACCAGATGGCAACATTACCAGTGGCTGTTTGTTTCAATTCAACCTGCACTCCAGCATACGCCGGAAGAAAAATAGATGGTTTAGATGGATGGCGTGTGTCTATTTGTGTGTGTGTGTGTGTGTGTGTGTGTGTGTGTGTGTGTGTGTGTGTGTGTGTGTGTGCAGGATTGCTTAAATAGCCTGTTATTGTATTCTGTCTATGCATATTGTGGCTGTGTATGGCTGCATACTATCTAGAGGATTTACCAAGCAAATAAACTTTTTCTTTCTTTCTTTTCTAATCTTGTATGACTATATTGTACTTCTAGGTACAGAAATTATTTATCATAATGATCATGATGGATGAACCCTTTTACAAGAGCTACAAAACAGCGACAAATAGCAGCAAAGTTATTAAAGCGGAAATAGTGAAGAATACAAGAAGACCAGTGTTTTCTGACATGAGGATAAAGATACATGTCTCTAATGTCAGTGTTTTTAAATCTGCATTAAAGCACGACAATGGCAAACTTCATGTTCTCTGCACCAATATGCTACGGAGTGCTGCTCCACTTTGGGTATCCAATATTGGTATTGCATTAGTCCCATACACAGTGTGTACCCATTGTACTACCACCAACAATTTTTCAAACACACAGCTCTTCATCAGGCTGAAGCAACAGTGTCGGAGCAGCATGAAGAACAACTGAAAGTGGAGCTACAACAATGGTTACAGCAGTGCACATTTGTAAGGTATAGATTAAATATTTAAACAGCATAATGACTATGGATGAATACAGTTTTTCCAGAACTGTCTGGATAGAATGTTTGTGCTCCTTTTGTGAGAGTGATGGTTATGTGAATTCAAGGGAAATATCACCAAAAAAAAAGAAAGAAAGACAGAAAAAAAGGCTGGTTGAGATGGAAAACTTGACCTATCAATACAGCGAAGGTTCAATAAAGGCTGATGGAAATGTATTTCTTGGAATAAGCAAAGACACTGCAATACCTGGTTTGGTTTCTTCTCTTGTAGACAAAGCCTCTGTGTCATGCTGCTACAGACAGAAAGTGCCTAAAAATAAGACAAAAAGGGGGTGTCTAGCAACACGACTGTCTTGGACATAATAGCCTATTACTCAACTGAGTGAGATGGTCCGAAAATTCTCCAAGACACTTTTTTCTTGCATTTGCCCACTGAAATTTGCATAAACACTAACAAGATCAGTGACAAGGGACAACCCTGGCAGAGACCAACACCCACTGAGAACATGTTTGACTTAATGATGATTATGTGGATGCAGCTCTCACTTTACAGGGTACCGGGGTCATTGAGACGAGACAAGCACACATTGCCTCTTGGAATTTGCATAAATGTAAGTGGCCAATCAGGACATGCCTACCCCAATACAAGCGGAACCCACAGTATATAGAAGCTGTATGCTCACATTTGCTATCCTACACCCTATTTAATGAGTGGTCTAGGAGTGACAGGGCCCCGAGGTAGAGGGCTCCGCCTATGCTAACAGAACTTGGGTTACATAACCTTCGTCTTTCTCACACAAGCTCTGCCCTGCACTGCACCTTTTAAGTAAAGTGGGAGGAGCCCAGTGAATGAATCCCCTGTTCCTATATAACATTGACCCAGTCACACTGATCAATGGGCAATTGTTGATGCTAAAGAGAAAGAAGAAGAGGATAGCGGATGCCGAGTGCTTCACATGTATTTAGGTGGTCAAGTCCTGATTGGTCACTTACATTTATGCAACTTTCAATGGGCAAATGTGTGCTTGTCTCGTCTCAACCCTGGCACCCCATAAAGTGGGAGCTGCATCCGCATACTTGGTGTTGCATCAAACACGTTCTCGTTGGATGTTGGCCTCCGCCAAGGTTTTCCCTTGGCACTGATCCAGTTTGTGTTATTCATGGACAGGATCTCGAGGTGCAGCGAGGGGAGAGGAAGGGGTCAGGTTTGCCTCTGAATTGTGTTTCTGCTTTTTGCAGATGATGTGGTTCTGTTGGCTTCATCACACAGTGACCTCCAGCAGGCACTGGGGCGGTTTGCAGCCGAGTGTAAAGCAGTCCAGATGAGAGTCAGCCCCTCCAAGTCTGAGGCAATGGTTCTCTGTCGGAAAAAAAGGTGGATTGCCCCCTCCAGGTTGGGAGAGAGTTTCTGCCTCAAGTGAAGGAGTTCAAGTATCTCAGGGTCTTGTTCATGAGTGAGGGTAGAATGGAGTGTGAGAGGGATCAGTGGATTGATGTGGCATCTGCAATGATGCAGGCATTGCGCCGGACTGTTGTGGTGAAGAGGGAGCTGAGCCAGAAAGTGAAGCCTTCGATTTACTGGTCTATCTACGTCCCAACCCTCACCTATGGTCATGAGCTCTGGGAAGTGACTGAAAGAATGAGATTGTGGATACAAGCGGCTGAAATTATCTTTCTCCGTGAGGTGGCTGGGCTCTGCCTTAGAGATAGGTTGAGGAGCTCAGACATCCGGAGGGAGCGTGGAGTAGAGCCACTCCTCCTTCACGTTGAAAGGGGTCAGTTGAGGTGGCTCGGGCATCTGATCAGGATGCCCCTTGGGTGCTTCCCTTTAGAGGTGTTCTGGGCACGACCCACTGGTAGGAGGCCCAGAACATGCTGTTGGGATTACAAATCTCGTCTGGCCTGGGAAGGCCTTGGGGGCCCCCAGGAGGAGCTGGAAAGCGTTGTTGGGGAGAGGGACATCTGGGGTGCTTTGCTTGGCCTGCTGCCTCGAATAAGCAGATGTAAATGGATGAACGGAAATGTGTGCTTGTGATTATAGGAGAGTATTACCCACAGAGTCCAGGAGAGGGCGGAGGCTGTGTGAGATAGAACAGCTGATCAGAGTGGTACTAGTTCTTCGAAGTATTCTGTAATACTGGTTCTTTACTGGTTATGTAACAGTACCACTTGGGTATGTTTGCATAAGAGTAGTTGATGAGAACATGCATTGATTAATATTTTATTTTGTCAACATTTACAAAATTAGTTTAAAACTTTGGATTTGAATGGAAACATTACGCCCTGTTCTTTTAAATGAGACATTCGGATGTCGCATCATTCTTGCAAGCTAAAAACATATGAACTTAAGAAATATAAAGAAATATAGCTGCCCAACTACCTGGCAGGCAAAAAGATGTCTTTTAGTACTTCACAGAGACAACCCTAGAGGATTGAGTATGTACATAGGTGCCTAAAGCTTATGAAGTGTCATTAAAAGAGTAAAGCCTAGGTAAAAATGGCAGGGCTTTCTGGATTTCTGTTTTATGTGGATAAAAACATGATTTTGTAGAAAAGATAATCACTACAGGCGGACACAGAGAGCAGAGGCAATATTTGTCTGTGTATGTGTGTACAAGGCTTCAATGAGGGCTGTGTGCCTGAATATCCCACAGTCCTTTCAAACTATATATTTTCACAGACTTAAGCAGAATTATCCTTGTCAAGGTCTTGTCTTTCTCTATCTGTCCCTCCTTCCTCACTCCGCTAACCCCTCTCTCCTACACTCCTCGTTTCACATCTCGCTCTCCTGTTCCCCTTTGTGTCTAATCAGAGTTATTCAATACAAAAGGGTTGAGACCTTGAATCAGAACATTGAAAGCTGAGGGCCGAAGTAACCAAGCATCAGTTTATTGCAGTGTGTGTGTGTGTGTGTGTGTGTTACACACTTGGGGAAATGTAGAGAAATAATGAGAAACGCAAAATGCTTTTGGTGAGTGCATTTTTTTCTGTCAGTGCAATATAAATTGAGATGACTCTAATTAAGTTTCAGCTCTTATTAAAGTAACTCATATTTGCAAGCAAATCTTTTATTACTTTATACCGAAAAGTCCCAACTGGCCTATAATTATATCTTTATTTCTTAAATTGTTCCACCACTGCTGTGCAACTGACCCTTTGCTAAGCCCCATCTTCTTTAGGTACTCTTGCTACACCTATTAAAGGTACAGTTCACCCCAAAATCAAAAATACATGTTTTTTCTCTTACCTGTAGTGCTGTTAAAGGGATAGTGCACCCAAATATGAAAATTCAGCTATTATCTACTCACCCGTATGCCAAGGGAGGCTCAGGTGAAGTTTAAGAGTCCTCACACATCCATCACAGTATGAAGATATTTTGTGTTTTCAATTATGTGTTTTTTTGGACGTTTGAATCTGGAGTGCCGTCAGCCTCCATTAGGTGGAGTTGTGCTGCTACGTCCTCTCCCCTGGGATCTCCGGAAGGGATGTGAGGACTCTAAAACTTCACCTGAGCCTCCCTCGGCATATGGGTGAGTAGATAATGGCTGAATTTTCATTTTAGGGTGCACTATCCTTTAATCAATTTAGATTGGTTTAGTGAGAGGTGAGAGTTGGAAATATCAGCCGTAGATATGTCTGCCTTGGGACTATTTCTGCTCTGTCGAACTACACCTGCAAACTGTATCATCGTACAGAAGGAAGCATTCATCTACTAATAGACAAGAGGCTCGCGCTTATGACATTACGAGATGTAAACATTAATGGCATCCTTCTCGGCTGATCTGTAATATTAGCTTGGTTAGTGTTGCTAGGTGAGCTAGCAGTGGATGCACGCCTCCTTCTGCATAGTGATACAGTTGGCGGGCGTAGTCCGGTAGAAAGAAAACAGTTCCTACATAAAACTGCCCACAAGAACTGAGGATTATTTTGAGTAACCGGGTTGTGATTTCTGAAAAGACACATTGCTGTTGAGCGTTTTTAACCACAAGTCAAGTGCCATCTATTTCCATTATATTGGAGAGAAGGCAGAAATCTCTGCAGCGGATATCTCCAACACTCAGCAACTCACACCAAAACAGTCTAGACTGATAAACAGCACTACAGGTCAGAGAAGGGTGAACTGTCCCTTTGAGCCCACCATTCTAGTACAATAGAGTAGTACAATACGATTTACAGAAATAGCAGGGGCGAATTTAACACTAAAATTTGTGATAATTTGTCGTAAGCTTTTGACTTGTTGATTTGTGGAGGTACACCAAAGCAAGCCTCTGATTTCTGGCCAACAACCATTGATTTTGTCAACTGAAATGACAACTGTCACAAAGATTTTATCAGCTCAAGTTGACTAGTAGTGGGGCTTTAGCTGATGCTGCTTCTGTGAGCTAACTGGAAACCCATCTACACATGACTTTTTAATGTTTCCAACTTACTTGTTTCAAAATGAGAACCTCATACAAGAATCTTAAATGTGCATATGATGGCTACATAACATGCTCAGACAGACAGTTTAAAATAATGGACATAGCCACAGTGACATCGCTTATTGGTTTGTGGATTGTGGTTTTGAAGCCTCGAGTTTTGCATGTTGGCCATCGTCATTTTGGATTTTTGGGGCCTGAAGTGACCGCATTCCGATGAGGGTGTGGAGCTGTGGAGGAACGAGGGGAGAATCTGACTCATAGACCGTGGTGACGCCTTGTATTGCCAACACTCCTTTCTTCCCACTTTAAAGTTACAACTCTAAACAGGCCCAGCAATGACGTCGTATCAAGTAGTGTTTTAATAGCATATTTAAACCAGCAGAATGATTCAATTTCCTGAGTTTATATGAAAGAAATTAAATACGTTATGTTGCACGGCTTTAACTGAGTGTAACTTAAACTTTATTTCTGCTGTAAAACTGGGCATTTTAATATAGCGATCTATAGGGATTGACTCACTTATAGAGTCAGCCTCAAGTGGCCGTTAAAGGAACTGCAGTTTTTGGCACTTCGCATTGGTTTTACTTTTCAGTCCTGGTGGTTGTCACTTGGGTTAAAGCCACATGTTGCAAAAAGTCAGCATCCTGATTAGGTGAATTAAGAGCAGAATTGTGTTTGTCTTGACGGATTAAGCTAGTTTGCCCTAATATGGTGGTCTAACTATAACTGAAATGTTAATCCTTCTAACATAACTCTGTTTTGGGGCATAAGAAAAAAGATATTTCAAAAGTATGTTTCCCTTTTGAGCATTTTGTTCTTTTGTGTTTTTGGTTTGAATGAGGCTAAAAACAAAACAAACAAAAAAAACCCCACTGTATATACAGAGTACTGTTCTTACTACAGCTCCATTCACTTTGCTTTAACTATAAATACATTTAAAGCTTGATAGGTCTGCTGTGCCTATTATAGTTGCTATACTGCGATTGGACAATCACTATCCAGGGAGGGGTTTGAACAATGCTCAAATGTCTGTTTTGTCTGTTTTCGAGGCACTATATTGTTGTGTCTGAAATGTAATATTTGTTTTCATCTTTAATTCTCTATACTGTAGCCAAATAAATGAAGTAAGACTGCCATGTCATAGTCAGATTTAGCATCTGTTTTAGAATTCATTTTCTTCATTGAAGTTTTCCTCCACTGTACATTTATCTCCTGTCATCTCATACAAACTTTCTTCTCTCCATCTTCATCTCCCTCTTTCTCACTCACTCTCTCTGTTATTTGGTTCACTTTCCTGCGACAGATTATCCCCCACAGTATACACCAAGATTAGCACACACACCTCGACACATCACATACATCCCACGCTAACAACACACACTCACACAAACATCTATTCCTCTATCAATCCATCTCCATCAGATTATTCTCCACGGTGTACACCAAAATGAACACCTTAATACATAACCTCCTACGCTAACAGCGCACACGTAGATGCAAACAAACAGGCACACACTAATAAACATACACATTTGCACTGAGAATAAAATGAAGCATATCTGTGTGACGATCAGATACAGACAGAGAAACAAAAATACAACATTACATGGATAACACACCTTGCCGTCATGATGATGTTGGTATCATCACCATCATTAATGCCTTCATTCTGCTCAGGGTCAGTATGGGGAAAATCTGCAGCAGGTGTTGGATTCACAGAGGCAGTGAGAAGACACCTGCTGTGATGAGGCCTATGAGGCAGGAGGGGTACTAAGTTGTGGGGTTAAAGCTGTTCATCAAACAAATAGTAGGCATGGGTGGATTATATGACAATGGGCCCCTGGGCACAGACATGTAAAAGGCCCCACCACTATTCCTGCACAAGACTGGAGACAAACTTTTTGGTGAAACACACACACATATATAAATACAGTATATTAATGTCAGTCATTTTGTGGCTCTTCATAGTCTTTGTGTGTCTGTTTTTGGCTGTTTCGCACCTTTTTGTAGTTATTTTATGTCACTTTGTAGTTGTTTTATGTTTCTATGAGCTAATTTTGTGGTTTTCTTTAGGCGATTATGTTTTTTTGGTCATTTTGTTTTACTTTGTAGTTGTTTTTTGTCTCTTTGAGGTGTTTTTGTGGGTTTTGTTAGGTCATTATGTGTCTCTTTGAGGTATTTTGTGTCTTTTTTGGTCGTTTTGTGTCTCTTTTTGGCTGTTCTGCCCATTTCTGTAGTTATTTGAAATCTCATTGTGTCTCTTTGCGTAATTTTTCAAGGTAAGTTTGTTTCTTTTTTGGTCATTTTGTGTCTCATTGAGGTATTTTGTGTCTTTTTTGGTCGTTTTGTGTCTCTTTTTGGCTGTTCTGCCCATTTCTGTAGTTATTTGAAATCTCATTGAGTTCGTATTGTGTCTCTTTGCATAATTTTTCAAGGTAAGTTTGTTTCTTTTTTGGTCATTATGTGTATTTTGTGATCATTTTGTGCCCCTTTTTGGCTGTTTTGTTTCTTTGTAGTCTTTCTGTATCTCTTTTGGGCTGTTTTGCCCCTTCTTGTAGTTATTTTAAATCTGTTTGTGTTTGTATTGTGTCTTTGTGGTCATCTTTTTCAGGCAAGTTTGTTTCTTTTTTGATAATTTTGTGTCTCTTTGTAGTCATTTTTTGTCTCTAATTGACTGTTTTGTCCCTTTTTGTAGTTATTTTGTGTCTGTTTAAAGGTGTTTTGTGTCTCTTTGTTGTCATTTGTGCCTCTTTTTGGCTGTTTTGCTGCTTTTTGTAGTTTTCTTTGTGTGTCTTTGAGTTCATATGGTGTCTTTTCTGTTCATTTTGTGTCTGTTTGAGGTGATTTTGTGCTTTTTAAAGTAATTATTTGTCTTTTGTGGTCATTTTGTGTCTCTTTTTGTCTGTTTTGCCCCTTTTTGTGGTTATTTTGTGTCTCTTTGTAGTTGTTTTATGTCTCTATGAGCTAATTTTGTGTGTTTTTTTAGGCAATTATGTTTTTTGGTCATTTTGTTTTACTTTGTAGTTGTTTTTTGTCTTTTTGAGTTGTTTTTGTGT
>NC_065507.1:18129694-18164487 GCF_006386435.1 Epinephelus moara | reverse complement strand
GTCATTTTGTGTCTCTTTTTTGGGGTTTTTTTTTAGCTTTTTGTGTGTGTTTTTATACCATCTTTGAGGTCATTTTGTGTCTTTTTTGTTCATTTTGTGTCTCTTTGTGTTTGTTTTGCCCCATTGTTTCACTATTTTGTGTTTTTGCAGTTGCTTTGCATCTCTCTGTGGTATTTTTCCATCTCTCCCTGGTCAGTACATATCAATTTGTGTGACATTTTGCAAGTGAAGGCCAGGGTGGGCCCTGACACTTTGGGGTCCTTGGCCTGTGGCCCGTAGACCCATTCAGTAATCCATCCATGATGATAGATCTACAGGCTCTGGAAAAAAGTGGATGCAGAAATGTTGGATGGCCTGATAACCTGTAGTCTCAGCAAACAAAAATATGGTAGTGTTGTATGTAAATGTTAGTGTGCAGTGGAGAGTAGTGGAGCTTTGTTAGAGCATTAAAGGGTGCAGTCTGCACAGAGCAGCATAAAGAAAATGGAGACAGTAGCAAATGGGAGAAAAAAAGTAGGTGTCTGTGTGTTGTCCATACAAATATGGTGCGCAAAAGTGTGCTTGTGCGTTATGGTACGTGTCTCTCTTCTGTCACGCTTCATCCTCTTAAACCGACTTGCTTCCTGTTTCTTATTGCCTGGGGCACCATGGCAACATGGTGACCATGAAATGATGGATGTCACTTTCTCTATGTGTATCTATTTGTGTGTGTATGTGAGAGTGAGAGACGAGAGGAAGGAAAGAGCATGCGCCTGTGTGTCTGTGTGAGTGTTATATGAGGAGTTTTTAGGGGGTATATTGAGACAGGTCCCAGCGTCGTGCTCTGTCTTGTTCTCTTTCTCTTTTACACATCCTCTCACCCGTGGTCTCGCTCTATCTCGCTGTTTGTTAGCAGGTAACCATGACAATGCCATGAAAA
Organism: Epinephelus moara; assembly: GCF_006386435.1. NCBI lineage: Eukaryota > Metazoa > Chordata > Actinopteri > Perciformes > Serranidae > Epinephelus > Epinephelus moara. Next base: position 18,163,568 of record NC_065507.1, on the reverse strand, counting down.
GACCTGAAAACACACATTTAGAATAGCACATTAACATTGGGATCATCATCATCACCCTCGCAGCAAAAGCCTCGCTACCTCCTGACAGCAGCCTAGTTGCCCATGAGGCAGCAAGACTCCTGCACATGTAATTCACTTTGTAGTTTCATCACATTCAGGAGGTTAATCATATCCAACCACTTGCAAAACATGTTGGCATTTTGAACACCAGCCACAATGTCTCAGTAATAAGAGACGTGTCAAGTGGAGAATATCAGTGAAAAAATGAATAACATCTGCATATTATCTTTGTGGTTTGACAGAGAGAGCCTGCATTTGAGTAAGAGGAATATGAAGTATACTGTGCATCACTTTTATGTGACTGAGTTGGCTTACAGGGAAGCCCTTCATCAGTGAGGGAGGCAGGTAACTGTCAGTTCTCGATATGGTGTTCCTGTTTGAGATCTTTGCCCAAACTGCAGAAATCTGGTTTTTGACACAGGGATTCTGTCGGCTAAAAACAGAATGTGCCGTAGCAACTGTGCTTTCATTTAAATTGATGAGTTGATGTGCATAGGCTGCGCTGTTCATTGCATTATAATGACTCTATACGTTAATGTATAGATGGTGTTTTAATGCTTTAATGGCGTGCAATTTTCAGGGAATGGTGTAATGTAATACTGCTTATGCAAATTAAACTCAAGCACACACTCTACACACACACCCACACCCACACACGTTCCACCAGAGATCAAAGTGGCCATGTAGCTCCTCCAGATTTTCTTTGAGAGTTGCAATGCATTTTCTAGCCTCATTGACCAGGCTGCTGTTGTGTCAGTTTTTGATGGTGGTTGTCGTTGTCACTTCCCTGATTCATCACCATCAGGCTTTCATCTGTTCCCATCTTGCTTTATGTTCTTAGTAAATTCTACATCAGTGCCATCCCTGTTCTTTTCTCTGTCCCTCAGAACTACGGTATTTTTGTTCATTTCCTTTGCTTCTGGTTGCAGTGGTACCTGCCATTCAAATCAGGGGCTTTGTTACTGTTAGCATTTACAAATGAATGAAGATAGCTTAATAAAAAGCTGCTAACTTCAGCTCTGAAAGACAAAAAAGTAAAGCGTGGTGCATCTTTAGGGTTTGTAAGGCCTGAGGTGTACAACACACTTGAAAAAAAATCATACTACTACTATATTTACATGTGTAGGATTTAGTGGCATTTAGTGGTGAGGACTGCAGATTACAACCAGCTGAAACTGCTCCTATGTGACAAGTGCGAACTCCCGGCTAGGATTCCATCAGTGTTCATGGTTCTGAGGGTTTTAACCAGGAGCCAAATTATTAACAGAGGTGTCTTCCTCTCCAAAACAAATGGACCCCTTGTCGCTGCTAGCCCAGCTCCTGCTAATGTGTGCTCATCTTTTTTCTCTTATAACTAAAGATCCAGATGTTTGGGAGGTTTTAACCAATAACCAAGGCTTCCGAAAGTGGGATCCATGAGCTCCCGCTTATTTACCACCAATTCCATTTCTCAGTGATCCTACAGGAGGGTAAAATCATAATAATAAAAGACTCATAAAGGCTATATGACTGTGTTTATTAGCGTTATTTTAATTGTGTAATGAAAGTCATGAATAATACATAGTGAAGACATAAATGATAGTATGTTCATCCTTGTAAAGTGCACAGCCGGTCAGCCTACATAGACACATCTGCAGCGCCCGGCCCCGCCCCTTTGGCTGCTGCAAGCGCCTGCTGGAGGTGGCAGTGTGAGCGATGTCAAAGCGACCAGAGCGCCCGCAGGCAACTATGAAGCTTTTGGTGGGGATGCTCAGTTAGGAAGAGGACTCACTCCCTATGTAGATATAAACGTCTCATTCTAAAGTCACATAAAGATGACAAATCTTATTCTCAGGTGATAATACACAAAAGAAAACATACTTATTGAGTTATGTTCCATGCCAATATTTCTCCCTAAATCCCACACACTGGACCTTTAAAGTGAGTATGATAAGGCTTTGTATCAATAACTGGCAATCAAATCAGCCCATCTCCTCTCCTTTAAAAACCATGACACATTACATGTTTGGTATGGAGTGGAGGGTCCAGATATACAGCAGCTTTTGAATTGTATGGCAATACAAATATGTTACCAATGGTAGATAGTTTTATGCTACGTTCACTTCTCTGCAAGTCTATCCTCATGTGTTACTGAATCAACTGACAATTCCTATAATTATCCTATTCTCAAATAACTGCCTATTTTTCCCCCAACAATTAAAGTTGTTTTCTGCCCCAGTGCAATTAAATGTATCCAACACAGAGACGCTAACTTCTATGAAGAGTCACGGTTTTGCCCTCACACGTCATATTGTTAATTGCTGCCAACGACCTCTGTTGCAATTAAAATGCAACGCTTCATGCGCTACTTGCCAGACCTGATGGAAAAGGGGGAGATGATGCACGCAGCTGTTGCAGTCCGGTAACCCGCTGTTTTAAGATGCGCTGGGACACTGAGAACGGATTGGTGGGATTTGGCAGTCCTGAGGACGTTCAGTGATGTAGAGAGGAAAGAGAACTTTTAATTGCCTTGGTATTTTTCATGGAATCGTGTGTGTGTGTGTGTGTGTGTGTGTGTGTGTGTGTGTGTGTCCAATAATTCCCTGGTTTCAACTCTCCTGATAATCAGCACTGCATAAACTGGGAGGAATACCGAGTCCTAGCAACCCAGTCTGATTTCAACAAGAGCGCAGGAGTTTCTCTTCATGGTGCTGGTTGCATGACATTTAATGATCAATGGATCTACTGGTCATTAGATCGCAGTAAATTTGGTGTGCCTAATTGTGCTTTGACAATGCACCTCGCTGTGTGACGACCCAGTCTGGCAGAGCAAAAGGCAATCAATCTTCACACCAAATTGCTGTGTGCTGCTGGATTGCCAGTGACAGATTCCCACTACACCTCCCTCCCTCTACTGTGCAGGTGCAGTGAGGAGAGAAACCTGACTGTTCCTCAGGATAATGTCACTTCACCAGCACAAAGTTTCACCTTGTGCACTGAGCTTGCACAAAAATATGGTCCTCTATGTCAGTTTTAACACTGTCAGTTGTCAAAGCTTTATGCGCCCTATTGCCATCAGTCTACATGGAACCAACATCCAACCCTCACAAAATGGAAGATAAAGTGAGCCACATATTAGAACTACAACGGTATAATATCCTACATTATCAACAAATTGGCTTTTGGAGTGCTATCTGTACAGATGCTATCTGTGCTTTTCTTGATTTAGTGAAATGAATATACATTCAATTTTTAATAAAATAGCTACAATTGGAAAAAAAAAAATCCTCTAAGAGAACAGTGCTTTTATCAATAGCAACATCAAGAGGCCTTGTACACTTATCCCAATAATCAGCAAATGCAAGTAAAGAGCACTAAAAAGATCAAATATAAGCAGGTGCACCAACACTTTGTGCACATACAACACAGATTTTAACATCTACCTTGAAGTATTTCGATATATCCATATCTTTTGATGACTTCAAGCATGCAAAACCTTTAATGCTAGGACTATTATTGTACGTTTATCACTACTCAAAGCAGAGAGAGCAGAGAGATACCGGCTTTACTTTGATACATTTGTAAATTGATTCTTTACATGTTGCAAAGATAAAATGGAATCGACAGCAATTAAATGACAATGCACTTTAATTCGATTCATAAAAAATTAAAAAACAATCCTAAAATTCTTTGAATATTTTGATACAACACAGCACTTTCATCAGAACCCCAAATCCTTCCCATGAGTCTGGGTTATTTGTCAGCATGACGATGCAAGCTGAGTTGTTTGTGTGTACCCACAAACAATATGCTGCTTGGTCAAAAGAAATATATAAAACATTCACAAAGAAACAAGTACAAAAAATATATATATATTAAAAAATGCATTTTAAATTAGTGTACGTCTAAAGCTTGCACAAAATAACAGAGGCGACAAGTAAAGTTTTCTTTGTGTCAGAATCAGTGCGGCTGTGAAACAGAGAGCAAGAGCAAAAGAGTGTGTGGTTATGTGATATGTGTGTATGCTTCAAGGCCACAGTATTGCACAAAGGCAACTTTCTTCTTTTTTGTAACTTTTTTTTTAAACTGCTCTGCTATGACAGGTCAACAAGTTTTTGTGAAAACTGTTATGTGTTTGTGTGGAAAAAAAATCTTTGGTGCTAATTCTCTCATTTTTTTGTTTGCATTTGTGTGTGTTTTTATCTGTGTCTGTGTGCAGGAGCTGCCTGATGCTGGCTGACTGCAGCTACAGAGTTAGGGGGCGGTCAGACAGAAAATAGCAATGTGTTAAAAAAAAAAAAAAAAAAAAAATGTGAGGGGCTGCAAGGTGAGGGGAGTGCTGCTTCAGGTACAACTGAGATGATGAAATATGATCCAGGAAGACCTATTTTCAGTGATGGATAAAATAGTTTGAAGGCTTAACAGACACCGTAGCATTATGCAGTAGTTTACTGTGAGTTAATATTTCAAAATTTGGGAAAATATTCAATATGCCACACCTACCACAAGACAAGGACCTAAAGTCTGCAAAAATCCTGGATTATTTTTAGTGATGGTATGATTAATTGCATCAGGCTTGGGTTTGTAAAGGCAGAATGAGTAGGATTTGTTGGTAACAGTTTGTAAACACAACATTCAAAGCTGGCCCTTCCTCTCCAGCTCAGCAGCTTTTCTCGAATGAGTGGTTGCTACACCCTCACACCCTGTGTGCTGTTATTGGCTGGAGGCTACACACCACATCTCGAAGGTTGACACCCAGAAATGTCCAGAACACAACAAAATAAGAGAAGGCTGGAAGAGGGCAGAGTCTCTGCCAACCCAGTCTCACTCTGGAGTTGTCGAAATCCGACGCTTGGTCAGTGACTTCTGGTGAAAAAAGTAATCCTTTCACATTGGTATGATAGGCGGCCGGTAGCTCTTATGCCGGAATTCCACTGGATGCGTGTCCATTGCGGAACGGCTGCGCTGGTTATCCGCTGCGTGCTCCGCCGTCCGTCAACACCCACCGGCTGCGTTTGCTGTGCGGAGCGGTGCAGCTCCGCCGGACAGTGGGAGTCACGAGGACCAACAAGATCTTGTGAATTCACGCATAATCGCGCGATGTAACAAGATCTAGTTTCTATAAACAGAACCACAAAACCAGAGGAGTAGTAGGAAGACATCTCGGTGCATCTCCATGATTAACATCTCCTCGTCCATGGTGTCAATGGGGTGAAATGATGTCTGAAAACCTCTGACCTGTTGACTTCAGGCCTGCCTCCGCCCATTATGATGTTTTCAAGGTGTAGTGCTGGGAAATATGATCCGGTGGAAGCACATGCATTGACTAGAATTGAATCCTATCGGCTCCGCTGCCGTTCCAGAGCGCAGACGCAACCAACACGCATCTGGTGGAATTTGGGGGTTATTGTTTAACGGCGCCCAGCAGCGTCAGGGGGAAATGCAGTGGGACAACAATGAAAGTTAAGGTGACAGAAGAATGAGTAGGGTGGGTGGGAGAGGTGATGGATGGGTACACCACCACAGCCACGGACTTTCACCCAGGAGGCTGGTGTTCACTTCTTGTAAGCTGTAAAGCCAAACCCTATTCCTTTTTCCTAAACCCAACCACGTGTGTGTTGGCAAAACGTAACCACGTGTGTTTGTTGTTGAAGGAAACAAAACGTTAATTCGCTATGTTGTGCCAACGTAGTGCATGTATTTTGAAAAAGACTGCATTCAAACTGTCCATTTTCTGGACATGTAACAGGCAGAACTTGGCATGGTGTCCCAGAATGTCAACCATCAATGCACCCAAGGTACCTTGCACATTTTTTCTCGACATTGAAAGTCCATGACCAAATGTCAATATGTGAAAATGTGTTGTTTCTGCAGATAGAGACACTGCGACACCAACACATTGTCACTCCCAACTTGTCAAATACAGACGCTCCATCAGTGGCCCTAAATGTCAAACTACGATGCTCTTGGTACCCCTCTAGCATCAATTTTGGACACTCAGGGATGGCATGTCATTTTTTTCGTGACACGCATTCTGTGAGCGTAGGTAAAAACTTTGTTCTTAGGTTTTCTTTAAAATGCATTGGTTGCAATCTACCATTAAAATAGAACGATGAAGCAACAATGCACAGCTGAAGCAGGAAGTACCATGACGTTTCCACCATAAGCTGATGCCGGAGACATTTAAGTTTGTACATAAATATTAACCAGAATGCAGGAAATGAAATGTTTGATGCTCAAAAGGACCCACATACCCCCTGCTTAATATGTGTCCACATCATATTCTCACTCCGACCTTGTCACATAGCGACGCTTGGTCATGGACCTTCCACGTCCAGATACGACCTGAAAGGTACCCTGGGTGTGTTGGTTGTAGAAGTTCTGGGATGCTGTGTCAACTTCTGCCAGGAAGTTTATCATTTACATACTGTCCCTTTCAAGATAAGCGCACTACGTCAGTACAACAACACAAATTGATGTTGTTTTCCTTAAACAACCAACGCATGTGGTTGGGTTTAGGCAACAAAAGCATGTGGTTAGATCTGAGAAAAAAGAACAGGGTTTGGCGTAATAATCGTATGAGATGCAAACACTGCTGTCCTGGGTGAAAGTGGGTGTTGTTTGGACCCATCCATCACCCCATCCGTTGGCCCTACTAGGACTTTCGCCGCCTAAACTTTCACTGGTGTCCTGCTGCATTTCCCCAAGGCCACAGAACACTGTTAAACTATAATGATGACCGGTCGCATATCATGCCAACGTTAAAGGACGGCTTTTTTTGGTCAGTGTCAGACGCCATAAGTCACTGCTCAAGCTTCGGATTTCGATGACTTCGGAGTGAGACCAGAATGGTGTCCTCTCATATGTTTAAAAAAAAGGCTATGCCCTTGATTTGAAGGATGCGATTGGGCAACAAAGTGCGCTGCAGCAAAAGTTGGGTCTTGTTTAACCTTTCTGCTGGAAACTTTTTTTTGTGCTGGAACCCTGGTGTTTGAGCCCAAAATGTATCCAATGTCAACATGAATGAGAGTGCTGTGATTTTTCAGTCTGTGTTAATATCAGTCTGAACATGGCCTTACATAATCATGCAGACACTGACAGGGAACGAATACATCAAAGGAAAAATACAAGGGTATAAAGTTCATAAGATAAATATGAAGACAGTCATAGGAAATACAAAAAGAGAAAAAGTTCAGCGGAGCACTGGGGAGATGGAGACAAAGAGGAGAACCAGAGTGAGACATACACTAAAGAGAATGATATTGAAAGTAGAGAGCCACTGCAAGGCGTCAGAGCACTTAAAGCCTACTAGCTTGCAGTTCCCTCTGCTCACATATTCCCTGCCCAAGGAGGCAATTTTAATATCAAGACTGAGTAGACCAAATGCTCTTATACCCTATATCACTTTGCTTCATATCAGAGGCAATATTCTAATGTCACTGCAAGTACTTTTTTTCTATCATTTTTGCATTTAAATGTAATATCTGTCAATGTGGAGTGGCCCCAAAGCAACATTTTTTTTATCACTGCCTCTGTCCATATTGGAGCTGAAGGTAAAATAGAAAAATCACGGACATAAAGCATGGATAGAGCGGCAGAGACGCAGAAGATTAAGAAGGTAGGTCTACAAACTTCTGATATGTATTATATGATTTTTTTATGTCCCAACAGACAGAATCAATAATGCACAGGGTGACTCGACGGCCATCTAAAACTGTCCCAGGTACAAGATCTGACCCGTGAATACAAAAAGTAGACGTCTGTTAGCACTGAATTTGAACAGAGCTCTGCTGGTAATTGGTATTTAGAATGTGTGTTGTAGCCATGGGTAACAATTTTGCATAACTTGCTTCTTCGAACATATTTGTCACGAGAGCAGGAGGCCGTGACGTGTTTTCTTGTCTCCTTTTCATGCAAAAACTTCAGCCTTAGGAATAAAGTAACAAATGGACCAGGAAGGTAGAGACATGTGCCAAATGAGCTCAGCTTTATCCTTTTATCCCTTTTTGTCTTTTCTTTTACCACAACAATTTTACTTACAGATGAATAGAGAACTATGTAATTAAAAACAATTGAATCAGTGAGGTGATGTTTGTCTTTTGTTAGCCACTGTTGCAGCTTAAACATGGCTGTCTTCATCTTTATCCCCACTGACAGGAAACTGCACTGCTGTCAGTCTTGTTAATGATTCCCTGTTGTCAGATAAGGCATGTGCACACACACACATCACATAAAGATGTGTTGAAAGTGCACACACGTCTGTGTACACATATCTGGCCCAAGATGTGTCATGCAATGTATCGTATGTGCTTAAGCTTCAAAGGGATTATCATAGAAAATGGTAATGCACAAACCCAGAAAATGAGAGTGCCAACAAATAATGTAAATGTGCTGACTTCCTCCCTGTGCCCCGATTGTTTTGACATAGATAGGGCCTCAATCACTGGGCTCATTTCCAAAGCTGGCTTGCACAACTGACATCTGTCCAATGTTACTCCAGGTAACGTTCACGCTTTTCTTCTTGGCGACAGGTGCTGTGTCAGCTGCTGTAATAGGGACTTCTAAGCTCTCTGTTTTCTACTGCCTGGCATGGTTTGTAACCGTAATGAGCAGACACACCAAATAAGGTGTCAGTCTGACACGATGCTTAATCAAGGAGACATGATGGTATGCTGCGATCAAAATTACTTTGGTTCCACTAAAAGTACATGTGCCAGTCAGGCTGTGGTGCACAATAACAAAACTACCTGAAGAGGAAAATTGGCATCTTGGTGAAGCAAGTGATTGAATGTAATACAAGTCTCAAGAAAATGTTTTTATATAATGAGCATGAACTATATTGTTCTGTGTTTTTTAGCCATGCTAGCAACGTGGCTGTAGGGATGGATGGTCCCATCACATGTTGTACAGTCATCTATGTTCCCCAGAGACTGTAGCCCGATGACTTTGGTTGTCCCCTTATAAAATGGAAGAGGGTCGTGTTGTTTCACAGTGGGTAATTAAAGCACAGAAAGCTCAAGTTTATTGCAGTTTACTGACATATAAAACCAGTAGTGGGCAAAATTGTACAGTCTAATGAAGACTCTTCTCAGGGGTGAAGATCTGACCTATTCATGCATTCACAGGCAGTGGTTACCTCTTTTTATGAGAATCACTCTCTTTCATTAATAATAGTGTGATGATTTAGATCAGTACATAGCATGGGGAGCATGGGGTTCAGTATTTCACTCAAGGAAATTTTGACATGTGGACTGGAGGAGCCGGGGATTGACCTGCTCTACCTCCTGAGCCACAGCCGCCCCACTTACACGTTAAAGGCGCTGTATGTAAGAATGTAGCCAAAATGGTTACTGCACTTAAATTCAAAATACTGCCGCGAGTCGTGTCCGCCCCCCCTCCCCTACAGATTCGAGGTTGCTGGACAGCGGCACGCTGGAGACTGATTTGTTTGCCCACGGGTGGCTGCTGTGGCAGGGCCGCGTCGCTGCGTCCTTGATCTTCGGTTTATTAGCGGACTGTTCGAGCAAGTCCGGGTCTCTGCTGCTAACGCTGCTGCCAGGATACAGCAGAGGAGGAGCCAGCTGCTAATGCTATGTACCGGGACACTGCTAATGCTGCTTGCCGTGCTGCTAACGTTTGTTTCTCAAAAAATCAGTCGGGTCGATGACCCACCTGCACATGGGCTACAATGTATGATCGAAAATGAATAACAGTTGAAGGTATTCGAAATGTCCATCCCCGTCTAGCTATGATGCTAGTTAGCCAACTTTGCCTAAAGCTTATCTGTCGAGGAGAAGAGTAGCCACTTCGACATCCGATTTCAAATTCTTCTCCGCTTTCAACCGTCTCCACCGTTCAAAAGCATCTCCTATATAGACCCTCGCTTTGCCTTGAGTTTTGTCTTGACGTTTTTGGGAATCATAACGAGGTCGTTTGGGTTTAGTCGCACCGTCAGCCATTGTAGCTCAGTTGTAACTGTAACTGATGCTGAGACTCTACTGACTGGTAGACGGCGGTGGGTGGCGCAACAGGCCAAAACACAAATTCAAAACATGAACATGATTTGCGGACCGTAAAAAACTTTTTTAAATGTGAATATTCTGGCTGTACTATTGTTGTCGGTAAGATCAGTATGTTATATTAACATTATTCCTTAGTCTCTGTCACATATTAGGAGGATTTTACGACTATTTGCTTTAGATTTCTTACATATAGCTCCTTTAAGACTCATCTGCCAGTTGCCAGTTTGCCGGTCTGCTACAACAGCATGGTAGAAAGAGCTGTGCCTTAGAACAGGATGGTGTGCCAGTGTTGCTCCGTGATGTGAATGCAACAAAAAATCCAACATGTTAAGGGACATCTGACAGCATGTGCCGATTACCAGGATGAAGAAAAAACAAAATGGGAGCCTGTCTCCTTTTTCTCGCTGCTTTCAAGCAGCCTTTAGATGCAAAAGTAGAATGGGATACTTTGTAGACATTGTATGTATATAAATGGAAACACATTGAACATGCTACCACACAGTATGGCATAACCCAGATGCGCCGATTACTGGCATATACTGATGTTATGTGACATTGTAAATGTAATAATGTTACCCAAAATCCTGTCGGTAACGTGTAATATTACTTTGTTATTGCTAAAAACTAATATAATATTGAAATGCGTTACCTTTGTACCCTCAAACACTGAACCTCACAGAGACGGTAGTGTGGCTGTTGATGTCATCAGTGTTATAGAAGGAGAGACATCTTTTTTGGCCATTGAGCTCTTTAGCAGAAACGGTTTGTAGTTGTGTTATTGTTTGCTAGTGCACGGTAATATGCTGACTAGATAACTAGCATTGTGAATGTGTTCTGTCAGTTTTTCAGTTGCCCTTTTGTTAATGACAAATACAGACTACAATCGCCTGCTGGTATGGAGAGTTATTTCCTTTGGTAGAACGCACATGCTAGTTGGCCGTTGGTTGTAGTGTCAGTGGTGTGTTCAGGTGCAACTTTTGGCTGAGACACATGCAACATGACAGCCAGCACTGGTTGCCCCTTTTTCTTTGATGATGGTTCAGTCTGTCTGGGCCTTAAGTCTTGTTTATAGTGACAGTAAAACAACTGATTACTTGTAATTAAACAGGGGCACACAGTGACAAACTTACCCAGTTATCACCCTACTATGCAGCCCAACAGACCTTTTTTTGGCGTTTATGTCATTGTTTTGGTTTTATGGCACATTTAATGGCAGACAGACAAACAGAGTGACTAGCCAGCAAAGAGAGCAGGCTAAGAAGTTGAACATCTAGCATGATAGAGAGACAGATATTTCTCTAAGAGGTTGCTGGAGCTACAAGGACAGTGAATATTGGATTCATATTTGTCAGGTTGCCAGAAAAAGATCTCCACATGAACGTTAATGATGGTCTGCTGGATTTGTAAATAGGAAATTGATTGCTAACACCCATAACAAGTTGGTGAGGGTTGGCTGTAGCTCAGGAGGTAGCACTTTAGATGAAAGTGCTATATAATTGCAGTCATTCACCTTTTATAAGGCAATGATGTGTCCGGTTTGTCAACTTGTATTGGAGTTGATCTGCCCCCAAGAGGCCAACAAAATCAATGAATGCAGCTTTAAACAACAATAATAATAGAGGAGATACTGAAAGAAAGGATCACACTCAATTGATGAGAAATTTTCTGCTATCAGAGGGCACTTATGAAAGCCATATGGCCAAAGACCTGATGGTCAGGCAAAGAAAGAAAGAAAGAAAGAAAGAAAAACATTTTGGATAGAGATGTCGGTGCTGCTTAATCTACTTGTGCGATTTCCTATGGATAAAAATAAAGATGTTCATTCACAATATGTGTTGCATTTATACAGTTAATACACTGATGCTGCTAACCCAGTCTGCCTGTTTCATGCTGCATATATCATTACATGAAACTGTCGTTCACTTAAAGGTTTAGTGTGTAGGATTTAGTGTTATTTAGCAGTGAAGTTGTAGAGCTGAAACTTCTCCCATGTGCCAAGTGTGTGGAAGAACTACGATGGCCATCACGACAATGCAAAAACATGAACATGTAAAGACGTCAAAATACGAAAGACCCTATCTAGAGCTAGCGCAGGGCTGTTGCGATGAAGGAATTTCCACTGTTATAATCAGTGTTGGGCAGTAGTGTCACTACAAGTAGTGATGTTGCTAACTTAACTACATTTTTCAGTAGCAAAGCTTATTAATTGACCAAGTAGCATGGTTGCATCCACAAAAGTTACAGGCTCTTTTTCCCCAGGAAAATCTCTGAGGTGCAACTCAACTTTGCGGAGGTCTGGAGAAAAGTAAGGATAATAAAGATTAGTAATGTGACTGACGCCAGCACCACACCGAGGCATGTAGACGAGGGAAGCACTTCCACATGACATCACATACTAATCCTTAAATTTATTCTGCTTGCTGCTTTCGCTATTGGCTTTACTTGGCAAGACCCGCCCTACTCTGCCTCTGATTGGCTACATTGCACTTCCTGATGCGTCTCTCATGTGTCTTGCCCATATACCGTATAAATTTAGTGGATTTGCAGTGGACACCAGAGAAATAGACACAAGGGTCATTAAAAAGGAGAGTAATAGGCCAACTGATGATGTCATGTTATTGGAGGTCATGTTCAAACGTTACAAAGTCTTCAAAAAAAAAAAAAAGAAGAAGAAGAGAAAGGAAGCTTTCATTTGTCTATTTGCCTGGCTGACAGTTTTTCTTATCACTGAGGTCATGCTAATTTGACATAAAGAGAAAAGAAATAAAAGTAGCTTTGCAAGTAGTATACTACCTTTGCCATTTTCTTGTTGCTTAGCTCACTACATTTTCAAAGTAGCTTGCCTGACACTGGATGGCTTAACAGTGGAATATGCAGTATTACCACCTTTTTTTGATGTTTTTGCAAATAAGATAACAAGGCACAATAAAGGCCCAAACATACTCAGGCGGAACATACGCGGAGTGGACTCTGTGGAGGTCCGCCCGGACTAAAAGCGGATGTCCGCGAGCCCTGTGCGCGCAAAGCTCAGATTTTACGACCGCGCAGCTGTGTCACACAAAAGACTGCTCGGCATGTATTTTTCACATTGTGGGGATTTTTGACGGACATTTTTACAGGAAACTACAACGCGGAAGTTCGCTCGACTACGGAAGCCCGAACGACTGCGGACATTCCTCGCGGAGTCCGCTCCGCTTATAGTACGCCCGAGTCTGTGAGCACCTTAAGGGGCACAGCATTCTTTTCAGCTGAGACGCTTTGGCTGTGTCTGGTTACTATGAATAAAGGGAAGGCTGAAGCACATAGGTAGAGAGGACGAATTAGCCAGTCTGTATGAGTTAAATATTCATTTATTTTCCACCGTTGTTGTTCAGAAATGTGACTGCTGGTCTTTGTGGTATTTGTTCTGCCCCTTCTCCATTGTGATTGGACAGCTGTGTAAAGCGGCTGCACTATTTTACTCAATATTGGATATTTTTCATCCCTTGGCAAACAGAAAAAAAAAGGCAAACATGCAGCTCAGTGCCTCAACATGCTGCTGGAGTCTCTAACGTAGTGTAAATACGCAGTGCTCCAGTAACAAAAAGGAAAAAACATGATCATAGCAGTTGTTTGCCACGCCCCACAGTTGGCTTATCAATAGTCCAGTATTGCAATATTGTGCTTATTGCGACAACCCTAAGCCAGTGTTTGGTTTGTCTGTTTTAGGCTTGTGTAGTCCAACATGGCCGACTCCAATGAAGAGGACCCGCTCTGTATGTAGATATAAACAGCTCATTTTAAGGTTAAGGTTAAAGGTTAAAGAATGTGAGTAGAGACAGGAGACGAAAGGTAACAGGGGATCTAGACCTCACAGAAGCGCAATGCATTCATTTGAGAAAAAAAAATCTGCCCTGTTTTTCTGAATCAGGAGGAGATTATTATTAAGGATTATTAAGGAGATAATTATCTCCTTAATCAGAAGAACAGGAATTAACAAGATTATTATCTCATCAAATCAGAGAAACAAGCGCAGGATTTTTCCCATGAGAACTTTTCCCAGAATTCCGAGATAATAATCTTTTTCCATCCAGAAAAAACAGGGCAGATTTTTTTTTTCTCAAGTGAACGCATTACGCTTCTGCAAGATCTTATCTGAGTGACATGATATCAGTTTTTGTTCCCTCTGAGACATGGTAGGATGAAATATGGAGGAGAAGGTGAGGGGGGGATGTAAAGGCACGGAGGTGACTTATAAAATGAGCAAGTGAGGAAAGAGAAAAAGAGGACCAGATGAGGAGGAGTGGGGGTGCTGTTTGGAAGAGATTGTGTATATAGGAGAGCAAGGAGAGTTGGGGTGTTGCTCGTAATGATAGCTATTCAGATGATGCGATGCTGAGAGAGATGCAAGGTGTAGAATTATGTCTGACAACTACAGGTGCAGAGCAAGCCAAAGGAACAGTGACAGCAGGATGGAGGAGTGAAAGAGGGAGTGTAAGAAACAACGACAGAGGCTGGAACAGTTGGAAACAAAGTAGGAACAAGAGCCAGCGCAGAGGAGAAAAGAAGTGACAGTTCGCATTGAAACAGAACACCTGCTTCTCTCCATCTCCTCTCCTCCTACTCCATTCATTTAAACTCTCTCTTGCTACCGCTTTCGGCTTTACCCTCCCCCCAATTCAGCCTCGGACTCCCCCATGGTCTCCCCATCTCTCTATCCAACTCCCCCACCCCCCTCTTCTCTCTTTCTCCCTCATCTTTGCCTTGCTCGTTCTCTCCGAGTTCGTTTGTTTGATAGACGAGGTAATTACCAGGAAGTGTATAAGGATCCCACCTGAGAGGATCAGCGCATGTGTGTGTATGAGTGTGTGATCCAATGTAATTATAAGGGATTAAGATGTTTATCACACTGCTGTTGTAAATCTCGAGCACAAGAGCACACAGACTCACAGTTACACACACGCGCGCACGCGCGCGCGCGCACACGCACACACACACACACACACACACACACACACACACACACACANCACACAGACTCACAGTTACACACACGCGCGCGCGCACACGCACACACACACACACACACACACACACACACACACACACACACACACACACACACACGCAGAGACATTCCCACAGTGATACACAAATACTCATAGACATGGATGCATAGTGGTGCTGGCTCTCTGATGGTTAACTAATTTGTAGCTTCGAGATTGTTTGGATGTTGGAGAAGGAATGTCTTTACTTTGCTTTAATTATGATCTTTGCAACAGTTCCAACAATACAACCTGCACACAGCTCAGATTAAAAAGAGAAAATATTGACAACAAGATAAGCCCCCTGGTAACAAGTCTGGCATTCGGCATCATAGATTTTGAATATATCTTTCCTTGATGCAATTTATGTGCTTTTTAAAATGCTTCCCAAGGAGCAGTTGCAGTCAGGTTAAGGTGCAATAAAAGGGCGTCACACTGATTTTACACATTTAGTTCAGTTCACAAGTCATGATGAGCACTGCTCGGTCTGTGAAAAGTGTTGTATAATGTCTGGAGGAGATTGATCAAGTCATGATAATCAGATTTAGAAGGACAGAGGTAGAAAGCTGTGTTACATACTTGATGCTTGAAGATTGAAAGATGTGGGCATTTGCTAGGCTAGGAGGGTCTTACAAAAATATTGCATTTTTGCATTATGGGATACTGTCTCAGTCAGAAATTTAAAAATCATAACATATCCATGTTTGCTACTTGGATTTTGAATGTTAAATCTGTCTTATCCGTCAACTATGGATCAGAAAATTCCAAAAGCAAGCTATTGTTTCCGTATAAAGTTGTTACTAACGATGCACGTATGTGTAGAGACATGAAAAACTAAATTTCATTCATTCATCATCCCATTGGAGCCACTGAAGCTATGGTTGGCAGTGAGACTGAACCATACAACAATCAAAAAAATCTGAAACAATGAGCTGAAAGGGGTGAGAGTCCAGTGTGTAGGATTAAGTGGCATATAGCGGTGAGGTTGTAGATTGCAACCAATTGAAACTATCGTAGTTCTCCTGCATGGCAAGCATGCAGAAGAACTACAGTGGTCGACGCAAAGACACACAAATGTGAAAATGTGCAAATGTGAATCGTTCTATCTAGAGTCAGTGTTTGATTTGACTGTTCTGGGCTACTGTAGAGCAACATGTTGGACTTAGTGGGAGAGGACGTGCTCTGGTGCAGATATAAACGGCTCATTCTAAGGTAAAGAAAACACAATTCTTATTCTTGAGATGATTATAAACTAATAAAAACATAGTTCTGTATATTATTTTCCATTTCTGCCGAATAGGTGCCCCTGAATCCTACACACTGGACCTTCAATACATATGCTGGCCCACAGAGCTACTTGATTTATTCATTTATTTATTTATTTTTGCCATTGTCCTATATTTCCATGTTCTTGCCACTTCACTCCAAATCTAAGCTAACTGATAGCTTTAAGGATATCTTGACTACAATATTGTGCGGCAGTAGCAGCTGGTTGGTTTGAGGTTAGGTTTAGACATGTCAAGTTTTGTAGGTTTAGTTTAGTAAAAGACACATGGTGACACAACACATCCTCACTCTGATCTGTCACATATCGACATTTGGCCATGGACTTTCCACGTCTAGATACGATGTGCAAGGTACCCTGGGTGTGTTGGTTGACGATGTTCTGGAACGCTGTGTCAATTTTTGCACGTTAGATGCACTGTCTTCTTTCAAAATACACCTCTGTTTTCACAGGAAATTTAACGTTTACGTACAGTCCCTTTAAAAATAAATGCATTAAGTCTGTAAAACACCGCAAATTAACGTTTTTTTTTTTTTACTTCAACAACTAAAGCACGTGGTTAGGTGTAGGCTACGAAAACACATGGTTGGATTTAGGAAAAAAGAATAGGGTTTGGCATTATAATTACTATACGTGAATACCACTCTCCCAGGTGAAAGTCGGTGTTTGTTAGACCAATCCACCACCCCCCTCACCTGCTTGCCCCACTCCAACTTTCCCTAACTTAACTTTTGTCCTTGTCCCATGTTTCTTTCTGACGCTGCCAAGCACTGTTAAAATATAAAGGACGACTTTTTTGTCGGTGTCTAACACTGCAAGTCACCCCAAGCACACTGGATTTTGATGACTTTTGAGTGGGACCAGGTTGTGTGACAGCGTACCTTAAAATGATTAAAAGATCACTTGGTTTCAGGCAGTTCTGAACACCAGTCTCCGCGGGTGAAAGTCCCGTGTGCCCAAACCTGCCTTCTTACACCGAGTTTCGGTCTTTATACTCCCTTCTCCTTTACCCCCACCAGTGCATTGGTCACATGATTGCAGCCTTCATGATTACTTGCTATATATGGTGCACTACTGCCGTAGGTGTACATATGAACAGAGCATGAGAACATGTTTGTAATGGCATCTGGGGCATTAGCTTCCTCCTCTACAGAGCGATACTGTATGTGTGGAAAATATACATCCATGTTATGTGCCTGGACTTGGCAATAACATGGAGCAACAACTGTTAACCCTTTAACATGCACTGTGACCACACAGTTGACATGATTTGCTATCAAATTGCTGTGATTAAAAACCCATTTTTGGCTGTTTGTCCTTTTTGCCCTCGTTGATTAAAGTGTGTAATGACTATTATATCCACTGGGTGGCAATGTTGTAAAAGTATATTGATCTCTGAAAGCAAAGATAAGTCTGATTGGTGGAAAGTTGCTCTTCGCTGAACTTTAAGTGATACTAAAAGTTGAGGTAAGAAAAAAAAATCACACCTGATATCTCCTTACAATTATATGTAAGTTTAATGACACAAACAATTATATTTAAGTTTAATGACACAAACAATTATATTTAAGTTTAATGACACAAACGTGATAATACCATGTGTCTAGTGTGTGACTGCAAAGTCAAGTTGCCTAATTACAGGAAACAGAACTTGGCACTATCTTTAGCTCAGTATAAACACGATCAAGATCATGATGTAACATTAATCACCAGTCTCTTGTGCTTTATCTTACAATTGGCCTACATATAAAGCCATTTACTCTGTACGTAAAGGGACAAATTGGTTTTATTTAGCACAGTAAACTTTATTTCAATCTTTTGCTTTCTTTATAGGATTGTTATCGATGGAATGCATATTTATCTACAATAGTAGCCATGTTGTATTTCCTATAACCTTGATGTCTGTCTCTTGTTATCTAGATTTTACACAGCTGTTCTGGTCAGATGCATTTTAGTATTTTGATTATACGGTTATTCTGTTCAATTCTATTTTTAGAATATAACATTTTTTACTTTTTGTTTTTTTTTACCCTATATTATATACAGATTTAATTACTATAACTAGATTTACTTTTTGTTTTTTTTTACCCTATATTATATACAGATTTAATTACTATAACTAGAAATGCAAGCAGTAATGAACGGGGGCCAAGCCCCCCCGTGCGACTCGGTCCCCGTGTCCCGCGGAGCCCATGGAAGTTGTCCCCGAAGGACGACGGGCTCTGGGCGAGCGCATGTTTATGAATGTGTCATTTAAAATGTGGAAGTTACAGGCAAAACTGCCTTTGCATCCGTTATAGCGCCACCTATAGACCGATTTGCGACGAATTTGGCACAAAGCCTCTGGATGACCTCGGGAACGAGTGACTTAAGTTTGATGTTGAAAGCATCTACTTTGAGCGAAATATGAAACAATGTGTGTTTTTTAGCTAGCAAAAAAGATTGTTTGGTTGTAACAAGCGCATTTTTTGGAGTGCCAAAATTCTTTTGATAACTTTTCATCAGACACATCTGGAGATTCTATGTGCAAAGTTTCAGGCAGGTGGCACTTAAAATGTAGGAGGAGTTCGAAAAAGTAGGTTTTGGACATGTGGCGAATTAGCAAAGAGAATGTGCAGCAGAAGTGGGCGGGGCCTGTGTCAGAAAACCCAGCTCTATCCAGGGAACACATGGATATAATGTTTGTGAAAGTGTCATTTAAAATGTGTAAGTTGCAGGCAAAAACGCGTTTGCATCCGTTATAGCGCCACCTAGTGGAGTACATGTGCAATTTTTGGTACGGAAGATCTGTGTCCTATTCTATATGTACCCTTAAAATTTCAAAGCCCTCAGCATAATAGTTTGGCTGAAATTAATGTTTGTTGTTTATCTTGTAATAAGCCACGCCCACATTGACCAGTCATGACCACCTTCAAGATATGACCTCAGAATTGGCCCTACATCATACCAACCGAATTTCGTAGAAATCGGTGCAGCCGTTCAAGAGATATAAACTTACCATATTTGTAGCGCCCCCTAGTTGCCAAAATTCGCCAAATTCGGCTCATACCCTCACAGTCTTATGCCAACCAATGATCTCAAATTTGGTGTTAATAGCATTTAGTTTGACCGAGATATCCAACAGTTTGCATTTTTATAGCTAGCTATAGAAGTTTGTTTGTTAATAATTTGCGCATTTTTTGACCGAATAAAATTCTTTTGATAACTTTAGATCAGGTCCAGTAGAAGAGTGTATATGTCAAGTTTCACGCAGATTGGACAAAATCCCATGGAGAAGTTTGAAAAAGTAGGTTTTCAAGTTTTCGCGATTTTGTGAAAAAACTTCCTAGGCGCAAGTGGGCGTGGCCTATAGCAAAGTGATTCAGCTCTATTCAGGGAAGCTGGGGATACAAGATTTTTGAATGTGCGACATACGGTGTGGGAGCTATAGGGAAAAACGCATTGGCCTAGGTTATAGCGCCCCCTGCAGGCAGATATACATAGTTTTTTGCGTCTGATTATAGCGCCCCCTGCAGGCAGATATACATAGTTTTTTGCGTCTGAGGTACATGCAGGGGTCTGGACCACCCCTCCAAATTGCACCGCCCTCCCTTGCACGGTTTAGCCTGCAGCACCACTTTTACCTGCGGAAGAATAAAAATAAAAATCTTTACAAAAACAATAGGGTTCCTAGCACCGCTGGTCCTAGGAAACGCGTCTGCTTGCATACACGTTCCCTCAGCCCCTCGGGCTTGGCCCCCTAATTATTTGTAATTACGTTGTTTTGTTAATTTATTTATGTTTTTTTATGATGTTACTTTATATTTTCAGATTTCTATCATAGTACATTGACTATTGTGCTTTTTATGATGCATTATACTAGGAAAATGTTTGGTTGTTATATTCTACTGTCTATAATGTCTGTCTAGAGCTTTCTGATGTTTTTTTTTACTATTGATAGCACAAGGATTCTCATCAGCGGGCAGACAATTGCATGTGTCCTTGACATGTTCTTGATAAACACAAAGCTGAGCTTGTAACATGCGCACAATTTTGATTGCTGTGAAAATGTTATTTGAGGCAATATTTACCATACTATTTTAAAATGAATGATCGAAAGGTCAAAATGTGAGGATGAAATAATCACGTGTGATTCTACGAATAGTTCTGATCAAAAGCCAAAGCTTTCAAATCACTGTTGTTCCTTCCAGACCTAAAATACTAAAATGCTGGACTATAGTCTGGTCACAGCAACACTGCTTGAAGCAAATTTACTTTTTATGCCCTTGTAATAATAGTAATTGTTTATGATTTGTGTGCACAATTAAATAAATAAAGGTCTAAAGTGTATTTGTCTGTGATTGTTTTGTGTGTGTGTGTGCGTGTGTGTGTGTGTGTGTGTGCGTGTGTATGTGTGTGTGTGTGTAAGATGATAAGTTGGCCTGGGGGAAGGTCAGTAGGAAGTTGTTTTGAGACACATGCACAGAGAAGTTGTTGTACAGGGAATTGAGAGGATGGGGAGGCAAGAAAGGGAAGAGGGAGAATAGGAAGGTTTTACTTTACTTCAACACACCGAATACATATGCAACTGTACCTTTTCTTTTGATTCACTTGTCAATTATACTGATCATGGTCACTGCGGTATTTAATGCTGCGGAGGCGCTCAGCTGAAATATTGGGATACACAGGCACATATCACGACATAAAAAGGGTAAATGAATAAGAGCGAAAGAGTGAGAGAAAGGACCATGACAAGAGAGAAAGAGGAAAAGAAAAAAAATCCTTGGTTTTATAAACATGGAAGGCTGATCCACGGTCCAAGTGTGTTGCACTTATCTGTAGTCAAAATGAAATGAAGACATGCTTAACTCTTAACGGCTGTTTAAAAAAAAAAAACATTTAATGAAAAAAAAGAACTGCAGATGAAAACCCAATGCCATCTGTCCTCATGGTGTGAAAAGACAGCAACAATTTTTTTTTTCACATAACTTACCAACATTTCTTTTTCTTTTTTATTCTTTATTGACAAAAGGTTGAGCACAGAGTACAAAGAAAGGGCAAGACATTAAACACTATTGAAAAATACTTCAAAAGAATATAAAGTCAAACGAATGAATGAATATGACTTTAAAAAGGATTGAGAGAAAATTAATACGCATTACTGGAATTTACATGAGGATTGAGAAATTAATTTTAAAAATGTAGTTCTTTATTTGCTTAACCACTGCATGAAATATTGGATTTTTGTTTTTTAAAGAAAGGCAGAAAACTAAGTAAACAAAATTCAGTATAACGAAAACTAAGCATGCATGAGAACAGCCTGTATTTAGCAGCTAGGAAAGGCAGAAAACTAAGAAGGGAATCATATCTGTTTTGCCTGATTGTGTAGGTCAACCCGGTCGCACTCTCAACTCGTCAAACAGAAACTCTTAGTCAGTGGTTGTTGGCGTCAGATAGTGATGCACAGAGGCACCCTTTAGTGGCAGTATGAGATGCCCCGGGCAGCGGCATTTTTTGACGCTCCGAACAACTGCTGTAGTATTATGAGCGAGAAAATCCGCATTGGGTGGGCGGGAGGTGAGGCGGATGATCAAACAATCACCAGATTTTCTATACAGGAAACCACTGTTCAGATTGAAACCATTAGGGGTGTGCTATATCATCTCGTTCCCGATAATACCAGTATAATTTTAAATATCATATGAAAATTTCATATCGTGATACTCGCAATATTTCGACTTGTTCACATATTGATGTCATACTGTTACCCACGGCAACAACAAGAATGGCTGAAGGCAAAATTACTACCAACTCCGCTGTGGTTACAAAAAGAAGAGCAGCTTCAGTAGTGTGGAATAAACTCTGGCATCCTGAATGATTTATGAACAGCCCCGGACATCTCAGACTCTTGAAGCTAGTTACTGCTCAGAGGGGACTCATTCAGCGGCTCCTCCAGCAGCAGCACAGCGTCTCTCCCTCTCCTCTCTCACTCAGTACGTTTACATGGACAGTTTAATTCCACTTTTAATCGGAATGAAAGGCCATTCCGATTAAAAGTGGTCATGTAAACGGCCATTCCGATTGAAAATTAAATCCGATTAAAGGGGTGGTTTATTCCGTTTGTCATTCCGAATGAAAAAATTTTGTGTGCATGTATACACTTATTCCTCTTTAAGTTCATTCCGGTCTTTCTGCGCATGCTCGTTTCCTTGCCCTTCTGGCGCGATGACGTATATAGCGCGCATAGCAACGGGCTGCATAGCAACGGGCTGAGATAGAGCAGTCGGACTCGTTGCACTCACCGGTTTCCATTCGCCACAGCACGGTCTTCTATCTCCCTTCTTCGACCTTCTACCTCCCTTCTCCTCCTCAACAGACGAAGCATTAGCAGAACAAGGTTGTTGTCGTACTGCTGCTTCAAGAATATGAGCAAAACACGCCCGAAAAAGGCACTAAGAACGGCGGCGTCAAGCATCTTGTTATCCGGAGCGAGGACTACAGTGTTTTCTTCCGGTAAACGTAAACACGTAACATCCGCCCCGCCCCCTATCCAATCAGAAACCTTCCCTGCCCCAAACTTTGCACAGACCTGAATAAAGACGATTAAACTGATCTCACATGTAAACCTTCATTCAGAATGAATATTTCCCATGTATACTACCTGGAAAAACTTTAATTCCGAATGATTTCATTCAGATTCATTTCATTCCGAATGAGAAGCCATCATGTAACCGTAGCCACTGTGTGCACACAGGAATCGGAGTCGTCAAATGATTTTGTTATCAACCTTTGGTATTGTAAACCTATGTGATGCTCACGGCTCGATAAAAAACCACATATATGTAAATGTGTGATAGTTTTGGTATCATAACAGCCTGTCACAGGTTACAGCAGCATGATGATTAGAGGAGCAATGGCAGAGCATAAAGGTCCAGGTGGAAAAAAACAACTGAGTTCATTCATAATTTTGCTAAAAGAAGGAAATCACCTGTTGATTTATATAGATCCCAGGGTACATTTTTGTGTTTGGGAGCTGTTTAAATGTGTAATTTGTGGTAGATTTTATTTTGTTGAACTATTACTATTGTCTTCAGAATCTGAATTTGACTCTAAGTTACTGTTGTTGTTTACAAACGAAAGACGAGAGATAATTTTGTTTAGTTTTTACTGAATATTTGAAGGCAAACTGTACCGTCAGTACACTTCCATGTAGTATACTGTATGCACTATGTACTTATTGGCGTAGTGCGCAAATTTCGACAGGGTAGTGTTGTCTCAAACCAAACACGGCCGTTGTGCGCTCGCCGGAAATGACGACCGCAAATTAGCTAGTTAGCAAACTAGCATTAGCATTCACATAATAGTTCGCAGTACCAAATCATGACAGACTGCTAAATTAACACAATAAACATACTGCTGGCTTATACCTGACAACAGTATAGTGGTGCTTAGTGCAAAAAACACATGCATTTGTACAATGCAGCAACGTTCACAGTCGCACTGTCCTCAGCCGCTATTTCCAGTTTGAAAAGTGGTCCCTCCCCTTCCGCTACGTAGCCAAGATGGCGACCATTGAGGGCGAGAAGTGTCCATAGTTCCACACTCAACTTCTTGACCGTTTTGAGTGCACCATCCAGGTACTCATAGTGCACTGCATTTTTCCATACTTCTCAGTGTGAACGCACTTATGCACTCAAAATAGTAAGTGTAAGTACAGAAGTACGCGATTTGAGACATAGCATATATCACTTATTTTGTGTCGATTCTATTTTCTGTCTTTCTTTTTTTTCTACCAATTTGTCACATCGTCAAGAATATCGTTATCGCAAAAATACCCTGAAATATTTTTCTGAGCCTAGCCACATCATTTTGCTGCCTAAACCTAAGAAATAAACGTAAAAACAAAGTTTTGGGTAATTTTGTGTCTCGTTGTATTTGTGTGTGTCTGTGGTTGTTTTGCCCTTTGTTGTTGTCATTTGTCTCTAATTGTTTTGTGTCATTTTGTAGTCATTTTGAATCTCTTTGTAGATGCTTTGAGCCTCTTTGTGGTCATTTTAAGTCTCTTCATGGTGCTTTGAATCTGTTTGTAGTCATTTTGTTTTTCTCTGTATTTGCATCTCTTTGTAGTCATTTTGTGTCACTTTGTATTTGCTTCGATTCTCTTTGTGGCCATTTTTTGTCTCTTTACTGACACTTTGGACCCCTGGTCCTGCGCCCAGCAGGCTTGTGTCATTAATCCATCCATGTGCCTCGCCAAGCATGAGTGAATCTTAGCTACAGTATACGGTGCCTGTAGCTACACTGATGTTAAGTGTTCCAAGGTTTTACCGTGATGGATGACCTCCTGTCCTCGCCTAATGAAAACACGAACGCAGTGCTGTAATCACATCTATGAATGCAAGTGAAAATCCATAACATTTTGCTCTCACCACCAGGACAATCAATGTCTAGCTCACACCTTTGGTCTCTGCATTATAAAAACAGGTCTGTTGCTGCAGGTAACAGGACAATAGGCCCAGGCCAATAAAACGAGAAATGACATTCAGCAGTGAAGTAGGTTAAAATTGGACAGAAGATAAACTGGGAAAATAACATAAGAGGACGGAGATAATAGAGAGAATAAAGAAGAGAGAAAGTACTGAGAGGGTGATAACGCTGAGAATAGCGGCAAGCCATCAACATAAAATCATAAAAGAGAAAGTCAGGGGGGAGAGTTAGTGGAAAAGTCAAGGATATGATAGAGCAACAGACTCGCAAAGACAACAAGGAGAGAGAGGTACTACACAATAAAGATCAGACACGTAAAGAAAGAGAAAGGGTGTCACGATAAAAGAACACACACAGAGCATTGTAGAAAACTACGAGGGCAGGATCTTTCTGTTTGTTTAGTTTTTACAGCGTGCTACAGATTACACAGAAACAGTGTGAATTAGACCCACAGCATGGTGAATGCATTTTATGAGCCTTGGATTCTGCACAGGGAGTCTCCAAATAACCTGCTGAGACTAAAAGAATGAAACCCTCTCTGGAGTGCAGGAGCTTCTCAAGAGAAACTACACTTACTAAAGGAATCGTTTACCCCAACGCAAGTGGGCGATTTCTGCAAAAGAGATGGGAATTAGTCAGGCGGTGATCTAAACACTTATTCACCAACGTACCAAATCACTGTCTGCGAAGTTGAGCATGATCATCAAATGTTGTCAGGCTATCATGGGCATCATATTGTAAGAGATGATTGGTGAGTATAACAAAACTAAATTTACGCACATGTAGGTTGGACTCATTCAACAGTGAGACACCAAAGAGGATGTCGATATTAATAACTACTCTGCAGCGATTGCGTCCTCGCCACAAGCTGTGGGCAAAAACAACAATAACCCCAGATGCAGCTTACACAAAACTCTGAAGTCATATCTGCGTGTGTGCACGAACACGTTGGCTTGTGATTGTGCACTCATTTCTGTGTGGGTGTCTTTGTGTGTCTGTGTGTGAATGTACATCTACGTGTTCACAACTAAACAGATCCTTGGGCTGTTATATTACTTTCAAAGAAATACTTTTCACGAGATTATACAAAGTCTTCAATGTCGGTAGTTGCACAGATAAGCACAAACACACACAGACACACACACTCCAAAAATAAAAATGCCTCTGCTATGGGAAGTTAATACAGCATAGCTTATTGTCCTTTTGGATGACTGGGCTGCTGCCAAAGACACTTTGTCACTCATTTTGTTTGCATGCTCATGAAACCCAGTATCTCCAGTGTAGCCTTTTAAATCGCATTTCAAGAGTCACTTTTATTCTAGTCTCGCTCACCAGACCTTTCTCAAGAAAAGAAAGGTCTGGCTGGGCCGACTCTCACTGTAAGATTGGAGAAAAACTCCCCGGCTGCTTGTACTTCTTTCAACCAATCACAATCGTTCTGGGCGGTGCCACAGCAATGGTGCGCTTGCAAAAATATTGCCGGGGGGAAACAGGTTTTGGTGTAACATGCCCACAAAAATATCACCTACAGGACGCGAACCATGGCAGAAAAATGGCTACATCCCCGCAAGATCAAACACCGCAAAAGTTAGTAAAGGACGTGTTGAAAACGGTTGAAAACTGCTACATAACCGGAGGTGCTAGGGCGGGACTTCAGCGGGTGGCTCGTTCTGCCCAATGAGAGGCTGATCTATGCAGCGAATTTCCGCCCACTCAGACTACTTTTATTCCAGCCTGCATATTCCATTTTTTAAAAGGAAGAAAGCTGAATTGCTACAAAACAGATCTTTTTCACAGCAGACACTTTGACTTGTCATAGCAGGAAAAGCAAAGGTTAAACCAATAGCATGAATGAAGGCTCTGTTACATTTGTCCTTACACGTGAGGAAACATGCAGGGCCCTGGAAGTGGAACACTTCAATGCAATGAAGCCAACATTTCTATACCTCATGCTATGAAATAGATCTTAAAAGACACTGTAAACTACCTGTACAGAACCAAATAGATGACAGATACAGTTAACGACTAGCTGGTGAACATAGTGGAGCATCTAGCCAAAGTATCTTCATACAACAGTTCACATGATATCTTACAAATAAGTGCCCCACAATTGACGTTACCTTCTTAACGTAAAGTGACATACCTAATCTAAAGTTACGTGGATTAAGTTTATGCAAGTTACACCCCTGTGTTTACGTTCCAGAGAGCACCTACCCTGGAAGATAGACTTACCCATAGCTACCTTCCTGCTGTGAAGGAACCACATACATGGCTGCCTAAGGTGCCCCATGGCACCTTCCCATGTGGTCACGGTAAGCAGTGCGATACAGGTGTAGTGGTTAAATCTAGAGGTTTTACACATCCTATCTCTAAGAAGGTTTTCACAAATAACCACTTTATTAATTGTAAGACTACTCACGTTATATATATTCTTCGTTGTTCCTTTTGCGATGCCTTTTATGTGGGTCGCACTAAGCGGCGTCTACAAGATCGGGTAGCTGAACATCTCTATGCAGGCCGAGGGAATGATCTTGATTATGCTATAGTGAAACACTTCCACGAGATGCACAAAGGCAGATCTATATATTTTACAGCTATTGGCATCGATCACATCCCTTTAACAGCCCGCAGAGGGGATAGAGAGAAAGTCCTCAACCAAAAGGAGAGTCGTTGGATCTCCACACTTGGGGCTTTGACATCCCCAGGCTTAAATGATTTAGTTGATTTTGTGTCTTCTCTATGATATGTATGTATGTGTGTATATATATGTGTACATATATATATATATATNTATAAATATATATGTGTGTGTGTGTGTGTGTGTGTGTGTTTGTATGTATATATACATTTTTGGTTTTGGTGCCTTCACTGGGATTTGAACCCTGGTATCCTGGTTGGGAAACCAAACCTTACCTACTGAGCTAGCATTATGCTCTGCTTCATAGTTGTTTGTTAACTTATGTACTTTTTATTTGTCCACCTTTTTGTTTTCTGTACTGCCATCTACTGGTTTTATTAATTTGTTTTTGCTCATCCTTTCTTCAGGATTTATTCTATGGGGTTTCCTGAGCTCTCCTGGTGCCACAGGTGTGGCTGATCCAGTCAATGAGATCTTCACCTATGTATATATATGTATATATATATATATATACATGTAAATATACATGTATATATATATATACTGTATATATGTATATACACACATGCCCTGTGACTTGTCTTACCCTATTTGCCCTGATGAAGGCCAACTCAGACGGAAACATGTTGGTAATTTTTATCTGTTCTATATGAACTAGCCTGTTTAATAAAGATTTTTAATTGTCAGAGTGCCTTGGACCGCCTTTTCTTCTCCTTCCTCATTATGCTTCCTCGCCGAGGACCAAAGAGCACCTGCAGTTTTTAACATTTTTTACCTCTTTGAACGCCGCTGCCCTCCTTACTTTGTCTTTTCTTCCTTTGGTTAGGTTTAGGAAAAGGAAAAAGGTTGGGTGCCTTCAGATTCGGGCAATTAAAAGTTACATACAGTAGGTTAGGGACAGGACAAGAAACATGGTGGAGACGCACTTTAAACTGACTCAAAGGTCACCTGGTTTCACCATAGACAACACTATAGGTTGTGCAGTGTAATGCCAAATATATAGGCTAGAAAAGTGCCGGAAAAACAACTTAAGACGATCTTCTGATGTCCTCCTAAGTGCCAGCAGCTGCTGATCCACACCTGAACTCCATCAACAATCAAGCCACTGCAATATAAAACCCCGGCTCAGACATCCAGACTCTGCCAGATCATTCAGTCTCCTCTGCAGTACAGACGTCAAGGCCAATTTTGAAGTTTTCTGACATTCTGTCTCTTTGTGCTTTTTGGACCTCTACTCACACTTTGTTCTGTGTCTCAGGTTCACCACGCCTGCTTCAACAATAACCAGCCAAGTCCAGCCTTGTTCTCGTCTTCTGCCTCCAGATTTGGTCTGCTCTGTCTTCAGCTCCTCTGCCTGCTCTGTTTCGCCGGTCCCTGCCTACCTCAGCCATCATTTTACTCAAGCCATCAGCCCCACATCTTCAAACTACAATAAACTGCCTCTAACCATTCAGTTTCCTGGTTGAGTTTGCATTTGGATCCTCAGTTTGAACTGTTGCAACATAACCACACGTTAACCACATTGTTCTCACAACATAAAATTGAAAGTTTCAACATATTCACCACTTATGAAACACACAAATGCAACACACTGTATCCATGGTTTGTAGAAATGTACAATGCCAACATTTGTGCTGGTGATTGGGTTGCCATTTTGACATGTCACAGTAAGAAAAGCACAGGTGTAAGTAATAACATTGTGGCTGCTTCAGTTTCAGGGTCCTGGTATTGTGCATGCTGGCTCACTGTCACACTGTCATGGTTTACTGGGACTCTTGAATAAAACAAAACCATTGTTAATCTTATCAGTAACACCTGTGCTTTTCCTACCACGTCAAGTCATAACATCTTGCGCTAGCAGTTTTCAGCTACTGAGTGTATATGAGTGAGAATTTTTCTTGTAGTGTAAGTGAGAAATTATATTGTCTCCTGCATTCAGATAAAAATGTTGCTGCCACACTAATCCAGTGTGTGTGGTTAGTTTCAGTGGCCATGTCAGTGTGATTTACTTTCATGTTTTTTTTTTTTTATGACAGAGGTTGCCTATCAGCCTCCACAGAGGGACCTTGGTGTTCTGTAAATGGAACCTGGCCCGCTGCAGACCTGGCACTGGCAGCAGAGACACGGAGAGAGGAAGATATCGAGAGCGGGGGTGGTGGTGCAAGGACAAAAACAAAGAAAAATGCATCTGGCATTAAGGAAGAGACAGGAAGTGATATTTCTGTTGTGTCTTGATTTGAGTCAGGTAGTTTAACATGCTACTTTTAGGGCCTTGGCTTGCTGGCACTGAGAGAAAGACGGAGGACAGATGGAGAAGGAAATAGAGCAGCAGGGACAAACTGAGGAAATAAGAAACAATGAAAATTAAAGGGAGATGGAGGGAGAATGGCTGGCATTGAGAAGTGGCACACAATCAGTGGAGCTGCAGGGAACAGTTTGTCCACAAGTCTTTTGCCCGTCCATTCTAAACAAATAAGCAGAAAGCCTATTAAGGGCCTTTAGTAACCACAGCCTTTAACTTGTTTTCGTTTCTTATACAGGGAACTCATGGGGGACACAAAGGTTGGACTAAGTGCATGACACAAAGGCCAACGCTGTCATTCACCTTGTGATGACCAAGAATGACCAAACATCTGACAGAACATAAAGGGTAGTCAAAGCAAGCCTTCAACTTAGGCTACATATTCCATGTAAGCCCCTTTTACACTGCCAGATTTCCCGCGAATGTTGGGCCGTTTTGCCGCCAAGCTGCGAGTGTTTATACACACAGAGGCGGGTTGGCGAGTTGATCCAAGGTGCCCAATTTTCCACCTCGTAGGGTAGTCATATTGGCGGAACCCTTTTAGTTTAAACAGACCGAGGCGGCCTTCCGCAACGGGAGGGGCTGTTGATGACTTGTGGGAGGAGCTGTTGATGACACTGCACGTGCGAGCCACTGGCAGTGGATAAACAGGAAACAGCTGATAGCAGGAATTAGCGAGCAGCTAGTAGCAAGAGGGAAACGCAAACCTGGCAGACACTGTAAAGATGAGCAACTGGGGAGACAAGGAATTGCGCGCCCTCCTTGTCCTCGCAAATGAAGAGGCCATTAACCGTCAGATGACGGGGACGGTGAAGGACGGGCCGATTTATGAGAGAATCGCCGCCTGACTATCGCCGCCTGACTAGCCACAGCTTCCCTCCCACGTCACTGTTTACGTCACAGGCTGAGCTACATGTTTTGTTACTTGCTCACGCCCCCCATTGCCCCGAAAAATGCGTATTCTGTATAAACAAAAGTAGGGAGGTGGACTGCCGCACTGCCCGATTTTGTTTTTATACTGCCAATGCTGAAAAAAGACTGATTGGGCTTTCCTGCAAATTTGCACAATTCCTATCTAAAAAGGGCTATACTTACTATCCTTAAACATACAGTAAATTTTAAATTAAAAGTGTCATCTCCTCTTTTGAACACAGGAGGACAGATTTATACTTGTGCATCAGCTCTATGCGGAGCCTTCGCCTTAGTCTACGCACATGGCCTATTACGTATTATATATTGTATTTATACTTTTGGTGCGCATGTGTCACTCTGCAGTTACACCTCCAAAACACTAGTCAGCAGTGGGGTTTCTGTGAAGTTCTGTGAAGTTTAGTTGATTCAAAACACACCCAAAACACACTTTAAGCATGGCTTAATAGCAACAATACAAACAAGGACACAAATCAGCTTCACTATAACTCCCAGCATTCACAGAGAAAGCACGTGTCTTTATCTGGACACATTTTCCCCACAAATACAACATGCTAATGTTTTTAGCACAAGCCTATGGTATTTTACATTGTATAAATTAGCCTAGCAGCTAGTGAACTTTTCCTCTACTCATATGAAGCCAGGGACAACAGCAACTTTTAACAAAGGTAACATTAAAAAATTCGGCTCCATAACAACTCACAAGGTTCACCGACAAAACAACTGTCTTATACTAAACACATTTTCCAAACAAATATAACATGCTAACATTATTAGCACAAGCCTATGGCATTTTACATTGCATAAATTAGCCTAATGACAAACAGAAATTTCCTCTGCTCATATGAAGCCAGGAAAAATCCCCAAGTATAAATCCCCGAAGGATAAATCACACACAAGACTTAGAATGCTATTTCGTGGAGGCTTTATTGACTTCAAAATGTATTGTTTCTTATCTGAAATTAAAGCACATAAAAGCTTCATTTCCACTGAGAAAAAATATTTCAGCTTACAAAATAGGAAGGTGGTCTGCGTTTCCACGACGTATAGTTACGTTTCTCGGAGGTGCACGTCAGGCTACGGCATAGGGTGTGGCGTAGCCTCTGCGTCGATGTAGAGCCTACGCCACACCCTACCCTATGGGTTGATTCGACGAAGTATAAATGCCACATGAGGCAGAAAAGGAACAGTTTGTGTCTATGATAAAAAGGAAGCTCCACCTCTCTATCTTCCCCTCATCTACACCAGTGCATTTTGGGCATTTTAATGTTTACATCTGATGGTCATCCAGAATTTTTAGAACCATAGTTATAAATTTCCATATATGCTCTTGCATAAACATCTATACAGGCCGGTAACCACTCACATTCGCTCACACCACTCAAATCATCTTTTTCTTGTACCAGACACCTTCACTGAAGGTCCAGATGCAAGGGTACTTCGAGCTGGACTGGTCTGAACTGCTTGCTACACATTAGCTTAGTAAAGCTTCAGCAAATGCAGCAGTAGAAAGAGAGACTGATAGAATAGCCTAGGGGCCCTGAATCAATGGTAGGAGGGTGTAAATTTGCCTGTAACACTAAACAACATTACATTACAACTAGCAACAACTACTAGCTTACTAGTATCAGTGTTGTGCATGAATGTGCTCAAAGAGTGCTGTTCATTAAATACGTTCATATTTTTGGTGAACAGTGAACTAAACGCATCAGTTATGCAATTTTTTAAACTTGAACATGAGCATTGTCTACTCTCACGACAGGTAACGATGCCCATTTTATAACACCAGAGGATTTATGGCGAAATAAGACCTGAGCACAGCCATTCTTCCTTTGTTGTTCTCCACCATAGCACTTTAAAAAGGACACAGTGTAGCTTACCGGTAGCCTGAGCTGCACCTTTGGAATAGAAAATGCACAGCAGTGATAGCCAAAAGCGAGCCAACCCCTGGTAATGAGCCAAAAACTCTGTCCTTTGTAGTTTTACCCTCAGACAACTTCATCCTCCACTCCCTAAATCCACCAGCAAACCTCCCAGCCCCCATCCCCGGGAGCCGACTGCAGCACACCAGCCAGATTATGGAGGTAACTGCGATGTTGTTTCAAGAAAATATGTTAAATATTTTTTTCATCTTCCAATTCCAGTGTCTGAATATGATTAAGAATTGCTTTCTGTAAATCGTGTACTCTGCAGAACTGAAATCAAAACACATCATTCAGCTGTGGCGGCTGTAATGAAGCTGATGGTGGAGCCTGTACCCGCTCACTTGGAAGCATATGAATTTTACATTTTAGGTTTTCTAAATGCTGCATAATTTGGTTCATACAGGCTAAATTAAACTCCCATTGCATCCACAGTATACCTTTACTGCACCTCTTGTCTTTCACTTTCTGCATGATAGGATACATTTTAACAAATACTCACATTTGTTTTTCTTGGCTCTTAAAAGTTGTCGGTCTGTGATTTTTTAGTAGTATAAAGTAATTCATTTAGTTTGGGGAGTGGGCGGTTGCAATGAGCGGGGGCTGTGAATGGGTAGGAGGAGGTTCTAAAAAGATAAAGTCGCAGCAGCTCATTAAAACAACGGAGGGAATGGATGTAGTTTATTTTTTGGGCCTGTGACTTTAGTTCAAATCGATTTCGATTCAAATTGTGAACTACAAGAGTGTCGAATGTACGTTTCCTGTTTGAGCTGTGAGAGGTTGAAAATGAAATGCACTTTTTTTTATCGTCCATTTTTGTTACAATCTTAGATATAAGCTTTTCCTTAAAATGTGTACAGAATGTCCTGATGTATATTCTACGTCTGATGATTGCTGACTTCAGTACCTGTTTTCAGACAAAAGGCTCTAGTTTCCCGGCGCGGCGCAGGGTGGCGAACCCCGCACAGAGCTAGTTTCGAGCAGCGCAACCCGAGGTGCACTCAGTTTGGTAGCTTGGCAGACCGAGGTGCGCTGAGATGGGTGTGGCGGCGCAGCAGGGGGAGGTGTCGACAGATCCAGCTTGGCGCAGTGACAGTTGCGTGCCAAAAGGCTTCACCGAAGGTGCGCTAAAAGCTCGCCAGCTGAAACCACGTCTACTGTCAGCGCAGGCGGAGCGCAGCCGGTGTAAGTGGAAGTTTGGCTGACCGGCGGACAGTGCGCACACGTCACCAAAACCTCACAGGCA
>NC_065507.1:18112885-18129417 GCF_006386435.1 Epinephelus moara | reverse complement strand
TGCTGCTCTCTTCTGCAATGGCGAATTGAGTAAACTCTCATTACGCCTTCGCGCGGCGCATTTAAGGGCGAGGAGAGGGGCTCATTTGATTGGTGTGATGTGTGTAAAACCCACTCCACGCCTTCTCTCCTCCCTCTTTCCGACTTGCGCAGGTAGGAGGGACGGAGGTGGGAAAGAGGAGTAGCTGTGCCAGGCGCACGGTGTGCCAAACTTGCAAAATCCGCCTGGCCACACCCAGTTGGCGAAGCGCAGGTGCGCTGCGCCTCCACCTCGCCCGGTCTGTGAAACTAGAGGCCAAAGTGTTTCACCTATAGCTCAGCATGTGTTAAATGCCTACCAACAGTGTAGGAGGGAGCTTTATGTTTGATGTGTTTAAGGCACAGTCTGTGCCTGTGATGTGCTTAAGTTGTGGTTTATAGCTGTATTGTCTAAGGAGCAGAATTGTGTTTCGTATCTGCTTTGATATTGTTTGACTTTGTTTGACATGCAGGAGGTGGAGATGTATTATATTTGTTCTTTAGCTCTCGTTAGGTTTCTGCTCTTGATTATGATTGTAGTATCTTGCAAGTCCACGTGAGCTGGGCACCTTTTGGTGCATGCCACTTTGGAAAAAGAATTACCTTAGCTTACTGGTAGTGCTTCTAGCCTACGAGAAGAAAGTAAAAAGTGGGAAAGTGAATGTGACAGTTCCTATACTGCCTATGTGGTCTGACCAAAGTACTTTTCAGATAAACATATCCATCCTCTCTGTCTTCTTCCTGAAATGTTGCGATCAGGCTGTCTGAGAAAAGCATCCAAAAATCCTGGTGCAGGTGTTAACCCATCAAAAGCTTTGTGGATAGAGCCACCAAACCACAGTGCTGGTAACTGTTCCATGGCATGCACGCGAAGCTTTGTGTAAGGCAGCAGCTGACATCTTTGCCATCCAAGAGCCACAGTTGGCAGTTAGACTGTGAAGGGAATGATGACTATCCTCAAAGGAGAATTTCACTTTCTCTGGCCAGAGGGGATGGGGCACAAGCTTTGCTCGCCTTGCTGGCCGTGGGGCATTCTGGTCTACAGTCTGGTGCCATATCAGGATTCTCCCTCCGGCAGAACAACAGAACAAATGCTGTGTGAATCCTTGGTGCTACTGCAGGGTGTCTGTGATGCCAGAGGTGCATTTCGGGGTGTTTACATTTTCAATGTTGCATCCATGCAGGACTAGCTTGTCTTCTGCAGGTCCCCTTTGTCAAAACAGGGCCTGTATTTAGGAGCTTGGAGATGCCTGCAGCATTCTGTTTCAATCATGACCTTACTGTTAGCCTGCAGGAGGTGACAACTTTCTCTGTCAAAACACACAGCCAACACACTCCCTCAGGAGACATGGTAAATCATGCACTGGCCATTTTGCTTTTAAAACACTAAATTAATTCTTTACCTGCACATTAATTAACAGGCCAAACTGAAGCATGATACAACAAACAGCATGGATGGCGAATAGCATCATTTATCTTTGGCATGTCTGCTGGCAATCATCTTCCTGAGGGTGGTGGAGATCCAGGCTCTGTTTGCCCCTAAGGTGACGTGAGCGTGCTGCATCCTCCACAACGTCTGTGCAGCAGAAGGTGGAACCCTAGAGGAGGAGGAGGAAGACTCAAGCCAAGACAACAATTCAGATGAAGATGATGCGCATGAGAGGGAGCTGTCAGGAAATGCTTTCTGAGCAACAGCGCACGTGTCCACTCTTGCAGAAGTGCCTGCATGTCTGAGTCAGCATGTCTACATCTAGGGGGCAAACCCTTCCAGATGTCCATTATCATCTTCCATTAGATCATGGTTACTGTACACTCAGTGTTCACGATCAGCGCTACCCACAATACTAAACATTACTACAAGACTCTGCCTATAATGTAAACACATCATCAGAGAACCATTTTTAAAAAACCCAGCATAGAGCTCCCCAGAGTTCACTGCTGACCCTGTTACATATATTAATTTCCTACCCACACCAGCATACAGGACAGAAACACGGGATAAGAAAGGCAATGAAAATATTAATTATATAATTAGGAGCAGGGGTCACACTCTGGCTTTAGTTAAGCCTCAGTTATCCTTGGATTGCTGTCACACAAGGCCTCATCTGTGTAGTGGAATAATCAATCTTCCTTGAAGCCTCCACTTCTTTGAAGACGAAAGGGATGGAAATCAACTTTACACCGTGCAGGCCAAAAAATCCTGTTAAAATGTAAGTGTTTTGTTTTGGTGATTCAACAGGAGTCAAACAAATCAAGTTGTCCCTTTTCAGCTAGTTCTTTCAGATGCTATTTTGAGTTTTGTTAAATGCATTTCACTTTTTCCTTCTGTTTTAAGGCTGCACATGACCAGATATAAATCCAAACAAAAATTTGGTTTCTCACAATTAAATGAACATGATCGACTGTGATATTGATTTCTAAAATGGAGCTCTGCTCATAGAAAACTCCACTACATATTA
This sequence comes from Epinephelus moara, assembly GCF_006386435.1. Classification (NCBI taxonomy): domain Eukaryota; kingdom Metazoa; phylum Chordata; class Actinopteri; order Perciformes; family Serranidae; genus Epinephelus; species Epinephelus moara. The sequence continues at coordinate 18,126,941 of NC_065507.1, read as the reverse complement.
AAATCAAGTGCTTCCTTCACAGCCAGCCTCCACGTTTGAAGACCTGTCATGACACTATGCACACACCCTGCAGCAACAGCCTGTGAAAGCTTTTCTGAATGTTGCAACTGCAGACAGGCAAAACAAAAATCAGTATTTAGGATTTAGGAGAGAACAAATCACACGCAAAGAGCACATGAAACTTGTGTCTGCACGGCAAAGCAACACAACTAACTTCTTAAACCACTTGAATAAACATCACAATGATAAATGAAAGAAGACTGAAGAATAACATCACTCATATTACCGTACCGTTACTGTTAATCTCCACCCTTGTCCAGCGTCAACTCAGACATCCAAGACAGCGAGGCTATAGTGCGTTACAGTACCGTGACCAGTGTTAGGAAAAAAAAGAAGAAAAACAAAACAATGGCAGATACGCTCTGATTTCAGGTGAAAAAGACTTGTATTTGAAGTCTTATTTTTGTAGAGGAACAGCCTCTCTGGACTTCCCTTGAACCAGTATTATAAATGAACAAGACCCACGAGACCACCGGGGGTCAAATGTTTAGGACTCACCCCTGTATTAACCCTGACTGGACAAAAACTTCTTTCAAGCATCCTTAGGCCAAAAGGAGGTAAAAAGTCACTTGGGATTCCTCAAGTTTCAGATGCCATCCTAAAGTATCTTGCCTTGGGGCAAAACACGGTGATGAACGACCTGCTAGTTGTGAGACAATGCTTCTTTTCTCGGCCACATCCTGACCATTCGCATTGCCCTGGGGAAATCACGCCCTCCACTCTCTTACCAAATGTTTCTGTGTGACAGAATTGAGATGTCTGTTGGAAGTGAGATTATACATTTTATCCATATTATATATTTGGAGTTAAAATGTAGTTGGGTTTTTAATCAACTTGTTTTCATGAATATGGGCTTCCTCATTTTGTTTTTCATTATATGTTGAAACTATAGGTTAGTCTAGAGTGTGTGTATTTGAATTAGGCTATACTGTACTTTGCTGATACACGTGGTATAATAATTGTATTCATTTTAATTGGATGTTAAGAACCGATTTTGACCATAATGAGAACAGTATGTGCCTATCGCGCGTAGCATGTCAAAGTATATGATCTCGTATAATAAAAAGCACTAAGTTTCTTTTGAAATAAGGTAATAAGCCTAATTTTACAACTAAGAAGACTGCCTTATCAGATCCGCCCACTTTGGCCGGTTAAAAACATCTGTGCTCTTGTTTCTCTCTCTTGTGCTCTTCTTGTTTTTTTAACTTTTTGTCTCTTTTTTTCGTATCTTAGCCTCTTTCATATTTACGTTTTAGTTACGCTTTTATACTCTCACGATCAAAGTTATTTGAACTTTTAAGTTTTGCTTATCCAGTTTTCTTTTATCTCCAGTGTTTTCAACATTTTTATGCATGTTAATAATAACTTTGATAACAATATTGAACGGCCAACGATAATGTTTTCACCATTATTATAAGTGAGTAATTACAACAAAGTAGACAAGTGCCCTTTTCAACCTGACTCTTCACCCAAAGATTCATCCCAGCGGCTGCCAGCCACTTGCCACAGTGGTTCTTGTGCCAAACCCAAAGGCTTTTTGCAGCGTAAGGGAACCGACGTTGGGGCACCCACAGGACATCACAGGCTCAACCGGTCGGTTTCATTCTGCTGGAAAGTCTGGGAGTTGCAAAGTGACAGTCCGGGGCCCCAGGAGAAACGTCTGCATGATTCACTGCTTAGAAGGGAGGCAACGAGTATTACTTCTTGTTTTAATCCATATACATACTGTTGATTTTGTGTTATTTCATATTATCCTCATTCATTTATTCAGTTGTTACCCATTTAGCTTAAATAAATTTTCATTTATCGCCAAGTCGTTGTCTGTGGATATTTCTTTTGAGCAGGAATTAAGATCACTGTATGGAGAATTCATAACCCAGATATTGAGATTGATTCATTATTGATAAGCATACTGACGAATTAATAATTGGTTTACGGAGCTATTAATTTGATTAATCGCTTCCCTCATTAGGAGGGTGGTGCCCCAAACTTTATTACAAGTGCAAACATTCTCAAAAAGGTATTTCCCCTACATTTTGATGCAAAAATTTGCAGTAATGTAGCACAACATAAAAGTGAAAGCAGTGCTCTGTTTATTTAAATGTGAAAGTGCATTAAAAATATGTTGTCCCTAAAAACATTGAATAATTGTAAGAATTAAATGTGATCTCAACATTGATCAAAATAATTATGAATATTATTTTGACCATATTCATGCAGCCCTATTCTTTTCTTTCACAGTTCATAAGACATTAACAACATAATAAACTACTGCCTTTTTTTAGTGGTGCAATCTAGTCTATTGTGGGTATACTGATCACCAAGGGATGGGGGGCCACAGCCACCCTGATACAATCGCTGACCCCCTCCTTGCAAAAATAATGGAAGGCCTCTGTGTTGTGTTTTTATACTTGAGTAGGCTTATTCCCAGTAAATGTTTTGTTCCTTATTTACTCCTTCAAATTATAGCTGTATGTTTGCCTTTTTAAGGTCCTGTAAAATTCACCTAAATTCATGTAAAGTACCTATCCAAGGTATACACAAGGTAAATTGAAATCATTCATGTTCCATTTTTTGTACATGTACATGAAAGGTCTCATTTGATAACACTGAATTTCCCCCAACAGTCAGAATCACTGTAAGTTCTTCTGTCAGTGAATTATATAAGTTTAAACATAACAAATAAGTTTGTTTTGTTTTTTATGTTTGCCTGAAAAAAAGATGACAAGAGCTGGGACTTATTACCTGGAAAACATGATGAGGCCATATCATGAAGCCTCACATAGTTCAAATTCAAGGTAGATAACAATATCACAGTAAATAAACATTTTACACCTGTTTCTCCAAGGTTTTGTCTGGGTGTTTTTCAAAATAGAGGGTAAAACAATGTGTGAATACAAGAGAAAGAGTAATTAACACAGTCTATTTAGGAGATTACTAAAAACAGTAAGCACTTCCAGGTAACCTAAATTCATAAACCTTTTTTCCCTTAAGACAACAGAGGAGCAACTTGCTCATCCTTAAGGTGCATTTCTAACAGTCTATAATGCCAAGAAAGAGTTATAAACTCCTCTGGAGGTGAGGAGCATTATTGACTACAAGACCCATACTGGGCCAGTCCCTGGTCACTGATGGTGTCTGAGGCCTTACAAAGTATGGGAGGGCCTTTGTTTCAAGACAGGGCCCCAGAAGCTATCAATGTCATAACAACAGTCTGGAAGCTTCTATTGGCTCAAGTGAGGTGTCAATGGAAAGGTCAGGGTTCAGCCAGCATGTTGACAGCAAGGTGTCCACATATTTACATGTAATCCGAAAAATTATGGATAATATGTGGAAAAATATGAATGTTTAAAATGATGCAATGGCAATTTGTGGATATCTATGGATGTAATAATGTGTTTAGACTAAATATTTTGCTGGATTTCGATCATCTGGGCCTTTGGGAGTGTATGAAGACTGTTTGAGGACCATTTTTGTTGGCATAATACCAATCTGTGCATAATATTAACACTTCAGAGGGGAATTTGATTTCTAAGGGACAGCTAGCCTATCTGATGAACAATGAGTCACCTAACGTGTATATACATATACATAGAATAGAAGAGAAAGAACTTTAATCATCCCTGAAGGGAAATTTAACACATTAAACAGGATTGTTGTGGAACTTTTAATGTTAACTGTACTGGTATTAGTCTATACACATCAGATTATTAGTAACATCAACTGTAAAATAACAAACTAAAGCATATCAGTATGCATTTCCTTAACTCTCATCAACATATTGTTTGATAAGCATATATAGACAACTATATCAGCATAATAGTATTTCTGAAATTAAGTTATGGCTCTTAGTTTTGGTGTGACACCAATCAATTTTTTGGTGTCCCCATTTGGCCACCTCAAAAAAATTTCTGGGGGCACCACTGCTTGATTATTGTCCAGGGCCGAGATTGATTCTAACAAGCTTCACTGTACTCAGCAGTTGAGAAGACACAGGGACTTTATTTGGGTCTTGAGGAGCTGCAGTGTTTATTCATGGTTAAACTGAAACATACAACTGTACATTAACTACTACCTGATAACTTTACCGCTAATTCCCTCTCTGCTCCGATCGCCAACAGCTGTCTGCTCTCAGTGCATCCCCCCATCATTTGCTCATCCACACACTACACTACACACTGTGCTCAGCGGGGTGGGGGCAAGGAAAGAAAGGAGAGAACCTTTCTGCATGTTCTGCAGCATTTGTTCAGTGTGCTGTCACATCTGTCAACCATGTATTTGCAAAAACAAATAGCTGAAGTGGAAGTTGTGTCAGAAAAAACTATGTTGTTACGAATCCTTGCACATTTTTAAGTGGAAGTCCTGGAGCTTTCTTGGAGGGTATACAGCGTATACATGAATATCACATAGACTAAACCACTGGCATTTTTTGATGTCTTTCTTTCTTTGGTAAATGTATACTTTGCAGGATTTTCTTAAAAAAAGACAAAAATAATCATCACTTATGACCCACCAAAAGTGTGCAGCAGTCTAATTATCCACAGTGATCCTGCAGTTTTCTTCTTATTTTGATACATTCAGGCTGTTCTTGGGCACGGTGGCAGGTGAGGTCGGGTCTTTATTAAAAAGTACCAACCAGGTGCCAGACTTTAAGCAGAGGAAGCTACAAAGATTGCGGGCACAGTGCCAGAGCCACAAAAAGGCAAATATAGCAAGGTGAAATGCCAGACAGACAAAACTGGTACTGGCTTACACTTTCACTTTTGTTGGTGATACTGTTTACAACCGGCAGCTCACAATTCCTGCACACAATACCTAAAACGTAATTTTGAAATAAACAGATTGTGACCAGAATATGTATTTGAAGATTAAACTGCAGAAAGGGAACCACTTTTACACATCACATAAAACCGTGAGTTCCGAAGCATGCCAGTAGTGCTTTCTCCCATTGTAGCTTGTATATTTTGCTGCACCTTGTATGTGACAGTCACTCTCAGAATGATTTCTCAGTGCTCTGCTCCACAAGCCAAGTGGAATCCTATGTTCTGCTGTATCCACTAATGAGGTGTCGCTACTCTAGTCTAATCATACCGTACACTGAACCTTATGAAGTGTGTGTACACACTTCCACGTGTCTGTGATTTTACTTGTGTGTGCTGCAGCCAGTGAAGGCTGTCATGTAAACAGAATGTTTGGCTGGCCTTCAAAAGTGAGAGGATTTGGCTGAAGAATAGAGACCCCTCTATATCTTGCTGTGCCTGCCTGTCTCTCTTTTTTGTCTGTCCCTTCCTGTATCACTACCCCTCTTCTTGCTGATGGGAAATAAAATACCTTCCTTCTTTTGTTGTCTTTTGTCAGTATGCATAGGTGTCAGCGTTGCATGTATGCACGTTCCAAGGAACGCAGGTGTTCAGTTATCATGGCTGTTTTATTAAGAGATTCTACACTGAGACAACTCTGGTCTCATTTTCTCCACCATACGATTTTTCTTCTCCTTTCATCTGTCTTTATTCCCTCAACTCTGCTCACTTACATCCTTCTGTAACTGTCAATCCAAATCTGTTCTCTCTCATTATGCAGTGCTTAGCTCTAAAAGGTTTGTAATGAGTCTTGACACTGATCACTACACCAGCATCAGTGTGAGCTGAACTCTCTTGATCCCAAGTGACATTTCTACCTTTTTATAAAATGGCACCTACTTTGAAAAAATACTCTATTATCTGTGATATGTAGGAGTGGCAGTATAGATTAAGACTGATGGTATTTCAGTTGAGTTTGGTGGGTAAAGAATGCAAATTAGCACAGGTGTGGACTAGGCATTCATAAGTGATGGTGATAAGTAGTGTGACATTGACCCTGTCTACATTTGTTTTTTGGTAATCTGAACACAAGTGGACGGCCAAGACACATCACCTGTCACATCTGTGTCTATCATGCGTCTCAGCTGACCACTTGTGCTCAGATTTCATAACAGTCTACTGTACATCACTTCTGCTAAAGTCAAAGGGCCTTTGCTGCTGCTTTCTCTGCCTTAGGCTTTCCATGTAGGCGCATGGAAGGGCAGAGAGGTGTGCTCTCTCCGCCCCAAGCTTTCCATGTAGGCGCATGGAAGAGACTTGCTGCATAGACCCGAGGAAAGGCAGAGAGGCCCAGAACAGAGCCATACTGCCAAATATAATACTGCTAATGGAAACAAAGTTTTCTTTGCCTAAAGTGTTCCTGACTGAACTATGGACGGTCATGCAACACTATGTCCAATTCATTGTAAAATAGGCAAGTTACAAAGCATTGGTGTGTTGTCACCAAAACAAACACTACGTCCTGCATTGATGACTTCTTGTTCCAGCCTCATTTGGGACACGTTATGGCACATTAGCGTTTACACTATAAGATATATGTGGTCAAATGCGTCCCACACCACCTGAGCAACTGAGTGATCGGATCACATGAGATGCATCTTGATCACTGATTACACTTGTGATCCCACTGCCCAAGATGCATTTTAAAACCAAGTGTAAACAGGCTCATTGATGGTCGTATAATGGTGATATCACAGCTTCTTTTTTCAGCTGTTGAGGTAGCAAGCTTGCAAGATGCTAGCATATGTTGTTACTTTTTCTAGAACTTTGGTACAAACTTGAATGACTTGTAAAGATATCTCTTTTCACGTGACCCATTCATCAGCTTATGAGATCAATCTGATATATTAAAGTTGCATTTATCACTTTGTAGCTACTAGTGGGCAGAAGTCCAGTCATCATGAGCAGACAACCCTAATGCCAAGCCTAACCCCACGCTTTAAGGGGAACTAATGTTTTTTTCAACCTGGGCCCTATTTTCCGATCTACTTTTGTCTAACTGAGTGATAGGATGTTCAATATTTGACATTTCTCCAGTACGAAGCTAGGGCTGAAATGCCTGCAGCCCGTGAGCGTGTGCTACATTAAATAATAGGGCACTCAGACAGCGTCAAACAACGTCAAAATATGTCCACTAAAAGTGCATTTTTTTCACACAGATAGGCTCGGATTGTTAGTAAAATTATCCGACAACATAACGGAAAGGAGGAATGAACGTCTGTGTTTACCTTTAGCTGGATTTGGACATGTTCCTCTGCCTGTTGCTGCTCCCTCTCTCTCCTCGTCCGCTCTTCAATTTCAATGAGCTCTGCTTCCGTGTACGTCCGTGTACTCTGTGTTCAAATAAATACGTGCGGTCATCAAATTCAAATGGCTCATCCAGATCCAGTTGGTCAAAATCGGGTAAAAATTCGGACATTTGTTGTGGCAAGTCAAAACGCTCACTCAGAGAGTGAAAGTCTGGCACTGAAATCTCACGTCTCACGAGATTTGAGTTGTTGCAGGAAGTTACCGCTGGAGTGACCTTACAAAGGCGAGGAGTTCCTCTCTGCCCGTATTTATTTGAACACAGAGCACACGGACGTACACCGATGCAGAGCCGGACGAGGAGGGAGATGGAGCAGCAACAGGCAGAGGAACATGTCCGAATCCAGCTAAAGGTAAACACAGACGTTCATTTCTCCTTTCTGTTATGTTGTTGGATAATTATACTAACAATCCGAGCCTATCTGTGTGGAAAAAATGCACTTTTAATGGACATATTTTGACGTTGTTTGACGCTGTCTAAGTGCCCTATTATTTAATATAGCGTGCGCTCACAGGCTGCAGGAAGGTCAGCCCTAGCTTCGTACTGGAGAAATGTCAAATATTGAACATCCTTTAACTAATTTAAACAAAAGTAGATCGGAAAATAGGGCCCAGGTTGAAAAAAACATTAGTTCCCTTTTAAAGGGATAGTGCACCCAAAAATGAAAATTCAGCCATTATCTACTCACCCATATGCCGACGGAGGCCCCGGTGAAGTTTTAGAGTCCTCACATCCCTTGCGGAGATCGGCAGGGGCAGCGGCTAGCACACCTAATGGCTGACGGCGCCCCAGACTAAAGTCCAAGAACACAAAATTGAAACCACAAAATAAATCCAACATGCTCATCCGTAGTGATCCAAGTGTCCTTAAGCCCCGACAAAAAAAAGTTGTTTCGAAAAACGTCATATGAACTCTGTTTTTAGCCTCACTGTAGCCAGTAGCTCTGACTGCTTCTCTGTGCTTCGCGCTCATGTGTGCGCTTGCGCGAGACCAGTGAAAGCATGAGCTTTGCTCACCCGTGTTTACATCACGTGACATGTGCACCGCAGGGGGAGACAACAGTAACCACAGTTGCTAAAAGATAATTTGCACTACGGTCTTTTAGCAAAGGACAGCCCAACATGTCTGAAGACTTTGAAATTGAGGAGGAACAGCATTTCTTTGTTGAGCCGTATTTGTTTGAGCCCGAGTGTATGGACGCGGAACTCAGGCTACTGGAAGAAGCAGCCGCCGCAGCTCATGAGCCTCAGCCTGCCGCAGAATACCGGAGTCGAGCACTGGAAACCTGGTGGTGTAGTTGTTTCAAATGCAAAGCAGTGCCAACGGATGAGGAAAGTCTTTGCTGCTCAGACTGGGAATTGGCAATGCCTGCACTTGAGAATCTGGACATCAGTACTGACGAGACTGCTGCTCTTCAGAGATCACCGATCACCCTGAGCGCGCACACGTGAGAGCGGAGCACAGAGAAGCAGTCAGAGCTACAGGCTACAGTGAGGCTAAAAACAGAGTTCATATGACGTTTTTCGAAACAACTTTTTATGTCAAGGCTGCAGCACACTTGGATCACTACGGATGGGCATGTTGGAGATATTTTGTCACACTTGGATCACTACGGATGGGCATGTTGGAGATATTTTGTGATTTCAATTTTGTGTTCTTGGATGTTAGTCTGGGGCGCCGTCAGCCATTAGGTGTGCTAGCCGCTCCCCCCGCCGATCTCCGCAAGGGATGTGAGGACTCTAAAACTTCACCAGGGCCTCCGTCGGCATATGGGTGAGTAGATAATGGCTGAATTTTCATTTTTGGGTGCACTATCCCTTTAACCCCAAGCCTAACCCTTCCAGCTATGTTGTCCTTGTTTTTAGCTGTATTTCCATTTCTATGTATGTTTACTGACAGTAACAAGACACCAGCATCAAAGGTCTTGTATGCATAAAGCTGTTTCTGATTACAGTATCTGAGTTGTTAGCTTGCTAAATTTATGACTCAACAATAATTAGCTGCCTTTGTACATCTACAATTTGTTGATGAGCAGGTTGTGTAAACAGAACTTTATTTGTTGAAAGAAAGATTACTGCTGCTGCTGGAAACAGAGTTCATTAAAGTGAGACCCCAAACAATAAACATGTGGACGGCAGAATCAAACCCGTAAGGATAACAAATAAAAGAATATTAAACACTGGGGATAATTCAACAGGAGTTAATTTATAAAAACACTGAATACTAATGCAACCTCCACTGACTTGTACAAGAAGACTTCAATGTGGAATTGAGTCACAAAGGTAGGATAAATAATCAGTAGTCAGTGCTGTGCTTATGACAGAATTACTATTTGAGCTAAAAGCGGAGCATCTTGGAGTCACGAGATAAGACCAGCTGTGAATGCACATTGTGTTTCCACGTGGGACTCTACACAATTTAAACAGTGTATACTATATCATATAAACAAATACATGGATGAATACACACACAGAGCTTCTGACATAATGTGTGCTTAGCCCACATAGCCGATAGCATCTGGAGCGATAATAGGAAGAGAAAATCACATGGATGGGAAATGAATATATAAATTACACATCAGAGAGAAATTTCATAAAATAGGCATGAGTGAAACAGCATCATGTCCCCTGTGAGTATTAAACCACAAACTTCAATCATATACAATTACACTGTTCAGAAAATGAATACAATCACGCTGTGTGGTAATTACTCTATAAGCATATGACCTAATTTACATGAAATACCATACCCACTTTGTTGCATTTTGTTGCAAATAAATGCAAATCAAACCTTGTGTTGTATGTTGTAAGCTGCAGACTGTACTCCACTATTTCCACATGTACGCAGGGACTTGATTCTTGTTTAAAGTTATTGTTGATACACATTATCAATGTAAAGGCTGCTTTTCCTGTAAATATTATACATATTTTGGGGCATTTTTCCTACATACACAAATGATCTAGATCCAAAGGGGGATAAAATGAATAAATAAAATAAACCACCATTGTATTCTTCTGTCTCAAAACTATTAAGCCATATGATGTGACAAAAATTATTTTGTCCACACCCTTGCCATGCATTTATTTGTTATTGTAAGTCACACATAGCTTTATAAAAATAAAATGATACTGCCATCTCTTTAAAAATATAAAAACAACCCTGGGTCTCAGTATGTCTGTAAATACCATTTTAATGACAAGATAACTTATTTTATAACAAGCTGTATATCCCTTTTATCCCCTCTAAGCATCCCCTATCCCTTGATGTGTTACTTTTAGTGCTTGTATTTTCTAGTTTATGTTATATTTTATTGCTTTTTGAGCAACAGTCACTATTACTATAAATTCCATAATTCACCTGACCTACAAGTGACCTGAACAGCTTGAGATTCGTCGGCAAGTCAGGTTCTCATGCTTTGAACCTCTGTACCAAAATAACTGTAAATTAAGAGGGAATCCTAATCTCATGATAGGCGAATCGAACTAATTACTTTTGCTCTCGTGATATCTTTATGTGTTTTTCTGTCTCTGCTACCAGAAGTGAAAATTCTTCTTATTGCTGCCCTCTCTCTTTCCCTCTCAGTGAGCTAGCGTGCTACAGACTGTGAAGTAGGACATTAAGCTATCTGATTGTTGTCAGTAAGTTTTCCTGTTTCTCTGTCTGTCCCTTCTTTTTTTCCCCCTTCTCTATTTGTCCTTTATGTTCCCTGCTGCATGTATGGACCTCACTCTAACTCAGCAGGGGTCCACTCTCAGTGGTGGTTTCCTATGTAGCTGTTCTATGCTGCTGTTTCTTCATCACAATATATTTCGAGTGTCCTCTTTAAAGTTGATTTGCACGCATATCATAAAGCTTGGTGATGGAACTGTAATGTCGCAGAGAGCATATGCCATAACGTCTACTATTGCAGCATCTGGAACAGATATTTTATTTCCTTAAGCATCAGCTTTTCAGTTATTGTAGAGGAGCTTTAAAATGTCTTTAAAATCAATTTAAATTGATGTCATGGCCACCAGACTCATTACACATATGGTATGTTCACATTATTCTGATGCTACCAAAGTTTCAATGCCTCTCCCATCTCCTTATTTCATGAGTAGTGGCTGCAAGGCTGATAAATAAGCAGCTGCACAGAGAAAATGTTGGCTTCAGTCATTATGAGACATCAGCCTAAGGCAGGAGAATACATGCACGGATACTGTAAAACTCATTAACATGCAGCTGGTCAGTTGTCTGGATTCCCTTCTTATGCTGTACCATATTTCTGAACTAAGACTGGTCCATATATGTATGTTTCTTAATTATCTATTATGCTGCAACCAAGCAAAAACCTGAAGAACTAGAAAAGCACTCAGAGAGTGCAGACCTCTGCCAAGTAGGTGATATTCCCTCCCCCTCTGCATCAGATTTTGCAGCCTGCATCACAATTAGGTTATTTGCATCACTATCATTATTAGGTTATATATGCCTTCACCATGGAGACACTGTGGTGTGTTTATTTTGTACCAACACAGAATATAATATGTATATTTGTATTTTTCACTTTCTTTTTTCCCAACACAGAGCATTAATTTTTTCAACTTTAGAATTACAACAATATTTAAAGTACAACAAGACGTGCTTTCACCGTCTTATGAGAAATTGTAATTGCTGCTGAGGCTGTCAGACGATAGACTTTATTTATTATTTTATCCACTTTGCTGCAATCTGCTTTCATCAAAATCCATTCATAACCTTTTGAGTTATTTTGCAGACAAACAAACAGACCAACGCTGGCGAAAACATAACCTCCTTGGCGGAGGTAATTAAGCCAATGCAAGTGCCAGAAACTGCAGTTTCTCGAATGACCACTTGAGGCTGGTTAAAAAACTGAACAAAGCATTAATTCAGGCAGGACAGGATGTCAAGCTCAGCTCGCATCCCAGCTACATCAGCTGATCTCAGACAGTCCAATCAACTGATGGAGCAGTTGAATGATGACAGAGAGTCAGCTGATAGATCACATGATTATTTTCTATGCAAACTATTGGTGAATCTCATTCAGGGCGCCCTATTTAAACTGCTCTGGCCTGCCTACTGTTGCTGCCTCCTCTGCAAGCTGCTTTGCAACCTGCCTCCACCCCAGCTCCTCCTTTTTATGATGTGTCTGACTCATTAATGTCATTTCTATTTGTCACTGATGCTGGCCCTGTTCTGATCCCAGGGTTTTTTTTGCTGCTGCTCTCCCTGGCTTTCCATGTAGGTGCATGGAGGAGGCTTTCTGCATAAGCCCAAAGAAAGGCAGAGAGGCCCCAGAACAGATGTAAATATATAAATATAATAGTGCAAATGGAAATAAAGTTTTCTTTGACTTCAGTGTTCCTGACTAAAAAGACAATAATAGCATGTTTACAGGCTGGTACAGAAAATCATTTTGGTCTGCATAGCTAATTTCCCATTTCATGACAACTGTATTAGGGCGATTTTCATATAACTCACCTGTTAACATGTTAATATGGCCTAAAGCTAACAACGTGGTCAGGAGGGATGGGGGAGGGGCTAACAGAAACCCTACAGCCCTTTGATTACACTGTGGTGGTTTGGTTTCACTGTGACACAACAAGTGTTGATTCTGACCACAGCCACACATTTTTTTTCTGCTATAACTGCATCTCAGTAATGCCATGTGTTAAGTCAAAAGCTCCACTTTTAGGTGTATGTGGACACTGGAGGAAAGCCGACAGTGATTCCATGGCCATGGGCACAGACCCAGCTGACCCCCCGCCCTCTCAACCTCCCTCTGGTTCTCTGGCGGAAGAGTAGAGCACAGCCTGGGTCAGTGGGGCTTGCTGGAGGCTGCACGAGGGCTGTGGGATAAATCCAGGTGGCTGAGAGTAAAGCCAGGGTTAGATGCCCACGGCCGAGTGCCCGCTGTCGGCTGTCTACACACCCCTAGATGTGAAGCCTCCAACATGCTCTGTGGGCCCTGGCTCTCCTCTCACCTGATTTGACTGCCTTACCAGCCCCAGTAAAGTGTCCAGGTTCTTACAAACAAAGCATATATGAAGAGTCTGTAGAATGTGATGTTTTGTTATACATCACTCTCACTTGCAGCCTCCAGCAAGCCCCATTGATCCGAGCTCTGCTCCTCTGCCAGAGAACCAGAGGGAGGGCAGGAGATCAGCAGGGTCTGTGCCCACGGCCAAGGGTGCTCTGTTGGATTTCTCCAGTGTCCACATACCCCTGGATGTGGAGCTATTAGGGTTGGGTACCGAAACTCTGTACTTTTTGTACTTGGTACTGATTCACGTCGGTACTACCGAGTACCGATTCACTTAAAATGAATCTGTGCCAAATTTCGGTACCTGAGGTGGAGGCGGAGCGAGACCGCATGACTCACACCTCAGACTCAGCAACAATGGCGACAAAAAAAATGTGCAGACAAAAGTTAACATGCGACCCGAACGACGCATAGTGCGTCCAAATTCACACCCGTTCTTCTCTGTGGATTTTCTCCGCGACCGTGCGTCATAGCGAGAAGCCATGCATATCACGTGAAACGGCAAAACTGTAGCTTTCCGACAAGGCCAAGCACTTGTTGGTAGTCCTATGTTTTCACAGCGAAAAAAATTGATGAAGTTACAATAAATTGATGTATAACAGAGCTTTCATACAGCTTTGCACACACATTACACTTGGATGGATTACTCGCGAACGCAGGCTCGCACAGAAATGCCACGCATATCACATGAAAACGCAGGACCACACACATCATTGTGCTGTCATCCCATCACGCTATAAATCCAGATCAATTGTCTACAAAATAAAAACCTGACGAATTTCTTTACAA
>NC_065507.1:18103832-18112669 GCF_006386435.1 Epinephelus moara | reverse complement strand
GATGGCAAATCTGGTTAGCCCAGATTGTCCTGAAAAAAAACAAGATATTGCATGTGTATGTAGCCTTTATAATGACTGTGATAAGAGCTTAAAAGTAAAGGCAGTAAAAATACCCCAAAAAGGCCTAGGGCCCATAGGGTTAAAAAGTACCGAAATAAGGTACCGTTTGGTACTGGTACCGAATTCCAGATACCGGTACCGTATCGGTTCAATTATGAACGGTGCCCAACCCTAGGAGCTATGACTGGACGAACAACATTTTACACTCTATCCAATCACAGCACAGTAGGGCGGGACTTGTCCCTCCCAACCATTTCAAGCATCAAGAAGAGGAACACTCCTCATATAGATATAAACGTCTCTTTTTAAGGCAATAAAAAGACAAAGATTCTTAGTTTCAGGTAAAAATACACGAATAAAAACTTATGATTACAGTCCTTTCCTGCCATTATACTCCTTTAAATCCTACATTCTGGACCTTTAACCCCCCACTGGATCGTACATTTACCGTAATGCAACTTAATACCGTCTGTCATTACTCATTATAATGCAGGCTTTCTGTGACACACATTTTTTTTTTCTCTAAACATTGGAGAGGTCCCTCCAAAGCCATCAAAGACATTACACAACTGCTTCAACACGCTGTGAAATACTCTTCATGGTGAATAAACTGAACGTCATATTTAAAATGGAGTGCCCCTTGAAGATATTAGCACATGTAAAAACCACTTTTGGAAACCAGCCAATAAATTATTGTGTTGCCAGCAGAGATCTAGTTAAAGTGTTTTTCTCTTAATCCTCTCTCCCAGTTCAGGAAACCAGGATTCTTGTTTATATAATTTAAGAGAAATTAGGTTACTGCAAAATAAACTGTCAATAACCTGATTATTCTTAAACGAATGTCAGTGTGTTGATTGACACAAGACTCAGTGCACAATATTCTATCTGGGGTTACTTCCACCTGTGTTTCAGTGGGTGTTGCTGTGTCCTATGGTTTGCTACCCACAGGTGCCTTATGAATGCAATTATCTATCTGTGTCGACCCATCCTGACTGTTACATGCTGGGGGAGGCCACTGTGAGCCTGACAAAGAATTAAGCGGATAGAAACAAAGAATGAACACAACCTTCAGGTCCTCATTTGTTTGCACAACACACCATCATTTTACAATGTACCCCAAACCCCATGAGTCAAACACAGTCTCTATCATTACGGAAACAAAGTGGTGTGCATGTTGAGCCTGATTTGATTCACAAGGTTTTTAAAAGCTGTTTCCCGTGGAACTCATGGGTCTTAGTAATACATGTGATCTTGAAACAGAAATGTAGTTTGTCATATTTATAAAGAGTCAGCTTCATTGCAGTTTGTTTTCTTCTAACCACAACAACACCTAACAAATTTAGAGGATGGCATAAAGCCGTGTTTTCATATTAAATTACTCTGTTTTAACCTGTCCAAACTAACAAGTTAACACTCAAATAATCTACTTTAAACATGTTCACCGTGAACACATGCCTGTAGCTACTTTGCTATTTGAGGAGGACAAACAGCAGTGGCCCTGAGTGTTTACACATCTTATGTGTGCATGCAGGTGTGAATCTCAGTATAACACCTGTAGGGTAAATGACAAGTGGTGATGCCAGTCACCTCCTGGAAATCTACTCTTTCCTCTGCATCCTTTAACTTAATGTGCAGCTTGGCAACATGCCTGTTTTTAGATATATGGTGACAGCTTGACTTATTGCTTTAAAATGAAACAGAATAGAATATAGTATACCATGGTCACGGAAAATAGATGATTTTTTTTTTATTATACTGAACAATGGGATGTTTGGAACACACTTTTGATGAACAGCTTAACCACTATATATCAGTACACAAGATAAGTTAAAAGCAGGTAACTATGGCAACAGTAGACCATGATACTGTATATGTCTGAGGTGTCCTTTTGAAATCTATATCCCCCACACACCTTCACAATAACAAGTTATTTATATGTTTGGGGTTATTTGTGGTTTGCTGAGTACATGTGTGTGGATGTGAGGGGTTAGTGCAAGGTCAATGAACCTACAGACCACGACATCATGGATAGCCGAGCAAGCCTCACAGCCTGAGGCTACTATCACACAGCTTACCTGAGGTCAGCTATTGCCATCGACTTCCTGAAAAATGTCAATACACAAACATGAAACTCAGAGTGGGAAGGCATCTTTACACACTGACTGCCAGAATGAGGGTGTCCTGTACTAAAACCAAGTAACTATTTCACATGTTATAATATACTTTCACAGGGAAGGTATGTGAGAGTAATTGTAATGAGGCCGACAGCGTGGTTTCTATGTGCTGTACTATATTTGCAACCTCCCTGGTTCTAAATGATATTGCACTAGCCCTGGATAGCAAAATGTCTTGTGCTGCTCTGTTTATAGACTAAGGCATTTGATCATTTGTTACTTTTAAAGAAACTTTCTCGTATTGGCTTTGATTCTATCAGCTGCCTGTGGTTTGAAAACTACCTCTCTAGTAGACTGCAGTGTGTAAAGATGTGTGATGTTCATTCCAATTTTTTACTTATTATTACAAATTTTACCAATTTTTTTTATTTTTTACTGAAGGTGTTCCACAGGGCTCAGTGTTAGAGCAACATTATTTTCAATTTACATAAATGTTATTGCCCCCTCCCCGTCTAAATCCTGTAAATTTCATCTATATGCGGATGACACAGTTTTATATTGTTCCGCAACATCTGCACAATCAGCCACTGAATGTCTACAATCGCCTTTTGATTCGCTCCAACTTCTTCGTTTTTCAAGGTTACTCATTCTGAATCTTTCAATATTCATTCCGCAAATGGCACATCCATAGAGCGAGATGAACAGTATAAATACCTTGGTATCTGGCTGGACAACAATCTTTATTCTAAGCACTAAATTGAAATCCTGACTGCCCAATTGAGGACAATACTTGGCTTTCTGTACAGAAATAAGAACTATTTTCCTTTTGTACATAGAAAAAAATCTGTATTTGTGTCTGTTTAGGATTATGGGGATGTAATATACATAAAAGTTGCTGCCTCTACACTGAAATCACTGGATGTTGTTTTTATCACTTAACCCTAAGGTTCATAACCCGTGATTTTTACAGCACCCATCACTGCCACCTTTAAAGAAAGGTTGGCTGGCCACATTTGGTTGTGCGGCAGGAACGGCATTGGTATTTATTCATTTATAAAGCTTCCACCCTGTATTTCATCCCTTTTTAACTCTGACCTAACATAATCTTGGAACTCGTTCACAAAATAGGTTGTTGCTTCACATTCCCTTGATGAGAACTCAACTAGGAAGGATGTCATTCTCTTACAGTGCACCTTCAACATGGTATAATCTGCAAAAGACCTTAAACTTGGACCCTTATGGCTGTTTAAATGCCTTATTTCTGATCTTGTTTTAAATGAGTGTAAATACTTTTAACTATGTATCTACACCATAACGTGTTTATCACGCTGTATTTCTACTTTTAGCAATCATTTATTTCTGCTGTTGTTTAGTATGATTTCATATCTGTATATCATAAACATATATATCTATATATCTATATATATATATATATATATATATATATATATAAATATATATGTATGTATATGTATATATCAGGGGCGGCTGCTTTGAGACAACAAGGGAGGCTGAACTTCCCCTAGAATTTCATAGAAGAAATCAAATATGTACTATTGAATTTACATTAAAAAAAGAATTTACATTGCATTTAACGTGGGCTAGGATGCGTTTAACATCATGACTATGATGTTCAAACGTCAGCTGTTTATCACCAGTTTTGAAACGCGACCTCCCTGTCATACATACTCTTGTCAGCACAGTGGATGCGGAGCCTCCAAGCATTCCTATGAGACAGTGCTGAGCAGGTTTTTTACATGCAGCAAAGCGAGAATATCATTGGATAAATGCGACAAAATCGTCACTTCCAGGGAGGCTCAGCTTACCTTGGACCTAATGGAGCAGTAGGCGGGAGACGATGCTCGGTATATACATGATGATTGGAGGAATTGTCTAAAAGGCTGAACCCCTTTGTGATTGACAGCGCTTCGCATTTCGAGCTCAGTCCTATGCGGATATTTGCGAGTGGAGTCTTCTGACAGAGTGCTGTCCGAAGGTCCTTATTTCCATAAGCGATATAACTCATTTTCACCGTTTGTAAACCCATCTGAAAATCTTTGACGTGTGTTTTGCTGTGGTTCTATGGCATGAGTGCGGTTGAAAAAATGGCTTCAATTAAATGTTCCTTTTATAAGTTACTGCCTCGCTACAATATGACAAATTTTATGATGTAAACTTACAGTGAGCTTCCCCTGTTTGAAAGACCAGCAGCCGCCACTGATATATATATATATATATATATATATATATATATATATATATATATATATATATANCGCTACAATATGACAAATTTTATGATGTAAACTTACAGTGAGCTTCCCCTGTTTGAAAGACCAGCAGCCGCCACTGATATATATATATATATATATATATATATATATATATATATATATACATATGTGTGTGTGTGTGTGTGTGTGTGTGTGTGTGCTTGATGGGTTGCAACATTCAGCCACTGACCCTTCACTATAGCTGGAGGGAAAAAAGAATTTTGAAATGGTGCTTGACACTACACAAAATGCTTTGAGAGACTGCCAATCACTGGGCTAAGAATTGAGTCACACTACTGCTGTGACTGTCCTTTCTCTTTAGATTCAGTCGGTCCATTCTACAGCATATTGAGTTAATATTTGATTAGCTGTTAATGTAATCAATTATGTGAAAATCGAATCCTTTCTAGTTTCTATGTAAAGTATATCAGCACATTTCTGCAAGCTACTTTATAACAGACTGGCATTTTCATGCTATATTCATAATGTTGACTATCAAATTAAAATTATTGCAACAACCATGAACAATACAGTATAGCCTTCCTGTTACTACAAAAACAACTACATTGCTGTACTACTATACTGTATTACTACAATACTACACACCCCACTTCCTCTCCTGCTCATGAAAGCATTGTGCAATAACACACACAGTCTTTGAAATAATGCAAAAATTACTGTAAATGTACTGTCACACTGCTTACATAATGACAGCCATGAACCGAATCATCCCAGGCTGGTTTAGCCCATGGTTACATCTATTTAGTCTTCTGGAGGCTCTAAAAGATTAGAGTTGGATTAAAATTTATAGCCCGAGAAAGGTTTTTGCATTGCCCAAATTGCTAAGGAACTCCTTGGTTCAGTCATGGGGAACTTCTAAAAATATCCCCAGACTTCCCACACTGTTTTATTAGTTCTCTTTTTTCCATAAAACCCCATACACATGACAATTTTGTTGAAAATCTGCCATGTTTAGGTCACTAGTTCCTAAGCGGCTCTGTGTTCTTCTTGGTCAGCACCAAGAGGAGTTTGCTACTTTGTTCAGATTATACAGGGACTCCCCAGACACCCATCACTGCTCACGTATGCGTGCGTGCGTGTGTGTCTGAGCACAAATACCACTTGGAGACATCAAGGTCAGAGTTAATTTAGTGTTGCTCAGAATATGTGTTGCTCTCTCTCTCTCTCTCTCACTCACACTCACACTCACACTCACACTCACACACAGACACAGACACAGACACAGACACAGACACAGACACACACACACACACACACACACACACATACACATACACACACACCACATTCTTGTTTTTACCACATTCTCACTACGTCTTCGTCACATATTAGCGTGCTTGGTCAGGGACTTTCCACACCCACATGCAACGTGCAAGGTACCCTGGGTGAGTTGGTTGTTGACGTTCTCGGACACGTGTCAAGTTCTACCTGTTACATGCATTGTCTTCATTCAAAATACACTTCTGTTTTCTTGGAAAATTAAACATTTAAATATAGTACATCTACCCTGGAAATCCAGAGTTCTCGCGAGAGCACAATTTGAATTTGCTCAGCGAGTCACTCTGGCAATCAGTAATGATGCTCATTACCCATGCCCTTGGAGCCGAGCTGCACCAATCACATCGGTGTATCTGATATAGGCGGGCCAGAGGCGAGCTAAACAGATGACGACAGCGCTGCGACAACGAAGTCCGGAATCAGTCAGTAAACATTGCAAGATGGCTATACGAGTTAGACTTGGCTTTTTCTCTAAAAGAGGAACAGAGGACAGCGCTCGAATCTTTCCTTTGCAAGAAGGACGTTTTTGCTGTTTTGCCGACCGGATACGGCAAGAGTCTAATCTACCAGTTAGCTCCGCTGGTAGCTAAGCTCTGGATACGTCACCCTGTGTATTGTTCTGATTGGTCGTAGTGTTATCCAATTGCATGCAGTGATATTTTCAAATGCATGCTTGGTGCCGCCCCTCGAGTTGGGCCGTTTTCATTACTCATAGCCAGACCCTAAATCTTTCTAGATTTGGGGTCTGGGGTCTTGGGGTCTGGCTACTTTAGCGGCCTTAACTTTTGTCCTTGTCCCGCAGCGTTTCCCGATGACGCTGCCAGGCGTGATTAAACTATAATGGCGACCGGCTGCGTATCATGCTGACATTAAAGGACGCCATTTTCCATTGTTTTCTGACACCACAGGTCACTGCCCAAGCATCACATTTTGACAACTTCAGACTGGGCTTGAGGACAATATAATCAGACTCGTACACAAATGTGTCTAAATATTGTTTACTCTTAATAATTTTACTTACATTCTCCTAATTATGGCTGTTTTTATGCGATTGTTTTGACTGTTCTACTTGACTTGACTTGACTTGACTTCTATTTCTAATTTTATATTTGCAGCACTAGCCCTGATATTCTGCCTGATTTTCAGACAGGTCAGAAAGAGATTAAAGTATTCCCCTATGCAGGTTTATGGCACAAACATAGCAGACTCTCTTCCAAAATAACCAGAAGAAAAACTGAAAAGCTTAAAGATGAACAACTGTATGAATAGAAATCAATCTTTTAACATTTTCAACTGCCCTTTCCTGCAGTTTGCCTCTGAAGAGACTTGGAAATTGGTACATTTACCCCATAGCAATGTAGAGTTAATTAGTTCTGTTTATATTTTTTCAAAGTGTCTTTTTGGACCTGATGGTGAAACCAAGTTCTCACATACTGATCGCTGACAGAAAGTATTTACTGTAGGAGCTCCTACAGAGTTTCCTATAACTTGCAGCTTCAGCCCGCCCCCATGCACACAGTGGAACTTGTATATACTGTATATGGTGGAAACAGATATTTGCAGTTGTTCATCATAAACATGGTCCTTCTCACTGCTGTGCAATCATGTTCATTTTTATGAATCTAGGCAGAGCCGTTCACCAACAGACAATGTCTTTGAATTCTTTGTATAAGCGTATTTTCTCTCTTACACTTTGGCACAGTGAGTGAGAGCTTATGGGTTTTTAAATGCAACCTCATCTACTTTGTAGTTTGAAGTTGCTGATTTTCCTGCACACTCATCTAATTTGTATTTGACATCATAAGATAAATATGAGGCTAAAAAGCTCTGAGACAGAGAGAGATAAATAGTGAGAGAGGGAGAAAGTGAGAGAGGTTTTGTGTGCTGCTGTTGCGAGAGACACTCACCCAAGCTCACCCCATCTTTCAGCTCCCCATAGTGCTTAACTATCTTCATCCTCCTCTCCTCTGCTCATCCTCTACCCTTTCTGCTGCATCATTTCTGTCAGTGTGTCATTATGTCCTTTCTTTTCTTCCTGTGCCTCTTATTCTCAGCCCTTTTCTCCAGACCACGGAGGAAGTACTTTTTTTGTTGATAAATCCAGTTTTAAATGTCACCTCATAGCTCTCTATAGCCACACAAGCATAAAGTGAGGACACAATTACAGCTGACTGGCATACTCACACTTACACATACCGTACAGTATGTTTGTAAATTTGACCACAGGCACAGCAAGCTTGTTATTTTCAAGTCTTGGTTGCTACTTCAGTGACATGATAACGTGCTGCTTAAACAAAATGAACTGAAAAAAGCATACAAAATTATAAACTGATCTGGCCTTAAAGATATCGAGACTCTAGACTTAAAATCCTGTTCTTGATTACTTGGAATGAGGAATATTAACCAACTGTATTATTCAGAAAAGCTTCCTTGTGTTTACCTCTCAATTGACCCTTTGCCAAGTCCCGCCCCCGGACACAGACTGGTCAGTTATAACGTAGCATCGGGCCGGCTCAGACCAGGGTCCCACAACAACACAGCTGTGCTCCATTGACTCTAATGCAATCGTCTCAGATTTCCTTCATTTTCAGGCTGGTTTTGTGGATTTGGAGCTAAATGTTGTCCCTGGGGCACGTCGTGTATTAATGATACTCGTTACCTGGAGAGGTTGGAAAAAGATATACATTTCTTCCCTGTTCTAAAACCAAAATCAAATCCTGAAAAGTGTAGGGTTAGCTAGCTAGCTACTGAAGATATAGCCTACTGAATGTATACACATGCTGCTTTTGCTTTTTAATGATTATAACAGTGAAACAAAGACTGACCCTGCTGTACAGGAACCAGGAACCTCATATTCAACCAGTTGTGTGTCATCATATTGTGTGCAGATGAATGGGGTTTGACTTTCCCCAGAGATCCCTGCCCGTCCGGGGGCGGTGGAGGTCCGGATAGTGGTAGCAGCATGGGGCAAAGCCATACACCATTCACCTGCACACACTGCGATGCCACACAGCTGGTTCAATATCAGTAAAGTTTCCCTTTATATTCATTGTCTTGTGTGGCGATCAGCAGTGATGTGGTGGTTCACTTT
>NC_065507.1:18086335-18103471 GCF_006386435.1 Epinephelus moara | reverse complement strand
TTGATGGAGTGTCAACTGGACAATATGGAGATATTTGCATCTTGAAAGCTGGACTACAAATGTGGATAGACAGGGAGAAACACACGCAAGCCTAAGACGTGGTAAGATACGATATTCCTCACTATATGAAGTGACTGATAACAAGATCTGTATAATGGATTGTAAAGAAATTCGTCAGATTTTTATTTTGTAGACAATTGATACGGATTTATAGCGTGATGGGATGACAGCACAATGATGTGTGTGGTCCTGCGCTTTCATGTGATATGTGTGGCATTTCTGTGCGAGCCTGCGTTCGTGAGTAATCCATCCAACAGTAATGTGTGTGCAAAGCTGTGAAAACATTGGATTACCAACAAGTGCTTGGCCTTGTCAGAAAGCTACAGTTCCGCTGTTTCACGTGATATGCGTGGCTTCTCGCTATGACACACGGTTGCGGAGAAAATCCACAGAGAAGAAAGGGTGTGAAATTGGACGCACTCTGCGTAGTTCAGGCCCATAGTCTAAACTTCTCAGTTTCAACATTTTATTGAGAACATTTAGGAACAGTGCTGCACGTTAACTTTTGTCTGCACATTTTTTTTGTTGCCATTGTTACTGAGTCTGAGCTGCGAGTCATGCGCTCTCGCTCCGCCTCCACCTCAGGTACTGAAATTTGGCACCGATTCATTTTAAGTGAATCGGTACTCGGTAGTACCGACGTGAATCGGTACCAAGTACAAAAAGTACAGAGATTCGGTACCCAACCCTACACACAACACTACGATTTGAGGGTGGATGAGCGGGGACAGCATCTCTCTCATAAGCAAAATGACCAGAACACATCACCCTTGTTAACCTGCCATTGTCAGACATTGTCAGACATTGTCCTGTCTGGACCCAGACCTATAACCAATCAAATATTGAGAACTATTACATTTTGACTAAGGGTTTCTATTTTAACTAGTGCAGCATTTGTAGTATTGATTTAGTGACCAGGAAACTCACACAGCAATTGCAGGAGTTAAATCATCTCGCGATGCTGCTTAGCCAACCAAATCTGTGTTACAATGAACTCTGCAACTTGAGTGAGATTCAGACACAGGGGAGACAGGAAAGATGAGAGATGACAGTTGGAGAAATAAGAGAGTCAGAGAAAAGTAATTTCACATGGCATGTTCTGCAGAGAGAAAGTAGACCGCTAAAACAGAGCTTTTAATCAAGAATGGACAGACTCTTAGATGCTTATTCTTCCCACAGGCAGTTCAAAACCAGTATGTCTCATCATATGTTCAGAGACTGTGGGGAATTTTAGAAGCAGCAATGTGAAGTGTCTCTATGAGACAAAGCAAAGAGCATCTTTTGAGCAAATATACCCACTCAAATCAGAAACTGAGGGCACAGGAAATGAAATATTTTATATCAATCACAACACAAGTTAGACATTGGATGGGGGTGGGGTTCATCCTTCCCTGACAAATCCTGTACTGTCGCCTTGATAATGGACCATGAATAACATCTGAGGATATTACAGTAGCTTCTGAAGGAGTACTGACGGAGGGAGGGCATGTTTTTGGGTACTGAGTTAATATCTATCTATCTATCTATCTATCTATCTATCGAACAATCTTTCTCCAGATAAACCGACACATTTAATGTAGACAGCCTGAGAGACATTTAAATACAGCAAGTGAAAGATTAGTAACTAAAATGTGATTTTTTTTATTTAAGTTGCATTTCTGACTAATATAATAATAATAATAATTTTGTACACTAAGAGTAATTACAGGTGTCCAACCTTCTCATCAGGGTGACATGCTCAGCTAAACAAGCTTGGTCACTATCATCAACTCTTTTAAGAAATGCTCAGATTAGAAGAAGGCACTACCTTCGAGTTGACGGCTCCATCAAAGCAGCGTTTCAGACACTTTCTCCACATCCAAGCCCAGCATCAGACAGCACTGTCCTATTAAAGTGAGTTCTCAAATAGACTCAAAAGTAAAGCGCATTCTCACAAAACCACATCTTGGGGGTGATTTCACTTTGTTCACACACAGGTTCCCTGCCTGCCTATCCGCTGATGAGTTTTCAAACTTTGTCTGCTCGTCAGAGAAACGTCTGTTGTGCTTTGTTTGTACTTTTGCCACCGTTGGCAGCTCTGACATATGAATAAAGTTGCATCACTGATCCTTGATGCAAATACAGTCACATCATGTACACACAAACCAACCCCCTTAAAGTTGAACAGTCTGTTTATGTGGGTGGATGTGTCTGTTCAAAAGGCTGTCTACAATAGAGACTATCACACAACAATGAGGACCCTAAAGCTACTACCTAAATTAGTCACTATGTTTTGGCAGCTATATGGATTTGTAGAGATGAGCATAGAGTGGAAGTGAGGCTAGGAAAGGTGGAGGGTAAGGAAAAGGGATATGGAAAGCAGAAAAGAATGTGTACATCATTGTACAATAAAACTACCTTGCTAAGCACAATCAGTCAAGGTTATGGCTTCAATGATTTGCACCTAATGACTGATCGCCACCTGAACACCAACCTAGTTGACAAGGACCTCAAAAGCATCATTAGGAAAGCAAATGTGTGCATGGCTCTATGGGATACTGAAGGCTGTTAAGGAAAAACTAGATGTATTTCTTGATTAAACTTGAAGAAGCCTTGGGAATGAGACTTTTGTGTTAAAATGTGGAGGCAGTCAGAATTGGGGCACCACTTGTGATTATACAACATCGCTTTGTACTTTGACTCACGTCACTGCCTTCAATCTAAGCCTTCTTCTCAGCAATTAAGTCAAACATTGTGTTGTTTTAAAGTGTTGATTCAACTCAATATGTTTCTAAACTGACATGATGGTGCAGCTGGTGTAGTTTTAGAATTTTTATAAGAGTAGGCGGCTGTGACTCAGGAGGTAGAGGGTCGTCCACGAATCGGAAGACCAGTGATGCCTGGCTTCTCCAGTCCGTATGTTAAAAAAAATCCTTGGGCAGGATATTGAACCCCAAATTGCTCCCATTGTGCCATTGGTGTGTGAGTGTGTATGAATGTTTAACTGAGTAGCAGGTGGCACTTTGCACGGTAGCCTCGGCCACCAGTGTGTGAATGTGGCTGTACGGTGTAAAAGCACTTTGAGCGGTCGGAAGACTCGAGAGATGCTATGCGAGTACAAATCCATTTAGCATGATCATATCTGCTCTACCTCTGCAGTGGCAAAATAAAACAATCCGAAGTTATAAGAAAAGGACAATATTTTTCACCTGAAGACAGCTGCTGGTGGTGCCACATCAGACATCTATGGTCACATCTCCTCTCAGGCTCTAATTAATAGACCCTTTTAGGGGAGACGTCACAATTATGTTAATTCATTAGCTGGAGGCAAAACACGACTTGCCACCACAGGGCTGTAGGCTGCATAGGAGTCTTTAAATGTCATCTTGTTGTGTTATTGGGAGCCAAAATAGAAGGAGTCATGGCCCAAAACTTAAATTCTATCTCTTACCAGCCAACACTGCCCGTCAGCAAGAACGAAAACAACTATGGTTAAATGCGATAAGATGAAAGGACTAGACGGAGATGCTCATTAAAAATGCTTGCTCACTTCTTATCAGGTTAGGGAAAGAGTATTTCCTGCTGTAGGAATGAATAACATTATGTGTATTAAGTGTTATCATGTCCACCTCATCAGAAACTGGGGAGGTATTACAAGGAATATTGGATTTCTCCATAATGCTAACTTTTTAGCACATTTAGCACATTAGCTAACGTTAACTTCAACAGCAAAACAAACTGGAGGAAGCAGTTCAAGTGTTGTCCTCCTTTGTGAGGTTTGCATAGTCATCAACCACAAAGCTGGCTATACAGACAGAGCGCAACGCGTCATAATCTGAAAGCCACGCCCCCAGCCTGTTGAGTCCAAATACTGTAAAGTTGCTGTGTGGTGGGCTGCACGGCCAATAAAAACCAAGAGCTTAGCTTTTATCAGCTGCCGAGCAGAAAAAGGGAACCTTGTAGAAGACAAAAGTGGATACAGGCAATAAAACGTGGGGTAGATACTGTGGGATCCTGACACTCGGTATGCCTATGTGTGCAGCAAACACTTTGTCAGACCCTCCAAATGTATTTTTTTGAGCAACAGTTAACTGTGTTTAAGTATGTTAAGCTAAAGCATCGACAGTATGAATGCAACTTCTTCTTTATTGTTAGCTAATTATTAGCTAGCTATAGCTAATAATTTTAGCTAGCTAGCTAGCAATTCAGTCGTGGAGACTTGAAGTGCGGCTGCGGAGGCAGAATGACAGCGAACGAGCGAAGAAGCGGAGGGGAAAGTGGGCCTCTTTTCCCCTTTGGGGGCGTGGCTTTCAGATTATGACGCGTTGTGCTCTGTCTCTATCCCACCTTCGGAATCAAGTCATCCATGCACTGAGAGAGAGCATACAGGTCGGCCAGTCTGGTCCTGTTGGTCAGTGTTTTACTTTTCCAAGTAACACTCGCGGTCCTGGAGAGTGAGTGACCTGACATGGTGCCTTTGTAAATTCAGGCTGACGCTCTACACCAGTGATCCTCACTATTTTTTTTCACAAGAGCCACATTGGCAGAGCAAAGTTGAGGGGAGAGCCACTTTCACGACAATATACCAAGTCACCTACACAGATGAGCATTTCTACGTATAAATTGGACATCCCACAAATAAAGAAACAACACAGCCAATACATTTTCAATTTTAGACCATAATTACCTTAATACTGGGATGAGCGGAAGCTGGCATGCATGTCCTTGACCTTCTTCATGTTGTATTTGTAGTTTGTTGTTGCAATCACAGTGAGGCATTCAAGACGAGCATGGGTCAGCCGGTTTCTCTGTTTCCTCTTGATAGTGTTCATGGTTGAAAATGTTGACTCACAGGTGTAGGTGCTCACAACTTGCAGTGCTTGGACCAGCTGAGGTGATTTTTTGCTCACAAAGTGAAGCAGTGAGCTGTGCTATTTTTTTCTTCCTGAGTTCACTGCCAGGCGGGTAACTTTCATTGAAGTGTGGATGCGTCGTTTTGAAATGGCGCTCCAAGTTGATTCCTTTGAAGCTGGTGCGGGTTTGTTTGCATATTAAGCACAGAGGGTTCATGCCATGAAGAACAAATAGGAATTCATCTGTCCACGTCTCTTGAAATTTCCTGTGCTCATCTTGTATGCCTCGTACCTTTCGGTTTTTACTCGGCGTTTCCCTGCTCGTCGCCTCTCCCGACTCTCCGGCGTTTTCATGTTGATTTTCGTTTGCTGCTTCCTCCGACTCTTTATCCTCAGTAACGTATTCCTAACGCTGTGTGTCTGTCCGTCTCGTTTTTGTTCTTTTTTTAAATTAGAAATCGATCCATTTTTTGCCCTGTGCATGTCACGCTGGCTGGCGGAGGTATCGTAACGTAACCCGCAAGCCGCCTGCATTGCGGTCAAGTGAGCCGGTGTTGTCAAAATGTCATAACGTGCTGCGTTGCCAGGTTTTGCGTTAACCCCTTTTAATTATTAATCATTAATTGAGGTGAAAAGAGAAATATAATGCGGATGTTTGCATGTTTGTAGTGTAGTGTTCATTGTAAATTCATGTAGCACATTTTAAAAAAAGTATTGGCTGTGTTACCATATTGTTATATAAGCTAACATGCGAGCCACCAATTAAAGCTTGATGAGCCAAGTGAGCTGCAGTATCTATGCTCTACACTAAAATGAGAGCCCTGTTGGTCGCAGAAATGCAGCGTTACATTTCTACTTGAATTAAAGAACGGTTAAATTAATCACACTGCTGCATATCCACAGACAGAGTCCTCACAGTGCGCTCTGCTACTCTGGTGCTCTGGAAAACTGAAAAGTACATACAGCGCTTCAAATTTACAAATGGTCCAGTTTGTGCCACAGTGCACTCCGACACTCAAAGTGAATACGAACGCGTCACTCACATTATTTTCCTCCATTGTCTAAAACAAGCCAACAGAACTTGCTAGCTAGTGCTGGCTAATGTCTGTGGAGAATTGTTTTGCCTCCAGCTAAGCCCTGTCACAAAAAAACACCATCTTGTTTACTAACGATGAAAGGCTCAATTCCAGCAACAATATGCGCAACAGTCTACTGGCTTGACCATATTCATACCTGCCAACACTGCCGTTTTACGTGGGAGTCTCCCTATTTTTAACACTTTCTCCTGCCCTGCTCCCAATTGGTAATTTCTCCCGCTATTCTCCCGATTTCATAGTGATATGAGTCAAATTGGTGTTTCGTGTGTCGTAGTACCCGGCAACCCAACCCAAACGTTCCGCCCAACATGCTGTGCGTGACTGTGTACGTTCAAGCTCACGTCCATGCCCAAGCTTGAGGCAGAACATTACAAACTGAAAATTAATGAAACGGCTCCCAGAAAGAAGAAGTATGTGTCGAAATTTCAGCCTGCTTGGTGCCAGACCTTCCCTTTTCTAGTCGCTAGCCATGTCAGTAAGTACCACGCGTTTTGCAAGCTATGTTGGGTAGGCTGACCAAACGTAATCTTTTCCCCGGCCCGGACATGTCCACTTTTGACTTCCTGTCCGGGTCGTCCGGGGGGGGGGGGTTTATAAATTGATGATAAAGTCCGGGTTTCTTTGTGTGTGTGTGTGTGTGTGTGTGTGTGTGTGTGTTAGAGTGCGGCACGGGCCGCATTTCTGTCCGAACCTGACAGTCATTCTGTTTTGTTATGTCCGAAACCGAACCGAGCCCGACATTATTTACATTCTGTTTTGTTATGTCCGAAACCGAACCGAGCCCGACATTATTTAATGACTAAAGCATTGAGTTTGTGTCACACAGTTGTTATGGTTACAGGCTATTTAACAAGTAGGGCGTGCGCCAAGGGTGCTCCGTGGAGAGGGAGACCTCCGTGTTTGAGACGGGAGCGGGCGGCAGGAGGTCCGAGGCTTCCAGCGAGGGGAGAGGGAGAAATATAACAAAATAAGATAAAATAGGAAAAACCTGTCTCCCTCTTTTATTTTATTTTCAGCGTTTAATCAAGGCGGAGGCGGGCGGCGGAAGGTCCGAGGCTGAGGGGTACTGAGGGGGTTGAGGGGGTACCTTAATTAATTTACCCCAAAAAATCTCCCTCTTTTTCACAGCAGGTATGCATATCCTATTTTTTTTGGTTTGGTTTTGATCTTTTCATTAATGCGAAATCTCAAATCCTAATCTTTAGAAAACAACTTTTACATCATGTAAATGTGTGGACATAAACAAATAAGAAAGGAGTAAATGTATAAAAACAGAACATCCCTGTGGTGGTAGTGATAATAAAATATTAAAGTAGTGCAATGTTTGAAAAACCATGTAAGCTTGAAAACTACTGACATCATTGGCTTATTCTACCTTATCATGCCCGATTTAGACTTGGTTGTCTGACAAATTCATATCAGTAAGATAACCTGAATATTGCATCAGCCAGAGAATTACAGTATGGACAACCTGAAGGCTCACACAACAATTTATCAACTCAAGGCCGCAGCAGCCTACAGCACGGCATTTTGTTTACGTTGTCTTGAAACTGACAGGACCCCATGTGGGGATTTTGCACCACACACAATAACACAGCTGCCAGAGCCCTTCTCTCTATATCCTTTATTTCCCCAGGTGTTCACTCTGAGAGTCATTATTAATAAGAATAATTTTGAGGCAATATGATATGGGCAACGCCGCATGCATTTAGAGAGACATTGATTAATGGAGCAAAAAGCATAAACGCCAGCACTGAAGGTGACCTATCTGAAACAAATATGTTATTATATTTTTAACGAAAAAAAAAGGAAAGAAAAATGTCATTTTAAAATGAGATGTCCCTTATTTCAGAAATGCCATTCATGCTTTAACCAAATAAATTCTTTGCTCACATTTTGAGTGATCAGTGATGTCACTGTATTTTGTGCTAAAATGTGGCACTAAGTATTGCAAGTAATAAAACTCTTTATAATTATGACAGAATTGCAGACAACATTTCAAACCCCTCATTGTTTCCTGTGTTTCATGGCCTTTGAAAAGAGTGCAGATTGAGATGCACAATAAATAAAGTCATCTTTTTGCAGACACATGCACATTGCTTGGTACTTATAAAGATCTACATTAATTCAGCTTACTGTCAAAATCCTGTATCAGAGTGTCATTTCGTGACAGCAAAATGGATTAAAGTCGTACTACACTCAAACTCCTTGTCTAGTTTGTCAGTATTAAACCTCTCCTTCTTGAAAAGTGTTGAAAAATTGTATTAAAAGTATTAAAATGCTCAAAGAAACTTTTCAAACTACACTTGCAGCATAATCTCCACATCAACACTGTCCATCACAGCGCTCAGAGTACTGTGGTAAAATACTTTGACAAACAAAACAAATCACCAGCCTAACTTGGCTCTTGATCTTTGAACCACCGCTGGCATTTTACATTTGTTCAGTTATTCAACAGGTCTGGCATTATGATTATTAATGGCCGTTTCCTGACGGCTGGAGAAACAGGTGAATTTAAGGGTGCTTTCACACCTGCCCTGTTTGGGTTGGTTCAATCAAACTCAAGTTCGTTTGCCCCCTAAGTGCAGTTCGTTTGGGCTGGTGTGAACACAGCAATCACACTCAGGTGCGTGCCAAAACAACTTGAAGAGGTGGTCTCGGTCTGGTTAAAAAATGAACTCTGGTGCGGTTCGTTTGTGGAGAGAACGTGTTCCGACCTGGATCCGAACCAACTGCAGTCACATGACACATTGTTTGGGTTAAACATGAGCATGTTACAGTCCTGGAGGATTATTAATGTGCACCTCCTCCTGTACTGCCTTAATATGCACATTCAGCACATCCAATGCATCAAAACATTGTTTTCTAGTTGGAGCCGCGCCTCGTTTTCAAACTGTATGGTTTGACTAAAATGAACAATGACAGCAATATAGTCCACGATGACCAGCGCTAAAATCAACCTGCGTAGTTGTCCCTCCATTGTGACATTAGAAAGTGTCACATTTATCTTGCAAGTGTACTCGTCTTCAACTTTTTGTTTACCTCTTGGATTTTCCCACATGGAAATTCTGACCAATCAAGAGCAGCTTTCTCGCACAGGCTTTTGTTCTGGTCCGCTTATATATGCTGACGTGAAAACACGGACCAACTCTTGGCAATTATACATTGTAATGAAATTAGTCCCTGAGTCGGACCAAAGCACAACAACTCTAGGTCTGAAAGCAGCCTGAGTTTTGATTAAGAACACTGATCTCATCTTCCTGCACAGCTTGCTCGCTACTGTTTGTAGCTATAACCATAAAAAATGGCAACAATAGTGAATAATATTGAACCAGATGTGCAGTTGGTTGTAACTCAACAAACAGAAATAACAACTCTTAAATTTTAAAACTACTCATTTTGAAAACTGCTACCACAGCATCGACTTAAAATGACTGATGGGATGTATACATCACTTACTGACTGGTTAGGACAAAACCACACCAATAAACCCACCTCTGTCCACTACCTATAGTATTTGCCTTCTTTGAGGAAGGCAGAAATGGATGTATTCACAGTTTTGAGAAACATCAGCAGTTTGATATATATATATATATGTGTTATTTTTTTAATTATTTGAATTGACCCATACCCAAAAATGAGAGAGTGTCCAATCATAGCTTTCCAAACTGATACTGTGATACTAAGCAATTGAAAAGTAGGGGTGTAGAGCTGCCAGAGTGTACCAGAACGATGCTCCACCTCTTTTGCATGGAAAGTAGAATATTTAATAGACATTTTTAAGTGCTTGAAGACCCAGTAATCACTAACGCATATGTCATGCAAGAGAAATCATAAATAAATAAAATGATTAAAGCTGTCATTATGACATTTAAGGTGTGTCGATTAATTCACAACATTGACTCCTAAATTAGCCCTTTTTAAACAGGAATTGTGCAAATTTGCAGGAAAGCCCAATCAGTCTTTTATCAGCATTGGCAGTATAAAAACAAAATCGGGAAGTGCGGAAAAATGCGGCCTACCTACTTTTGTTTATACAGAATGTGCCTTTTTCGGGGCAATGGGGGGCGTGAGAAAGTAACAAAACGTGTAGCTCAGCGTGTGATGTAAACAGTGAGCTGTGAGGGAAGCCGCAGCTGGTCAGTCCTTCAGCGATTCTCTCATAAGTCGGCCCGTTCTTCACCGCCCCCGTCATTTGACGATTAATGGCCTCTTCATTTGCGAGGGCAAGGAGGGCGCGCAATCCCTTGTCTCCCCAGTTGCTCATCTTGACAGTGTCTGTCAGGTTTGTGTTTCCCTCTTGCTTCTAGCTGCTCGCTAATTCCTGCTATCAGCTGTTTCCTGTTTATCCACCGCCAGTGGCTCGCACGTGCGGCGTCATCAACAGCTCCTCCCACAAGTCTTCAACAGCCCCTCCCGTGGCAGAAGGGCACCTCGTTCTGTTTAAACCAAAAAGGTTCCACCAATATGTCTACCCTACGAGGCGGAAAATTGGGCGCCTAGGATCAACACGCCAATCCGGCTCTGTGTGTCTAAACACTCGCAGCTTGCAGGCAAAACTGCCCAACATTCGCCGAAAATCTGGCAGTGTAAAAGGAGCTATTGAGTAATATACAAGAACACATTCTGCCTTAAAAGTTGCCGGTAGCTGCCGGTGGGTAGTCTTTGAGTGGCACAGTGAACTATCGGCTCATCAGCAAACCATCCTTTCATTTTACGGTTAAAGTTGACTAATATATGTAAACCTCCCACCTTAGTGACAGGTTATATAACCTTAAAATACGGGCTTCAACTTAACCATGCTGTGCACGCATGTACATGCCTCGTAAGTGCACTCCAGTACTTAAAAAAATAGCACTACACCTCCATTACGGAAGCTAGTGGAACAGAGTGCTGGATGTCATGGCCTCAGGTCTTTATCAGCTCTTACTTAGCAACAACTAGCCACATTTCTCTAAATAGTGTAGTGTGTAAAAGTGTCAAAGTTGTCACAAAACCCTGCATATTTTGCCCCATACAGTTTCCAAGGTAAGCTGTTAATTCCCAGTGTGCACATTCAAAGTCTTTATTATCATGTAAATGATTATGCTTGTTAAAACTGTATTTATCTAATTAGGATTACAAATTTTAAAAGTGTTGTGTCGTTAACTCGCCTGTCATGTTGTGTGTGCACAGTCTCATTAGGAGCAGTTAGTGTGCGTACATTTTCCCCATCACTGTGAGTATGTTCCAGATCAGTCATAGCAACGTGTAGGATGATTACCTAGAGCACTGTTCAGGCATGTACTGTATGTTGCTCTGTGTGTGTGTGTGTGTGCGCACAGGCCTTTGTGTGAGCATTTCTATGTGTATTCGCATATGTGGGATCACTGATGTGCAATTCAGATGACTAATTTGCCAGCTGGCTTCTCTCGTCCCTGAGCCAATTCACCAATGATGATTGACATTTAACACCACTGTGACTGCATGATTGGTCACTTCACAGCTTGGTGATTGGCCATTGCCCACATAAGACCAACGTTGATTGGCATTTGTGCACCAACACACACGCACATAGTGGCTGGTTATGACGCTGAATAGGTAGAGCCATGATACACAATATTACGGCTAACTTTTATCCAGTGAAAGATGTATTTAAATGTGAGAGTGGAAAAATGTTGTTCTCGGAGCCAGCCTAAAATCAGTAAAGAGCTGGTCAGTATCAGTAACTTTGGCAATGACACACTTGGTATGAAATAGTACAAATTCAGAAAAGTGTTACTTGTAACCTTTTCTCTTGTTATTGAGTTTGACTTGCTGTATTTTTTCCACCCTGTGTCATTTTCAAATGTTACTCCCAGCTAACAGCATCATTGCCTAACTTTATTGCCTCTTAAGGTTACCCATTTATCATTTTTCTCAAAACAAAGGCAATCAGCATCAGTTACTCAGATGTTTTGGCTGTGTAGTCCCAGTTTTTACACGCCAGGGCCGTTTCACTTTCCATTCAGCAATATTGTCTGTTATGAGTTTTCGACAGGAGGCTTGTGGGGAGGAAATTGTCAAAATAAAATGGCCATGCTGTGGCACTGAAAACATGTGGCTAGACTATTTTGTCTGGGCTCCATTGTGTCCCCAGCCTTAAGTTTAGGGAAGAAAAACAGAGCAAAAATATTACACATTAATCCAAGGTTGTGATTATTCAGATTTTATTCAAACATGCTTTCTTTAAACTGTCAAAATCAATAATATGTTAACATGCAAGCCAGTTATTGATCTTCAGGATATAAATAGGGTCTGGATTTCTTTTCATACTGCAGCTTCTATAAATAGTCAGCTGCACATGTGGATCAATATCATATGGATTGAGGCTGCAGGTTACCAGCAAATGTGACAAATGTTTAGTGGCAAGCATGGCATTAATAATATATTCTGTGCTGCTGTGAGGCAAAGTAGGCTGCCGCTACAAGTGTGTGTGTGGTGGTATTCAGCACACCCTGCAATTTTTTATTTATTTATTTTTGCATATGCTACATAGTACCGTGAATGCATAAAAAGTTTAATTCAATTAAAAGGCACTGTAAGCACTCCCATTACTTTTCCCCCCTAATTGAGACAGTTTGAATGCAACAGAGAAGACAGCCCTAAAGAGGAAGTTGTGGTGGGATTCAGTCTTAAGCCAATTACTGCACACAGGAAGCAGACCTAACCACTCATACTGTTATGTGACACCTGAGAGCGAAATATTTTGTCAGCAGAGCCTTCACACCTTAACCTAGGCAGTGTCAGTGTCAAGCTCCAAGTGTTGAGTTGTAGCACTGTGTCATGTCAACTTAGCCTCCTGTCTTGGCTGTCACCTCGAGCTGTCGTCATACTGGATGGAATGCGGCTTATTAATGGAGCTTCGTGAAAGTTTCCCCTCTACTCCACCGTGAATAACTCAACGTAAGCCACGCCTCTCTGCTACTATCCACTCAAACTGTTTCCAACTTACTCATACTGAATTCCTGTCACAGGATTTATCAGTTTCCAACCTTTAGACACTGCTCATGTCTACCTCCAACTGGTAATTATGAGTGGGAATTTTCTGAAAGCGTCAGTATCAACCCTGTCTCCACACATTACATTTATACTGCCTACTACTCATTTGCAATGCAACAGCAAATTATGAGGTCTTAGCAAAACATGTTGAGATAAACAGAACGCTGCCTAATTTTGTTTGCTGTCTACATAATGAGGAAACATTGTTAATTGATGTATCTGACAAGTCACCAAAATTACAAAACGTTTTTGCTGACATTACATTTCCTTTGTTTTCCAGATAATATCCTCTCTTCTCTCGTATCTTAGCTCGTAGCAACTAAAGCATTATCAATGTAATTTACGGTTGTGTTAAGGAGCTTCCTGGAGTCTCGTAAGGAAACAATCAACTGACTTCAAACATGACATGTTATCATTTAGGTTCCGGGCATTGAAAAATATACTGGATAAATCTGCAAACTCTATCCCCCAAAGAACTAAATGATGAGATACCATGGCATGCCATGTCATAAGGGATTTTGGGATCTAAACCAACTTATAATACACTCTATATCAGTGGTTCCCATCTGGTCCAGCCACAGGGTCCAGATTTCTTCTTAGTCATTAGTTCAAGGTCCACACAGTTTAATACATTCAGCGTCATACTTGAGTTTGCCATGTCTCAAGCTAGTTTGTTGTCTCTGTTAAGTAGCTGTCCATTAGTCACTCACTCTACAGCAGGAATCAGCACTTTAAAATAAAAGCTCTGTGCCGCAAATTCGCTGTACTGTAAAATGAACTGTGTTTTTTACGTACTTGACACGTTTGCGAGTCACTTGCGGTCCATTCAGACCACTTTTGGACTGTGACCTGCTGTAGATACATTTTTGATTTTATTTATTTATTTAAGTGTCGTGCCCAGCCCATATGGGCTTACAAGACACTAAACAGAACAACAGCCTGGATGGCCACATGACAGATCAATAACAAAAAGTCCACAAACGGAAAAGCAAACATTTCAGAACAGCCAAATTCCATAACAGAAACGTCTTTGTTGGGTACAACGTTCTCTGTCTTAAGTGCCAAGCATTTTCGATAAATCTTGCCAAGGCAAAGTTCTCCTCATCAAAAAGCCAACGCAACATCTCACCTTTGGACAACCAAAACAAATCAGGATTTTCCCACTACATTTTTTCAAACAGATGGTTTCTTAAATCACAGTATAAAGGGCAATGAAACAGAAAATTATATTCATCTTCAACAACATCAAGATCACAAAGAACACATATATGTTGCTCCTCCGGGATACCTTTATATCTGCCCACTTCAATAGCTGGAGGAAGGGCACCAGTTCTTATACAAGTAGGGCTTAAGAGTACACAATGTTCAACAATATTCAATGAATTATGAAAGCTGGATGTGTTCGTTCATAAGACCAGCATATTTTGTAAATAATCTTGTAAAAATACTTGTTTTGTCCCCTTGTTTGTTTTGTTTTATTGCTTGTTTTTTCCATATGGGGTATACAGCGTGACAGGTGGTACACATGTTGCTGTCAATTACTGAGAAAAACACCCACAGCTGATTAGTTGTCCCACACCTGTGCAGATGAAATGGGCAGAGTGCAATCTATTTAAGATCATTGTTGGGAAAAATGGTGTTGAATGCTCTTGACAAAGGTCCAGAGTGACCAAAACCTTAGTATGACTAAAACATTACAAAGCTGAGTAAGATCAGTGTGTGGGATCTTCTTTTCAAGACTCAAGGAAACTATAAAGAAAAAAAGGAAAGGTCATGATGTCAGTGACAGCTCTTGACTTTTGCAGTGTTTGTAATGACTGACATCGGAAAAACAAATACACACAATTATATATATTAAAAAAAAGTCAGTCAACACGATACGTAAATTTTTTTTAATTATGTGGAAGGATTTTTCAGTCAAATGTGAAACAACACATATATGATGGGTTATGATGTGATTTGCCGTGCCTGCCCCATTAACTTCAATAGAAATGGCACAAAGTCTGGCTCCAATGCAAAACTGTCACTGAAATTATGACCTTTACTTCTTTCATAGTAATTCTTGGAGTCTTGTGGTCACTGTGAGGTTGCCAGGCAACACGGACCATCCGTCAGGCAAATCTGGCAAATGCCAAGTGGGCCGGCCAAAGTGGGCCACAGCCGTTAATGTTGAAACAGCCCATCTGAACATGGTCCCAAAATTGTCAATAGCCTATAGGCCCACTTTGAGGCAGGTGCTGCAGTGCCGGCTGTCATCACCTTCCCCCAGCCCTTCAAGTGGATCGATCCATCATGTAATGTCAGGCGTCAAGCTGGAAATAAATGAAATCCAGGCAGAACAAGTGGAGCAACTGAAATAAAAATACAAATAAGATGGACAAAGGAGCCAAAAAATGAAACAGTGAAGCAGAGACAGTTATAGGAAAAAAAGACTTAAAAAAAAAAACTACTCAAGGCTAATGCTGCGAGGTGTTTTAAGATTTCGTATTTATTTAAAGATAATGTAACCATGGATAGTGTTGAAACGTTAGCATTAGCAGCAATGATAATAATCACAACAGTGTGCCGCGGCAGCATGGGAGGAGGAAAGAGTTATGTGGCAGACAGATAAGCAGCTGCAGGCCGCTGAGGATTCCAACATGACAACAGGGACGAGTGGAGGCCGCACCTGAGGAACTCCCAGCAGGTGATACATGTGACAGTGACAGTGGTTATTGTGCTGTTAGCTTTGAGCGCTCCTGTAATGTAAATCCCATTGAAATGCAGATGAATATAAGTCTTAGTTAATACCCTGTACTGGTGTTAATTGAACGTATCTGTATTGTAAAACCTGTGTTGATGAGGTACAGTTGAATCTGTGCTTATTGTGCTGTAGGCTTTGAATCTTGTAGATCCTGTTTGGATACAACTAAATGTGTGATGAAGGGGAAAAAAAAGGTTTGTATGTGCCTTGGTTGGGTGCCGGGGGGTGGGGGTTGGGGGGTAATGGGCCGGTCCAAAGACAAGATGCCAGGGACAAATTTGTTCCCAGTCCGACTGAGTACTGAGTTGCATTTTATGACGGGGAATAAACAAACAAAATAAAACGTGCCAGTGAGCTTTAGTGGTAAGTGGATTTTGTCACCCATTTCAAATGTTATCCCTCAGTTTAAGTGGTGCTTATAAGTGGCTATCAGCATCATGGATATACAGTCATGCTACACTGGATAGTATGTTCAAAATGCCAATGTCAGCTCCATAAATGTCTGTTCATATTGGGTGCAGTGTTGTTAGGTTTTGCTTTCACATTCGTTGGGTTTGGCACAAAGACTGGGTGGTTAAAGGGATAGTGCACCCAAAAATGAAAATTCAGCCATTATCTACTCACCCATATGCCGATGGAGGCTCAGGTGAAGTTTTAAAGTCCTTACAACACTTACGGAGATTAGAGCTACAGGCTACAATGAGGCTAAAAACAGGGTTCAAATGATGCTTTTTCCAAACAACTTTTTATTTTGGTGCTTCAGAACACTTGGATCACTACGGACGAGCAGTATGGAGATATTTTGTGGTTTCAATTATGTGTTTTTGGACGTTTGAATCTGGGGCGCCGTAAGCCTCCATTAGGTGGAGTTGTGTTGCTACCCCCTCTCCCCTGGGATCTCCACAAGTGATGTGCGGACTCTAAAATTTCACCTGAGCCTCTCTCGTCATATGGGTGAGTAGATAACGGCTCAATTTTCATTTTTGGGTGCACTATCCCTTTAAGTTAAAAAAAACAAAAAAACATCATAATTTGGCTCAAAATAAGAATGTTACATGAGGTATGTCATGTGACTCAGTACATATGTCACATATACTTCATCATACACTGATAACAGCATTCTGATCATACTGCACGATCCCTCTAACCTATATCATAACGACTAATAACACCCATTTAATTGAGGAATAACACTTTGTAAATTTTGGACAGAGCCAGGCCAGCTGTTTTCAGTGTTTGTGCTAAGCTGAGCTAATCAGCTGCTGTAGCTGCAAAGTTAGCTGCAAAGTTAGTTTGTTTGATGGGGTCAATAATGGAGGGGTCCCCTCAGATTATGTGTGGTCATATGCCTACAAAGTTGCGTGGTGATCGGTGAAACCCTTGA
>NC_065507.1:18067304-18086266 GCF_006386435.1 Epinephelus moara | reverse complement strand
TGTAATATTGCTTCATTGGCATCCTCCCATGACCCTCTACCACTGTGCCAAATTTCACATGGATTGACCAAGTCAGTGAGGAGAAAAACGTGGAACAGACACACGGACAGAGTTTTCGTCATTATATAGTAAGATAAAGTGTTTACTTTCTTAACATTTCAACAAAACCTTGATCTTGCCTCAACCTACATTATATGGGACTCGGGGGGTTGAAATTTAATTGATTATTTGTATCATCCCATCAAGTAGGCCAAAACATTCACCCTTCTCTAATCCATATTGGGGCCAAACATTAATCAGTGAGCTTTTATCAAACCAGTTAGCTGGACCTGCTGCTTCCAGCTCCTGATGCTGATGCCAACATCTGTCCAAAACCCTCCACAACACACCAGTATCATAACTCCATGCATAATCAATGTGGGCTTGCTGCTGACAGGGCAGGATGACATCTACACCAAATTCATTTTTAACAAGCATAACTTAAAATGTGTAAACTCTGCTGATTGTTCATAATAAGCATGCACTTTTTTAGAAAACAATGTGATCTCATTCCATCCAGCGAGTCCTCATTTGATTCCTCAGTCCGTCTCTCCACAGTAGTTTGTGAAAGGGGCTTGTCAAGGTATATAAAACACCTGTTGAGAAATACAGCACATCTGAGAGGCATTTCAATTGATTGTCTTCCTCTACCCTGCAGAGAATCTAAATTTGGCAATATTCATCCATCCCTTTTCCATCTCTCCGCTCGCTCTCTGTCCCTCTCCCATCTGTGCATGGAGATCTAAATCTGTTTACATCCACCCGCTCTAGTCCAGCCTTCCCTCTCCCTCTGTCTCCATCCCTCTTTCACTCGTCCAATCTGTCCTGGGCTCCAAATTTGTTTACATTCCTCTGTCTGTTCAGCTTCACTCAGATGGAAACATACCTAATACCTTTCCCTTTCTTGATTTTATATCTTTCATATCGGCTCCTAAAACAAAAAGAAAGGCCCGGCTGTGGTCGTACCTGGTTTATGTCTACGTGGCGCACACACCCTCCCCTCGCCCTTTCTTTGTCACTCACACACATAAACACAAATGTGTACTCACCATAGCGTGCAGCACATGCACACATACGCATGCAGACAGAACAACATCAGACTGCTTGTGGACAAGTGGCTGAATCTTTCTGACAGGCCTGTCT
The DNA here is from genome assembly GCF_006386435.1 of Epinephelus moara. Classification (NCBI taxonomy): domain Eukaryota; kingdom Metazoa; phylum Chordata; class Actinopteri; order Perciformes; family Serranidae; genus Epinephelus; species Epinephelus moara. The sequence goes on along the minus strand of NC_065507.1, from coordinate 18,085,084 downwards.
CAGAGGGGAAGGAGATGGGAGGGAAGGAACGAGAGAGAAGGAGAGGGGAGTAGGCATGATAGAGTGAAAGATGGCGGAGAGGAGAGAGGGGGTGAGAGTGACAAGGAGAGGCAGAGAGGAATGGAGAAAGAGGCACAGCGACACATGAGGGAAAGCAAGTTGCGGTTGGCAGACAGCAGCTGGAGGGAATGATCAACTCAGCTGACACATCGGTTCATATCAATGCAGAGGGGCGGGATAGATGGAGGGAGGGTGGGACGGAGAGTGAAAGAAAAGGACATGTGGTTAAGAAACCAATAGATGTGGAGTAAGCATGAGAGGAACATAAGGAGACAGCAAGCTTGGGAGAGAAGGTGGGAGACTTATGGATGGAGGGAAAGGGTGGATGGTAGCATGGTGGCAACACAGAGGCAGAGGGAAGAAGGAAGGATAAGCGAGAGGTGGAGAGGAGAAAGGAAGATTTAAGAAGCGTGGTTGGGGAAAAAGTTGAAGAGGTGAGTCAGGATGAGGTAGGAGGTGGGCGAAGATAAAGAGCGATTGAAACAGAAAGATAGGATATGGTGCTTGTGTATGAGACAGCATGTGGCATGAGTTGTAAAATCAATTTCATAGAATTCTGACATTTAAAAGGACCATCTCCTCTCATCTCATCTCCTTTGCCTTACATCCCCGCCTCCTTATTCACTGACCTCCTCCGCTATCTTCCAAGGCTGGTACTCAAGTCAAGTCAAGTCAGGATAATTTATGGCATAATATCACGAATCACAAATTTGCCTCAAGGGGCTTGATTCCTATACCTTCTGCTCATACATGAAACATTACATATTAAATCAGTGAAGCTCAATGAGCATCGTAAAGACGAATTTATTCGTATTTCATTTTCACTGTTTTACAGAAGACATTAGACGTTTCTTGAAACAAATGAGAAACATTAAATAATAAAAATTCGATTAATTCATTTTCCGTAACCACTTATCCTCTTGAGGGTTGCAAGGGGGCTGGAGCCTATCCTAGCTGACATTGGACGAGAGGGGGGGGTACACCCTGGACAGGTCACCAGACTATCGCAGGGCTGACAAAAATTAAATGAGAAAAAAATAAGTGTTTTCAATGCAGTGATTACTGGCACAATGTGTTAGTTAAGTTCAAAGAATCAAAGAAAATACAAGAGTTTTTAGTTTAGATTTAAACTGACTAGACTTTGGATCCATTGGGGAATATGGAAGCAAAACTTTATTTCGGAGTTTAGGAAGTTGAGTTGGAATTACTAGAACTTCTCTTAAGCCCAATTTAGACCAAACATTCGTAACAAGCAGCTACTTGCAATGCGCCTTTGAACAACAGCACCTGCCGTACCATGTGAACACGCCAACTGTGGTCTTTTTGACTTGACCAGTGGACTTCACTACAAGCCGACTTGCTGTTAAAACAGGTGATGTGCTTTAAATTCTAAAACCAGCCGCTGGCAATTTGACCAGCTGAGTTGCAGGTGACAACTCAAAAATCAGTAATTCAAGATTTAGAGGTTTATTTGTCTCATGTTCATACAATATCTGCAGTGACATACACATTCTTAAAGAGAGTAGGCCTAGTGTGCAATACACAGGATAAATGCTTAAGTTCACTGGTGGGCTTTGCAGTTGTTGAGTATACAAAAAGAGCAGCTGTACAATTACATTTGGCTCAGGGAACAAAGGTCACCATTCTACAGCCAGAGGAAAAAAGGTAGTAATGTATGTAGTAAATTACAAAACAGAGCGGCTGACTGCTCAGGTTTCTTGCTGCTTCTGAGTTCTTTTATTTCCAGATTTAAGAAATTTACTTGAGTGAGTACAGTTTTATCAAAACCACAGGAAAAAAATATCCATATTTTAATAAACTGAATTTTGCTGTCAATACGTGCAGTTTATACATTTTTGGAAAAAAATATCCTGCTAGAAATAAGTCTACATTTGCAGCAAACTAATTGCAAATCCACTGAAAATACATATTTTTTAATCAGCAGCAGTTAGATGTTTAATGTGCATCGCTACACCACATCCACCAGAGCAGATTTACTACACAGGGTTCTGTATAAATCAGTTCCTCCGGGATTTTGATGGCAGTTTTTGGGAAAGTGAAAATTGCAAAAACAGTTGTGATGCTGTCACTGATCTGAGCCTGTTCTCATGAGCATTCAGTGTTTCCCACCGAATTAGAATCAATTTGTGATGATGGAGGTGGGGGCTAATTTGCACCGCCGATCAGCTGTTAATACCGTTTGACGCAGTGCTGAAGGACCGTCCATGTGACAGGCTCTCCTCCTGCCCTCTCTATGCCTGGATGGCATGAGCTAACACAACACAACATGATCTCATCACTACCCGTCCTGGGCAGAAGTCCCTTGCAGGGGTCAACAACCGACACCGACCTGTTAATCTCACATTGACAGCAAAGCAGTTCGACTGTCGTTAATAAGTGTTGGATGACGTTAGTCGTGTGATGTTAACAGTGAGTCCTGTCACTGTGTGTGTGTGTGTGTGTGTGTGTGTGAGAGAGAGACTCCAAAGAACTCCGGTCGCATAGCAGTAGTCTCATGACAAAGAAAGAAAGAAAGACAGAGAGCGAATTAACATGCTCCACAATAAATCGAGATTTTACCATTTTTAAATAGCCAAATTTGTGGTAAAGTTGTGATGACTGGACAAAACTGCATGGTCTCGCAGAATTCATGGGGACTGGCTGAGTTTGCGTTAATTGTTGCCATCACACCATTGCAAAGTCCTGGAGGGACTGTTAAATGAATCAAATGGCACAATGCAACAGTCAGTGGTAGGAGCCAAAAAATGTGTCCTGAGGTCGAACCAGCCTGAGTACGGTCCCACCAGCAGCCAATACCAATATTTATTATGACAGCCAAAAGCTAATATTTTATTGTCACAACTTTCTATCTCTTTCACAATATAGGTAAAAGATACACATTGATGAAAAAAATTGAGGGAACACTTAAATCACACATCAAATCTTTATGAACCATTTATTCAAGTTGAAAATCTTTACTGATGTATATTGTATAATTTGTTGAAAACAAAATGACGTAACAGTCAATGGAAACCAAAATCATCAACCCACTGAGGGCTGGATTCAAACTCACACCAAAAATCAAAGTAAAAAAAATGAAATGACAGGCTGATCCAAGTTCTGTGAATTTTATCACGGCAACTCACAATGTGACTCAGTAGTGTGTACGGCCCCAGCGTGCCTGTATGCACTCCCGACCACGCCTGGGCATGCTCCTGATGAGTTGGCGAATGGTGTCCTGGGGGATTTCCTCCCAGACCTGGATCAGGCCATCAGTGAGCTCCTGGACAGCGTGTGGTGGTACTTGACAGCACAGATACATAGCATCCCATAGATGCTCAACTGGATTTATGTCAGGGGAACGAGAGGGTCAGTCAGTGGTATCAATGCCTTCATCATCCAGGAACTGCCTACATACTCTGGCCACATGAGGCGGGGCATTGTCCGGCACCAAGAGGAACCCAGGGCCTACTGTACCAGCGTAAGGTCTGACAGTCGCTCTGAGGATTTCATCCTGGTACCTAACAGCAGTCAGGGTACCACTGGCTTTGACATGGAGGTCTGTGCAACCATCCAAGGATATGCCTACCCAGACCATCACTGACCCACTGCTAAACCCACCATGCTGGATGATGTTACAGGCAGCATAACGCTCACCACGGCATCTCCAGACTCTTTCACACCTGTCACATGTGCTCAGTGTGAACCTGCTCTCATCTGTGAAGAGAACGGGGCGCCAGTGGCGGACCTGCCAATTCTGGTGTTCTCTGGCAAATGCCAGGCGAGCTGCATGGTGCTGGGCTGTGAGCACAGGTCTCATTAGAGGACGCTGGACCCTCGTGCCACCCTGTCTGTTTCTGACAGTTTGGTCAGAAACATGCACGCCAGCAGCCTGCTGGAGGTCTTTTTATAGGGCTCTGGCAGTGCTCTTGCTGGTCCTGCTGCTGGGTTGAAGCCCTTTTACGGCTCTGTCCAGCTCTCCTCATGAAAACAGCCAGTCTCCTGGCATCACTGAGGCGCACATCCACAGTTGGATATCATTGTTGGCTAACTAATGCTTGGTGAGAGCTACAGTACAAGTAAGGGGAGATAATATCAAAATATTGGCTTTTGGTTTTGGTGTGGTTCAGGATAAAGTGTTATTCATTCTAGTCCAGCCTGTCCTCTCTCTTTCAAACCCTCAATTTATCCTATCCATCCAAACACTGCCTGAGTTTTGTGCCTCATTCATAAACTGGCCTTTTTCCTCATTCTCGTGTGTTGCTCATCTCTCAAGCACTCATCACCTTCCCAGCTCCTGCACCTTCCACCAGATGACTCAAGACTCCCCGCTGAGACAGGTTCACACTCTCTCCTGCAGAGTATCTGCTCTTGCTTCTGCTGTGAAGTCTGAGTCTGTGCCAAATCTTCTCAAAATAAAATCATTTTGCACTTCAGCGATGGGTGGCCTTAGTTTATTAGCTTTAGTCAGATGCTTTCTCAGGGGACAAGTTAATTTCACCTCCCCACACATTAGCCCTCTTCTCTCAGTCATGGTGCCAATTTTCGAACCACTTTTCATTAAAAACATTGAAATTTAGCCTTCTCTCACACTGAAATGTAAAAAACATCAAGTAAAAAGTATAAGAAAAACAGAAATTGACAGAAAATCAGATTGAAAAATGTGTTTGCAAAGCAAAACAATCATTTGATCTTTTGTAATGGCTGGGGAGGCTCAACTGCACAATAATCATCAGCTTAATTGTGAAGCATGGGAGGAGAGAGACATGAGATGCAATACCAAATTGCCCCCACAATGACATAAACATAGAGTAGCAGGCATGTGTCACTATGGGCACCAAAACAGGATCATCTCAATCAACAGTATCACAGGACAGAGAGTATAAGCTGCTCTCACCATTAAAGGTCTTCATAAACAAAAATGACTCTACTTAAGCCAACAATGCCCCTTTGGCTCAGTCAACTTTTATGTCTTAGATTAAACAGATATTTGCTTAATTCGTATCCTGTTGCTGTTGTTGTTGTTGTTGTTGTTGTTGTTGTTGCTGTTGTCAGTGTTGTGTGGTGTCATTCCTGATGACAGTTGACATGTCATGACCACACAACCTAAAGAAGCATCTGGTCAATATGACGAGGCAGGCTGGGGGCGTGTGAGTGTAATTGCATTTTGTATGAGGTCCCTCCGCGTGTCAGTGTGTGAGCAAGGACATTATGTGAGTGTGTGTGTATGTGTGTGTGGGGGTGTGAATGTGTATGCACATATGCGTCCATCCTTTTTAGTTCTGCTTTGTTCCAGTTGAATTGTTACATAACTTTGTACAGCTATGGTGCTTTGAGCAAAGCCATGCACACACACACACACACACACACACACACACACACACACACACACAAACACACACACGCATTGTCTCCCTCTCTCTCTTCTCTGACCTCTTTCCTCGTTTCTCTGTCCTATCTCACACTCACAAACACACAGACCACACACAGATGGTACTTGACAAGTTGAGGCAGCATCTGTGCGTGTATACGTCCATGTATTTACTAATGTTTAGTCAACAGAAAAAGTGGTTACCTGGAGGTAATTCCTGTTCTATGGCTATGTGCCTTTTAACAGAGTTCAGACTATTGTTTAAGAAGAGATTCCACCTTGTGGTGTTATCACCTTTCTGTTTTATCTAGTCCTGGGTACACACTCTTAAGCCTTGTTTCCACTAAGCAGTACGGCACGATACAGTTCCATTCGGTATGCTTTTTTTTCCGTTTCCACTGTGAAAAGTTGTGGATGGTACCAATGGAACTGTTCTATACCGTCCCCGTTTTTGGTCCCCCCTCTGTTGGGGTAACTAGCACACAGATCTGATACTAAAAGGTGGAGCTGTGAACACTGCAGTCTGTTGATTGATCATAAGCAGACGGTAACCACTGTTCATACCGTGGAGTTTTATTGATAGACTGTAACTATAAAATGAAAGGATGTTTTCCTGCCTCTTGCAGCAGCTGGAGTCTGAGAAAAAAATAATTTAATTCACTGGGCCGACTGCCGACAACTTTTGAGGTGGAACGTTAACTTGTAATGTTACTCAATGTATGAGTTGATGACGTAAATCCATCAGCACACCTTAAATTTCACTGTGACAACTTTGACCATTACAGTAGTTTTTATATCACATACACTTTTAGTAATGAGTGGATCTTCAAGCATTTATATATATTGATTTCGACCTGGTTATGTGAACAGCATATATTCTAATCTTCACTTGGAGAAAAAAAAATGGCGTGGAGCACTGTTCCTGTGTGCCCCGGCAACACTAAACCCCTGAGCTTACCTGAGAAGGACTAAATGCACAAACCAGCTATTGTTAAGTATCCCATGGAGAGAGACTCTCACTGCAGCCTCGTTCTGTGGACCATAAAGGAGGTGCAGACTTCCATCTGTGTCACCAATAATGAGGAAATACAATGAGTGCTGGATGGAGCAGTGAGTGACAACAACCCCGCCCACATTTAAGAGTACTGTTTGTGGTGGTAACACTAGGGTCTAGATACCATGTCTGAAGGGTTACTTTTGGTTCAAAAGGTACCATACCGATAGTATTTGGTGGAAACAGGGCTGCTGGATGACACCTGTCATCCAATGGAAATGCCGTAAAGAGAAAAAAACATACAAATTATAAATACGAAAAGGAGGGGAATAGAAGCAAAATGTATTTGAACGTTTTATATTTGGGATTTTGTACATAATTAATGGCGTCCTGAGCATACTGTACCCTAGCTTCTCTGTTCTTTGTTTTGGTAGCCAGGCCGGCTGCATATGCATGTTAGAGCATGTGAGTCTCTCCTTAATGTCCTGCTCTGCAGTGCGGTCATATGGCTGTTACTGCTGACAACGTCACCTCGTGAAAGATGGTGGGTGGTACTTTCACTCTACCTGCTGCCATTTCGGCTCAGCCACCTCCACATCGTATAAAGTTACTTTGAAAATGTTTCCAGCTACACGCTCTTGCACACAACGTTTTAATTCAGTATAGCAGGAAGTCAACCTTCAGGTCTCCGACTGATTAACTGATAAATATTTTTGGTAGTGAGTAAAAAGCTCTTTTCTTTTGTATTGTTTGTGGCTTAAATAAATAAATCCTATTCTTTGCAGTGCATTTCTGTATGCTGCATTCAAATGATGTAATTTGTGAATTTGTTTCTCTGTTTGCTTGTGTTTTGTTTATTTATGGCATTTTCTTTCCACTGTGAGAAAATTCTCAGATGCAATGAAAAACGAAATCCATCAGCAACTTTCAGTGAGTTCAGTTTAATTTCATGTCCGAGCCTGAATTCAGCCTGTCTGAGTAAGCACAACACAAGCAGGCGAGTTGAAAGGGTAAGGCCATTAGTTAATATTATGAAATTATTGCATCAGACAGAGTTAGTCTCAGCCATGACCAAAAACTAAATTTAAGGGGAACAGCATTTCTATTACCCAAATGTAGAAACACCAACCCGTTGCTGCAACATTGTAGTACTCAGTGGATACCAGCTAGAGAGGCATTCTAATATGAGACACAAAGGGAGTCAAACATGTTGTACATATTGGCCCTGGCCTTGTGATCCAACAGGATGAACCCAGGTTGAAAATAAGGGAGATTTTGTTCATAAAACAAGGGAATAATGTCCCTTGTTTTACACTTGGATGGTCCTTATAACCACCAGGCTGTCTGGCCACCCTGAGAATAATAACACTGCTCTAATCCAACTCCAGTACACTGTGACGACCTGTAACTTTCTATTAAAACCCCCATATTTCAAAGGCATATTGAATTTAATCTATTATTAATTTGTGGGAAAATTTAATTACATTACTTTATTGGTCAAGGCCTGGTCTGAGCAGAATAATAAGTTGTGATTAAACATTGATGTTGTAGGTGTACGTTCAGTGTAAAGAACATTCATATCTGAATCTGAAAAGTCGTCAATGAAATATTGCATTTGTCTTAGGAGAGGAGAAAGGACTATAATTACTGAAGATCAACCTCAACTGGAAAACTCATCTTTGTGACAAAAGATTTTTACGTGTCAAATAGTTGACCACCACTGCTTTGGGGACAAGTTCCTGAACCTTAATTTCAGGATGGAGATGGTTTATTCAAGTTCCAGATATTCTAAGGGGAGAAAAATATGAACGATGTTTAACCAAAATATTCTGGTTTGTAAAACAGTGGAAAACAACATGGAACCTGTACCTTACAGCTGCTTCTAAGTTCATGTTTTGGGAGGCTCTAAGTTACAGATCATTAGGTTGCTGCAGTGGGAAAAGAGTAGTGAGTTATTTCCCAATGAATCCTTGTACCTAAATGACCAAATAATTGTTTGTGCTTCAAAACAACTCATATGACCTTCACAGAAATGATTTATATGCGTGTTTCTGATCTGCCCCCTAAGTATTGTAAACGTTTGATACATAAAGACTGTAAAACTGCTGTACTTGGTTAAAAGAAACCAATGCTGACTGTTGTTACAGACAGGATAAAACAACTGCAGTCACCTCAACCTCCCCTGAGAGGTTTTACAGTGCCAGAAAAACATCATGCTACGTCCACCTGTGCTTCTAAGAGAGTTCCATCATTAATTACACAATTACAAGAGGTCCTTGTCAGGAAATTGTAAACAAAGGCTGTCGTAAGAGTTTGAAGAAAACAGCTGCTGTTTTTCTGGTGAGAGGTGTCACAAGAAAGGCTGGGTCATCAAATTAAGTATAGCTGCCCTCAGTCTTGACTACTTGAAGGCAGCAGAAACAAGTTATGGCACAACACTGACACCTTTTAAGCTGATGTGATGAAACAGTTTGCAAACAGTTGCTTATTAACACATCCAGCAAGGCAAGGCAAGACAAGGCAATTTTATTTATATAGCACCATTCATACACAAGGCAATTCAATGTGCTTTACAAGAGAAATACGTTAAGATAAAACATTAAAGGAACAATAGATCATTAAAAACAAAAGCTAAAAGCAAGAAAAACAGTGCAGAAAATGCATTTAAAAAGCAAACATAAAGCAAAAGCAACAGCAGACAAATATAAAAACAATAGCTACAGATTATCCTAACAATAAGTTACATATCTAGTTCACTGGTAAGCTGCAGTAAATAGTAATGTTTTAAGCCCTGATTTAAATGAGTTGACAGTTTCAGCCGACCTCAGATATTCTGGAAGTTTGTTCCACAGGCGGGGAGCATAGAAACTAAAGGCTGCTTCACCTTGTTTGGTTTTGATCCTGGGAACACTGAGTAAACCTGTTCCAGATGATCTGAGGGGTCTGGATGCTTCATAACGTACAAGTATATCAGAGATGTATTTAGGCCCGAGACCATTTAGTGCTTTATAGACAAGTAACAAGATTTTAAAGTCTATCCTTTGACACACAGGAAGCCAGTGCAGTGACTTAAGCACTGGTGTAATGTGCTCCACTCTCTTGGTGTTGGTGAGGACTCTGGCAGCAGCGTTCTGGACGAGCTGCAGTTGTCTGATTGATTTTTTACTCAGGCCTGTGAAGACACCGTTACAATAGTCCAGCCTGCTGAAAATGAAAGCATGAACAAGTTTTTCTGTATCTTGTTTAGACAGAAATTCTTTTATTCTTGCTATGTTTTTAAGGTGGTAGTAGGCTGATTTAGTAATTGTCTTAATGTGACTATTGAAATTTAGGTCTGAGTCCAGAACTACACCAAGATTTCTGGCTTGATTTGTAGGTTTTAGTGTCATGGCGTCAAGGTGAGCACTGACTATTGATCTTTGTTCTTTGGGGCCAAAAACAACTATCTCAGTTTTGTCTGTGTTTAGTTGTAGAAAATTCTGGCACATCCACGTATTGATTTCGTCAATGCACTTATTTAGCAGATGTAGGGGACTGTAGTCATCTGGTGACACTGTTATGTAAAGTTGTGTGTCATCTGCATAAGTATGGTAGGAGATGTTATGATATTCCATAATCTGAGCAAGAGGGAGCATATAGATGTTGAACAGAAGAGGCCCAAGAATGGACCCTTGAGGAACTCCACATGTAATTTTTGTTCGCACAGATTCATAATTGCCAAGTGACACAAAGAAATCCCTGTCTTGTAAATAAGATTTAAACCAATTTAGCACAGTGCCAGAAAGTCCCACAAACTTTTCTAGTCTGTCGAGCAGTATCTTATGGTCAACTGTGTCGAATGCAGCACTGAGGTCCAGTAATACCAGAACCGAAATCTTTGATGCATCACTGCTCAGATGAATGTCATTTAAAACTTTTACAAGTGCAGTCTCAGTGCTGTGATGTGCTCGAAATCCAGACTGAAAGGCATCAAAGGAATTGTTTTGCTCCAAGAAGGTGTTAAGTTGCTGAAAAACAACCTTTTCAATGATCTTTCCTAAAAATGGTAGGTTTGATATGGGCCTGTAGTTATTTATTACTGAGGCATCCAGATTAGGCTTTTTTAAGAGAGGTTTAATGACTGCAGTCTTCAGGGCCGTTGGAAAAAGGCCTGACTGAAGAGAACAGTTGACTATCTGTAGTATATCTGATGCTATGCAGTTAAAAACATCTTTAAAAAAGCTTGTAGGCAGAGTGTCAAGGCAGCAGGTAGTGGACCTAAGGTTTCTAACTATGTCTGTCAAAGTAGCATAATTTAATGGGTGAAAAAGTGCCAAATTAACAGGAGTAGTCTTATGAGGCACAGGTGAAATAGCCACTGTGTTGGAGTTACAGACTGTCTGTCTTATCTTTAAAATCTTGTCTGTGAAAAAAGAAGCAAAGTCATTGCATTCCTTGGTGGATATATTAAGCAACATTATCCTTCATTTGAAGTTGAGTTTCTGGCCACTTGGGAAAGGTATAGCCTCGTTTCCACTAAGCAGTAAGGTATGATTCAGTTCAGTGTAGTGCGCTTTTTTTCCATTTCCATTGTGAAAAGTTGTGGATGGTACCAATGGAACCGTTTCGTACCATCCACATTTTTGGTCCCCCCTCTGTTGGGGTACCTAGCACACAGATCTGGTACTAAAAGGTGGAGCTGTGAACACTGCAGTCTGTTGATTGGTCAATAGAGGACGGTCACTCTGCTCAGGGCTGAGTTGTGGCTGGTTCGAGGCTTACTGTGGAGAGTTTAATTGGTAGACTGTAACTATTAAATTTAAGGATGTTTGTTGCCTCTTGCAGCAGCTGTAGTCTGACAAAAAATAACTTAATTCGCTGGGCCGACTGCCAGCAACTTTTAAGGTGGAGCATTCACTTATGTTACTAAATGTATGAGTTGACGATGTGAATCCATCAACACACCTTAAATTTCACTGTGACAACTTTGACCATTCCATTAGTTTTTGTTGTCTCTCTTGGATGACATACACTTTAAGTAATGAGTGGATCTTCAAGCATTAAAAAATATGTTATAATTTTGACTGGATTATGTGAGCTGCATACATCCCAATCCTCACTCAGAGAAAAAAAAAAAAAAGGTGTTATGGACCATCGTTCTTGTGGGCTTCAGCAACACTATACCCCTGAGCTTGCCTTAGAAGGACTAAATGCACAAGCCCGCTATTTTTAAATATCCCACCGAGAGAGACTCTCACTGCAGCCTGTTCTGAAAATGTCAGCATGCAAGCCCATTCTGTGGATGATTAACAAGGTGCAGACTGATGGATGAATTACCCACATGAAAGAGTACTGTTTGCGGTGGAAATTCTAAACAGACCTAGGGTCCAGGTACCATGTCTGAAGGGTTACTTATAGTTCCAAAGGTACCATACCGAAAGTGTTTAGTGGAAATGGGGCTTAAGACCATTGTTCACTCTCCTTTTAGCTCCATTTTTGGTCTCCACCAACTCCTGAGGGAAATATGTGGCTCTTTAGCTGCTAAATGCTCCACTGTGTTTACTAGCTCATAACTAACTGTGTCTGCAAGTTGTTTGGTGCTGAGAAGGTAGTGTTCAGTGGAATTTTATAGAGCTTTTTTCACTAGAAACAACTGCCTGCTGCGGCCAAAAACAACACTATGAGAGCAGTGAGAGTGAACCAAAACAGTTATGTTGCCTGACAGCTTAACAATGAGCGCAACTCCAAAGCTCCGTAAAGCTAAGGAGAGCAAAGGGAAAAGTTGTAGTTCTGGGATCTTGTGCTACCAGGAGCTTCAAACAGTGACAATCTACAACTTATTCGATAGACAGATGGGCTTAGTTACCTGTGGTCCTCATGTAACACAATTTTCTAAGTTGTAGTCAACATTGTTAGGTCTTGTTATTCTATGTTGACCCTTGGGGCTTGCAGCACACAGGTGCAGGTATGGCAAATTACCAAGCACAGAATAAAGGGGAACTAACATTGTTTACTCCAATTTAGAGCCATCTGAGTGTAGCAGGAGAGGGAATGTGATCTGGTGTGCCTGCATGTCTGCAGGAGGTGCTCACAGCTGAAGGACAAAGACAAGCTCTTTAGGACGCATAAAACAACTAACATAAGCCTTACATATTACAGATCAGTCAACACAGCCTCAAGATATGTAAATACACCATTAGATTCTGTCAGTTATTGACTCTGCGGCTATTCTGAGTCGATTTTGAAGTTTCTCTGTATCTTCTACGGGTAGCTGTAAAACATAAAGCAACATCGTGCTGCAATTTTAATCCAGCTTCACAGGCATCACAGCCAACAGCGTGTCATCCCTGACCTTTCTGTCTTGGGTGCAAAAGTGCCCTTTTCAAATGTAAATCAAAGCATTTTTTTCCCCTCTCATGATGCCTGTTTTTATCTCTCGGCTAAAGACAGACTGACCTAAATGGTACCACTTTAGCCTAAAAAGACAGAGCGCCCTCGAGACAGATTTGTACTGTTTAAGCCCTTTCCCTCAGTTCCCCATTAACCCTGGACCTTCCTGCCCCGAGCACCATGTCTATCATAGGACATGGGCCTCTCCGCTTCAGGTGGATGAAGGTTTTTCACTCCCTGAAACCACCTAATTATGATTCATATTTCATAAAGAATAAATGATCAGCCTTTAGCATGTATCTTGCAATGTGAAGCACCTTTATGTTTGCTTTTGCTGTCGAATACACACGTCCAGAAATTCTGAATAACTTGTTGAAGCTGTTTTGCTCTGTCTTGAAACAATGCATCAAAGTTTTGATTTAATTCAGTCTTTGTTAAGTTAGATGAAAACTGATTGAAATATTAATACGGGCAAAGAATTGTCTGCATTTGCTTATGATGAACAGCAGCAGCACAAAGCAGGGGAGCTATATTTATTTCTTGCAAACAGGACGTCAGAGTATTAATGTGCAGATTTCACTGAATTAATGTTATTTAGCAAATTACTGAAAATGGCTTTCAGGCTATTAAAGCTATTCTTTCCCTGTCTCTCAAATATTATGATGTTACTGGACTGCACCCTTATGCACAACCATACAGTCCTCACAAAGTGGATTAAGTGGGATGTAAATCATCTCAAAGCATCACTGTGCTGGTATGGTTCAGATATTTTTGGGTATTTGTTTTTGCTATATTCAGTTATTTTCTACTACAATAACAGTAGCTGTGCAAAATAAACAGCATTTTGTTTTAAAGATACTGCCATTATGTAACATTTGCCTTTTAATGAGAGCTCATGTCTCTAGTCTGACTGTTATGTCTGTGCAGAAGCAAGATAGAGTACATGATTTGGTAAATGAGAAGCAGTAAACAAAGCTCTGAACTATCAGTCCAGTTTCAAATCAATATGTAGCACTTACTGTGCTGAGACAATTTTCCTTAATAGTGCAAGTTGTTGGAAAAACTTGTAATGGTGATTTGAGATGAAGCAATGCAGTTAAAGCTGGATACTCAGGCTTTGCAAGTGTCAATTCATCAATACAAACAGTCCTCGGTGTAAGGAATTGTTTGTCCATATGTCCATATCAACTTATTTGCCATTGCCTATTATCTTTAGACCCTCTCTTTAGTTCATGTCACTCACACTTTTCCATTTTAAAAACTGATCTCTATGGAACTGTATCACAACTCAGTGGTCAAGGTTCACCTGCTAAAACTGAAGCCAAGGACAGGTGGACTTGAGGTCTTGGTTAAAAGGTGCTGCCCTTTTGCTCATTCATCCTCTAACCTTGTTGTTATTGGTAATTCTCTTTGTTGAAGTATAAAGGTTGCCACCAGTTGGCCCTTGACACCTATTTACTAGGGGATTCAACATGGTGACTCGACGTTAGAGTTCGTCAGCGTGAGGAATCACTGAATGGCAGTTCAACTGAAGAGGAGAGAAACGGAAGTTAGGAAAGCAAACGAATGGCTAAAGTCAAGAGGCGGTGAGATTGAAACAAACGTGTTGCATCAGGTAAGTTTTTGTTCTCATCCATTGAGCTATTAATTTATCTTTCAACATAAGGGTGTTGTTAATGAGCTAACCAGATAACAAGCAACTTGGTATGGAGAGTTACTTTCAGGTGCAGAACATACATGCTAAGTGACACTTGGCTGTGGTCTTGGTGGTGTGACTCGGGGAGTAAGAGGTGATGCAATAGTCAGCCTTCATTGCCACAATTTCTTTTGATGTGGGTTTGTTTTGTCTGGGTCTTTTAACTCTAAACCCTCATGCCACATAAGAGTTTGCATCTTTTGACAGCTGCCTGACCAATACAGCCCAAACCTCATAAATGATCACTCAAGAATTCAGGTAAAGGAGGACATTTAGAGCAGCGGTTCCCAACTGGTGGGTCGCAGTCCAAAAGTGGGTGGTGGGCCCATTCTGAATGGACTGTAAGTGACTTGCAAATGTAAAACACTTTATTTTTGAGTACAGTAAATTTAGAGTGAGTGACTAACGGACAGCTACTTGACAGAGACAGTAAACTAGCTCGACGACATGGCCTAACGCAAGTATGATGCTGAATGTATTAAACTGTGGACCTTGAACTAATGACTAAGGAGAAATCTGAACCCCATGGCTGGACCAGTTGGGAACCACTGATTTAGAGTCACAGGGACACTGCTACCTACTTTACTTCCTATGTGAAAAAAGTTGCAATCAAACTCTGCACATTGCATGTCCTCACATACTTTCATTACTGTGAATCATTGTTTGGAAATGAACAAATCACAGGAAAAAGAAAACACAATGCCGAGTGGCTGTACTGACAGTGAATTACAAAAGTCTGACATCGTGCACTCTGATTATTAATAATCAACACTGGAGCAGTTCTGACAAAGAAAATGAAGTGAATTGGTGCTTTTTAGTATTCCTCTCCTTGAATAAAATATTTGTGCAATGAGCCTTCAAATGAGTCTCTCCCTTCAATATCAATGTTTAGCTGCATATCTACAGTTAATTGCATTATTATTCTCTCATAATATGCTGTCAGCTGGACAAAGAATTAAAGTTTCTTTTTTATATAAATGTATTTCCACTGACGATGTGAATGCAATTTAATTAGTGCCTGAACGATGTTGTTTGTAATGAAAGTTAACATCACATCACAGAGCCTTAGTCATCCCGACTCACTGATTGGTTTGCTAATTATCTGGCTGGCTGACTGATTCATTAATTGGCTGTAACTATTTTACTGATGACTGCAAAGTTCAATCATCCACTGTAGATCACAACTAACCTGTTGGTTGACTGATTCATTGCCAAAGGAAAGTGGATGATTACTAAACTGACTTCCTGGCTCACATACAAGGTGACTGACTGATGGAGTGACTATCTGACTAAATCAGTGATTTATTGCACAAAGATGAGTCTCATATTTATTTATTTTTCTCCTCGCCGGTGTCCTTGTGTTGCAGTGACCCATCCTCATTTATATTATCTTGTACAATTACCTCTCTGTTGCTAGGAGACATCTAGGAGACATTTTCTGCGGGTTGTTGTGGTCCTCAAGGTCTCCAGTGGGCAGACAGGTCTCTCCTGCATGTGTGTGTGAGTGTGTATGTGTGTGATTATTGTACTGTGTGCAGTGGCGGTCGTGACTGTGTTACGCCAGACAAAGGCAGAATTCAACATGAGCCGATCGCTACTCCCAGAGCACATCTTGACATCTTTCTTTTTCATTTTCTGTACCTCTCTTCTCTCAACAACCCATCCCTCTCTCCCTATCTCTGCTTCCATCCTTTCTCTTGAATCTTTTTCTCCCTCTCACTTTTCCCTTTCCTAACCCTTGTTACGCTCTCTAGCTTGTCAGTTTATCCACACATTCATGTCCGTCTCGACCGCGCCACACCCATCGCACCACCTCCGACTCCTTATCTTCCTTTCATCAGAGGACACATATTTCAGATCACTTAGTACTGAAGACATCTCTGGATTTTGGGTTGTCTCACACATTTGCCACAACATCCTAAAATGTTGTGATAAAACAAAAGTACACTTATAATCCTGTCAACCTCTTAACTATTTAACTGCTCGCGATGTTGTACCCCAGGGCATTTAAATTTTTAAAGCGCACAAATTTCACAGGCGTTTAAGAAACTGAATGTGTGCAAACACTCACAGAGAGCCTTTAAGACGTCTTTACAGTAGGAATGAATGTAGAAATCCTCCCTGAAAGCCTGATAGGCCAGAAGTGTTGTGCTCTACTATGCTGCATGTGTTACTCTGCAATTTGGCTCTCTTTTTTTTGATCTCTCCAACTGAATGACTCTCATTCTGTTTCCTCGGCATCCCCCCCATATGAAATGAAGATTCACACCTATTAGGAAAACACCAGGCGTCGGCGGAGACATGCATGGCATCCTGTTAAACTAAGCATCATATCATTAAAATCTAATTCCCCAGGTCCCTTTGTTTGTGAAAGATGTAACAAAGACAACATAATAGCATCACTACAAAGTCATCAAAGAGGAAATCATTACATTTCCAAACAGTGACAGCTGAATACTTCTCCCCACTGCGACAACAGCCTCACCTTCTTACATTTCACTGCACACTTTTTTGCTTTGCATTCCCCCTATGCATTTTATTTCCGTCTTTGCTCTTCCATCACGTCTTACCCTCAGTTCCCTTCTTCATTCAGTCTCCATATACATTACGCACCACTTCTCTCTTTTCTCTATCCCTCCATCTCAATTCCATTTTCAACTTTTCACCCCTGTGTTTCCTCTCTGGTGTACCCTTGTCATTACGTTGAGAGTACTTGTTAATTAAGATAATTGCAGGCTGTAATAAATTAAGTTGACAGATGCATGCTCATTATTCGTGCTTGTAATGGAGATGTTTTATGAGTGATGTTAGCAAATATTAATGAAATGGCAAGGTTCAGGGTCTTTGAAAGTAGTCTGACGTCATGTTTTACGTGATCTCTTATCATGTTCAATTCTACAGTTTTGCAATGTCATGTTTGCTACTGCCTGTTGCATGAATGTCGTTAAAGGGACACTTAGCTGATTTTAAAGCTTGAGCTTTGTATCGTAACAATGTGGGTAGTATGTGTAAATGAATTGTGGTAAGCCTCCCTCCATCTTACCAGAGCAGAGATCACCCTGCTCCTCTCTCAGCTCAAATTTCACTTGCTCTGGGGATAAGTTTATTAAGTTTAAGTTTATTTACTTTATTAATCCCCCTGAGGGGAAATTCAATGTTTTCACTCTTGCTTGTCAATTACACACAGGTCCGAAAGACACACACATGCACAAACAGGACCTATACATGCACAAAGTGGAGAGATGTCAGAGTGAGGCTCACAGGCATATGGGTGAGTAGATAACGGTTGG
>NC_065507.1:18039712-18066487 GCF_006386435.1 Epinephelus moara | reverse complement strand
TGAGACTAAGCAGTGCTGATCAAATATGAGGCAAGAGTCTGCTACTGCTTTACCTATTTCTCACCTAAAATGTTTTCAAAAACATATTTTAACTCAACGTTTAAATGAAGCTCAGCCTAAGTTCAATCAGGAAGTCTTTCTTTGTGCTATATTCATTCACAATTCTCTGACTCCAGCCACCTACTCCAGTCAGCTGACTATGGGTGTTCTTTCTTCTAGATGGCCGGTCAAACTTTGCCTCTATGCCAAACTTTACCAAACTTTGATCTCCTTCAGTCATTCATGTTGCTGCTGCCAAACTTTAAATCTGTTCTCCTCTCTGCTCCTGTCAGCTGTCATTTTAGGTGGAACTGTTGCGCCCTCGTCCACCCCATTCACCTCCAGTCACCTTATCCAGAGCCCAGGATGAGCTCATTAAAAGCCCACTCCTCTTCACATCCAGATCCTCAGCTCCCTCCTCATCTCATCTCATCACCAGCACCAGCACCAGCGTCTAGACTCTATGGGGAGGGGTTCCCTAATCTACTACATCTTTACCACCCTCCTGGAAAAGATGACATCACAATGGGGTGTAATCACCAAAGACTGTTCACATTTCTCATACTTATGTGCGCATGTAAATATTCTTTTCTCCGAACAAGTCTCTCGTGACTGAGCTGTAATTCCGGATCCTAAGTTACCAGCCAGGCCCCATATTATTTCCCGTGTCAAAAAGGCCAACTTGTATCACATCACGCACAAGCAGGAGCATTTATTGGTTCAGTGCAGCGCAGTGCATTCTGGTAGTTGCAGATTTTCCTAAATGTCACAGCCCTTTTCTTCTGTTTTCTCTGGTCATGTGAGCCCGGTCTCACTCTGAAGTCGTTGACTTGTGGCATCAGACATTGACCAAAAAAAGCTGTTTTTTAATGTTGGCGGCCAGTCGCTGGTATAGTTTAACAGCGCTCAGCTGTGTCAGGGGGAGATGCGGCGGGACAAGAACGAAAGTTAAGGCGGCCAAAGTCTTGGGCGGGCGGTAGTGGTGGTGGATGGGTCCAGCATACACTGACTTTCACCCGGGAGAGCGGTGTTTGCATCACGTACAATTATAGAGCTAAACCCTTTACCTAAACACATGTTTTTGTTGCCTAAACCCAACCACATGCACCAGTTGTTGAGGGGAAAAAAGCACAACGTCAATTTTGACTGTTGTAGTGCGTTTGTTTTGACAGCATATAAACATTTTCTATGAAAACGGAAGTGTATTTTGAAAGAAGACAATGCATGTATATGGCATAACTTGACACAGCGTCCCAGAACATCGGCAACCAACATACCCAGGGTACCTTTTACATCGTATCTGAACGTGGAAGATCTATGACCAAACGTCGATACGTGACAAGGTCAGAGCAAGAATGTGCTGGTCATGTAGCACCAATTTCAAAGTATTTCCATCTTTCTTCTTCATAGACAGCCCCGTTTATGAAAAGAGCAGTGAAATACTCCTTTAATAGGAGCAACTGCTGGCAGGGATACCTTGATGTACATGTCATGAAAAACATATTAAAAATATTTTTCATGAAACAGACAAAATGACTAAGAACACTACACCAAGATGGTCTTTTTAGCCTTCCATCTCTGTCTGATTCTGCTGTTATATGTAAAATATAATTTAATAATGTGTCCCAAGGCAATGGGCTAAATTTCCCATTTAGATCGCACATCAAAAAAAGTTGAAAAAGCTCTCATTCTTTGATTAAAACATTTGGTTTTTGAAGTTCTACAGCAAATGTCTGGAGCTGGAGCTGGGGCGGGGGTGTTCAGAGAGAGATTTGAAATCAAGAGAATAAGCTGTGCAGTTGTATACATTAATCTGCTGCCCAACCCAATGTTCTTGTAGCTACATCATCGTTTTCATCCCCTGCCAATACAGCTGAGCTGATCGAGGCAGAGGCTGCGAGGCAAATGGAAACACACTGAAGTGATATTCCAATAAGGTGCAATATTTTAGTGTTACGGCAGTCATGTCTAAATCAGTGGGAGCATTCAACCTTCAACATTAGCCGCCCTGCGGGAATTTCCTGCCACCAACTTGCAACTCAGACGGGCAGCTTTTTTGTGACTGACTATTGATGTAGTAGTTATGTGTGTTGAAAAGAAATGCAGTAACAGAACAAAGCAAAGAGAGAACACAAAGACAAATCTGTCATCAGCATGCTAGAAAATTCAGCTTTCATTCCCCAAGTCTGACTTTTTTGAGGAAGAAAAAACAATGGATGCATACACAGAATATGATAGTAAGAAAAACAAGAGGGCTCACAAACTTTTTAAAAACATTCTCTAAATAGGTCTGGATGTAAATGGGTATTTCTTGTTTTCATACATCGCTATACTCAAAATGCAGTTATCAAAAACCTGAAATGAAGACGTAAGCAAAGAAAGAATGACAAAAAGAATAGTAAATCCAGGTTCTTTTGAAACGCAGACAATGATCAATAATCTCACAAATATCATCAGGGCTTCAGACAGGTTTTCCTCTGCCAGATATTTGCCTGTCTGATTCTGTTTCTCTGTCTGCCTCAGTACTTCATCTATTCCTCTGCACTCTCATTTTGTTTGTCTTTGTCTCCTCTTCTTCTCTTTCTCCTGTCTCTCTCCTTCCCTTTCCGTCTGTCCCTCCTGTGGAGACATATCCGCTCTGCTTGATTGCTCTCTTCTGATTTCTTCTCCTTGGGTGGTGTTTGTCAGGGAAGGCAGGGGGAGGGGTTGCATGTGTGTTTGAGAGCGGGCGTCAAAACAAGCAAAAATCTGTCTTTCAATGATTTTGACACCTCACAAGTTTGCTGATTGTGTTTGTGTTTGTGCCTGCCTGAAGATTTTCACATGCTGTTTTCAACAAGTTTTTGAGCATGAATTTCGTCACTTGTTGGTGCACTTAATCATCAAGTGTGATTATCTGAGCAACAGCCTGCACACACCAAGCTGCCACGCCCAGCCACCTGAGTAGAAAAAATATTTGGAATAGTGGCAGGAACTTACACAGGCCAAACTACCCTAAACTTAATATAATAGACACAGTAGGCTGATACATGATTTGAAAAGCTACTATGTGACTTACTATGACTATATTAAGTCTAACTTAAGTCTAACTTGCAAAACGTGTCATCGGTGAAGCATTCTTGCATCACCTTGCGGCAGAGTTCTGCAAGGGTCCAAATTTCAAGACCCACCCACTGGCATGGAGATGTGCAATATGGCCCCCATCCCACCACCTGCACATATGACAAATTAGTTCCACAACCAGCCTGACCTGTCGACACAAGACCTGCAGCACGGCCCAAAACTGCAAATCCTGTAATAATCATGTGCTGTTAAAATAATTCATTTAGTTAGCACGTTTAAAGTGATCATTTTGGAACGTTTCATAGATGAGAAACTAAGATAATATATTCTAAAATGAAGGTAATACAGAAAATACATCTTAAATGGATATTTTTTGCTTATTCCCATAATACTGAGCGTTGAATCTCCACAGTTAACATGCCTGTTAGTTACACGATTTATTGAAGCAGCTGTCATATTCCAGGTGCTGAGAAGACAGAGCTGACACACAGTCGTCAGTCAGAGGATGAAATTGTCCATTAAATTAGATTATTATTATTCTTCCCATTTTATTTGATAAATTTACATCCAACCTGCACGTTCTTTCATTTCACCAAGAATCAAACCCAGGAATGAAATTAAGACAAAATACCACCCGAGAATCACCTTACTTGCGCGTCACCTGCTGGGTACCTGACCCAATCCAGACGAACCTCAGCCAGCAAATGTCCAGGTGCTGGCAGCACAGTGGGAAGCCAAACACCGTTCATCTGTACACATCGCAGACACTGCCAACACTGCAACGAGTCATGACACAGAGCTGGTTGAAAATTGGCAAAGTTTCCCTTTAAGTCTTTGGTCATACCTGCCATTAACCAATAGCCCCTTTTACACTGCCAGATTTTCGGCGAATGTTGGGCCGTTTCGCCGGCCAGCTGCGAGCGTTTATACACACAGAGGCGGAATGGCGAGTTGATCTGAGGTGCCCAATTTTCCGCCTTGTAGGGTAGACATATTGGCGGAACCCTTTTAGTTTAAACAGACCGAGGCGGCTTTTCGCTATGGGAGGGGCTGTTGATGACTTGTGGGAGGAGCTGTTGATGACGCCGCACGTGCGAGCCACTGGCGGTGGATAAACAGGAAACAGCTGATAGCAGGAATTAGCGAGCAACTAGTAGCAAGAGGGAAACGCAAACCTGACAGACACTGTAAAGATGAGCAACTGAGGAGACAAGGAATTGCGCGCCCTCCTTGCCCTCGCAAACGAAGAGGCCATTAACCGTCAGATGACCAGGACGGTGAAGGACGGGCCAATTTACGATAGAATCGCCGCCTGACTACCGCCGCCTGAATAGCCGCGGCTTCCCTCCCACGTCACTGTTTACATCACACGCTGAGCCACACGTTTTGTTACTAGCTCACGCCCCCCATTCCCCCGAAAAAGGTACATTCTGTATAAACAAAAGTAGGTAGGCGGCATTTTGCCGCACTTCCAGATTTTGTTTTTATACTGCCAATGCTGAAAAAAGACTGATTGGGCTTTCCTGCAAATTTGCACAATTCCTGTCTAAAAAGGGCTAATGTCACCAGCATTCTTTCCTGGGCCTTTGTAAGCAAAAATAAACCGACTCATGCTATGCTCCTGACCAGCCAAGGAAAAGAGTATTAGGTCAACCATCATGGTGAAATAGACATAAAGATATCTTTAAATAGCAGCCACTGTTTCTTACAACATAACCTGATTTCTAAAAAGATCATTTATTGCTTATTTTTTAGTAGCAATGGTTATATACTGTACTGTAGCTCCACTTATACTATTTTCCCACAAAATTAGCACATACTGTATATATGAGTTTTTTAAATGCAAGACAAACCACTTGAAGGAGGTGACAGACTCATTTCCCACTGCAAGTAGACGAGAGCTGTGAAAATGGGTATGCCGTTTTTTTTTTTCTTTTCTTTTTTTTACACTGGTGTGTTACATTTGGCATCATGAATGTGCTGGAAGTAAACAGTATAATGGAGGCCAGTGAAAATGTGTAAAGAGGGTCTTATACTTGTGTGTCAGCTCTATGCAGAGCCTACAATGTAGCACCTGGCCTACACCATTGTGAGCATTTATACTTGTGCGGTGGTGTGTCTGTGTCACTCTGCAGTTACACCTCCAAAACACTAGTCGGCGGCA
Source organism: Epinephelus moara (assembly GCF_006386435.1). NCBI lineage: Eukaryota > Metazoa > Chordata > Actinopteri > Perciformes > Serranidae > Epinephelus > Epinephelus moara. The sequence continues at coordinate 18,061,221 of NC_065507.1, read as the reverse complement.
GGGTTTCTGTGAAGTGCTGTAAAGTTTAGTTGATACACATTAAACACACATTAAACATGGCTTAATAGAGACAGTTTCAAACACAAGTACACAAATCAACTTCACTATAACTCGCAGCATTCACAGACAAAGCACTTGTCTTTTGCTGGACACATTTTCCCCACAAATACAACATGCTAATGTTTTTAGCACAAGCCTACGGCATTTTACATTGTATAAATTAGCATAGAAGCTAGCAGACTTTTCCTCTACTCATATGAAGCCAGGGACAACAGCAACATTTAACAAAGGTAAGGTTATAAAATTCAGTTCCATTACAACTCATGAGGTTCACTGACAAAACAACTGTCTTATACTAAACACACTTTCCAAACAAATACAACATGCTAACGTTATTAGCACAAGCCTATGGCATTTTACATTGTGTAAATTAGCCTAGTGACCAGTGGAGATTTCCTCTATTTATATGAAGCCAGAATAAATCACACACAAGACTTTAAATGTTATTTTGTGGAGGCTTTATTGTCTTCACAATTTATTGTTTCTTATCTGTGAAATTAAAGTAAATAAAAGCTTTGTTTCCACTGAGGGAAATGGTTTCAGCTTACTAAAAAAGACAGAAGGCCTGTGTCACTGCAACGTGTAGTTACATTTCTGGGGAGGTGCACATCAGGCTACAGTGTAGGGTATGGCGTTGGCTCCATGTTGACGCAGAGCCTACACCGTAGTGTCGATTTGACGCAAAAGTATGAGTCTTGCTTAAGTAATTATTTTTAAAAAAATATCTGTTACTTAATCAGTCTCAATGATGTTTGAGAGGAGCTTGCACGGACTTTGTGGCGGGGCATCATTATCATGCTGGAAAAGGGGCAAAAATTATCACATCCACCCGGGTGTCATGTTTCCATGACTTACAATCAGAGGTGACTGGAGATGGAGCCGATAAATATCTGTGACTACTGCAGAGCCATTTGTCCCAGGAATAAATACCATTTGTAACCTTTCCCAGCAAAGACAAAAACCCCATGTTAGTAGGTTTTTTGTCCAGTGGGAACGGGGCTTTAGACAGACATGTAATGTATAATACATGAGAGTTGAACCTAAGCTTCCTATGTGACAGATTTAAGAAAGGGTACTACTTTGTGGCGGAGGAAGTCACATGGTGGTTGCCATGGTAGCGGAGAGAACTAACTATTTATCATCATCAAACCAATTATTGAGCTGGCCAACCCCGAACAACACGTCTTGTGCATGCAAGCATGTGCACACAAGAGAAGTGATTAACGTCACGCTAAATAAATATGACAACCTTATCTATCTTGTATGTGTACATTCATTGGTACATACATTGATAGGTTCAGCTTCCTGTTGCCATGGATCCAATGTCCTGACTCAAGACTGTCATGTTCTTGATTATTTTCAGTATGTAGCATAATTGTTAATCACTATAAACCTCTGACATTCTGATAATTACATTCTTTAATTAGGTTAGCTGTTTTTATATCAGCGATTTCAAGCATAATTCTTCAAAACCTGGGGGAAGTTAATGTACCTAATGTTTCTCTCTTTTTTGAGAGGAACGAGATTTTTTTAAAAGCTCCAATGGTGGGTCAACTGACAGAAAAACAACGGCTGGGAATCAGCTGTTGTTTAGTGGGATTCACTTGAGAAAGATATTAAAAAATGCAAAATCTGTCAGGTCACCATATAAAGTACATTAAAACCTTCCTTTCCAAGTCTCCTTTCTCAATCCTCTGCAGTATTTCATGCCACTCTCCACTGTGCTCCCTCTTATAACAGAAGTTATAAAAGTAATTTTGAAAAAGAGAAATGACACATGTACGGCGATTAGAGGGGACGGGAAAGGTGGTGGGCAGGAAGGAGAGAGATGGATGGAGTTGTGGTCTCATTATAAAGTAATCACCAAGAAGAAAGGTCAGGTGGCTGTTACAACAGCTATAAAATACTGAAGAGACCGAGAAAGACAGGAGGGGAGAAAGAGAGAGAGACCGAGCAGGAGAGAAAGACAGTGAGTGAGAGAGAAAGAGACATATCAGCTATAAAATACTGATGGGAAAGGAGACAGAGTGAGACGGACAGTGAGCCAGACGGAGAGAGGTGTAGGTGAGATCAACTTTCTAATATAGCCATAAAATACTGCCAGAAGGTTACTGTCAGGAACGAGAGATTCTGTGGCAGAGAGGAAGAAGAAGGGTGGGAATGGAATGGCCTTGATGCAGCAGCATTATATCATGGCTTCTTTGTGGCTTTCAGGTAAAGCACCAATTTCTGGCATTTAATGCCGATAAAGTCCCTTATCGGAAGAGTGCATTGAAATTCCAGCACGCCAAAGGGGGAGATGAATTTTTCAGTGACCTGTCAGAAGAATTCACATTAATGCCAGGCAAGTGTAAAGTAACAAAAATAAAACAAGCTCCTAGGATCATTTCTGTTTCGCTGCTCAACAACATTCTGCTCACTGGCGCCACTTTTGCCTGGACGCTGCATTCTAACAGTCTCCTGCATCAGTATGCATCTGTCTGCAGCGTCTGATTTGAAGGATGTGCTGCGCATCTCCAAAGCACCGTGCAATTATGCACGCTTCAGTGTGGGTGCCTTAATTAAATCTTCTAGCATGGCACGAGGCTCCAGGAAAGTGAGTACACAACCCTCTGTCTTTTCTGCACACCAGACTGGTAAACTATCTCAAACAGATTCCAGTGCAAATGATTAGGGAACAGGAGGTGTCCTCAGTGTGTGTCCTGGGCTCCGTGTTTTCACTCTAGGGCTGCAACATACCCGGCTTGCTCAATCTTGCACGCCTTTAACAATGCTCAAGGTTCACCTGTGTTTGTTTATTGCCTTATCCTATTTATTTAGTTTTAAAATGCTGCAATGCATTCATGTGCTTTTGAAAGTTCAACCTGAACCTCACTTCAAAGGCTTGTTTAATTGAAGAACCCACCAAATGTATAATATTTTCATGATGTTCATGTTTCCTCGCTGTTTTCCAGTTTGTGTTTTTTTGCCAAAATAACATGTGGTTGTACTGTTAAGCAGCTGGATCAATCTGAAGTGATTCTTCACACTAGCCACCAAAGCACAGCCTGTGAATCTGAACAAGATTAAGTGTATATAGAACTTGGCATCAGGATACAATCACACTCAATCTTACTAAACTCACCTCAAGCCAGGGAGGTGTGTGACAAAGGAGGCTCCAGAAAGAAAAATGTATCACTGAAAGTCTTAGTATAGTGTCACTAAACTGACTTGAAAGTTATCCATTGAGAATGAATCAAGCTTGGGTTTATGCTGTCAGACGATGTGCATGCTGCCATAAAGTTAAAGGAGATGTACAGTATTGGAGAAATGCACAATTAAGATTTATTGGAGGCTCTGGGAAGAAATGCACCACTAGCTTGACAGTCACAGAATGAGAGCTGATTGATGAAAATTAGAATCATATAACAACCGGCAAAGGCAATGATGTTGAAGCTTAATCATCAAAGCCAGGTCTGCAGCCTGGCAGTCGATTGCTGACATCAGTGCAGGAGGAAAGCCTGCAATCATCTCATCCTATAGAATTCATAGCAAGTGATTGGAAATGTGTTGTGATGTAGGCCACAAGACACTTTATGTGAGACTGTCTTCAGCAGAAAAAACAACTTCCTTGGTCAGATGCATAAAATAACCCTGACATATGACAGTGATGCAAATACTGACTGCTCCTCTTAAGTAAAGGTGAAAGTAGTTAAGAGACAGAGTGTGTGTGTGTGTTTGACACCAGAGAAAACAAGTTTGCATCCTGCTCCTGTTAACAGTCAACGCTGGTTTCCTTCATGACCATGAACCTTGCTTACTTCAACCATGTAATTTTCTCGTCTTGAAGGGCAACAACAACAGCTGCTTTCCTATTGCATGGTCCAGCACATTACTGCTCAACTCACTCTGTTCTGGTTTTCCATCGGCAAATGTTACAGATAGTACCTGGCACTTGTATTTGGCACCACTTCAGTCAAGGTTCCAAATGACTGACAAAGTGCAGGGATTCCTCTATTCGGTTGCTGATGACAGGATTTAGCCAGTGTCCCATTAAAGATGACGCCACTGCACCGAAACCCGGTACTTAATTTACCCCGGGGCTAAATTATTAAAGACAGTAGTATTGAAAAACTCTGATGTTATCATATTCTGTTCTGAATTTTTTCTTTTATTGAAATATTTTCTAAAAAGCAATTATTTAGAAATGAAAAACAACCGTTAAGAGTACTGATGAAGTACCAAATAGATAAGGAGTATCGATAAAAGTAGCAGTATCTATAAAATCTTAATGAAACCCATCCCTAGCCTACACTATGGGGGTACTATCTACGGTAGAAAACTAAATAAGCCCCATTTCCATCAAAAACTTTCGGTATGGTACATTTGGAACCAAAAGTAACCCTTCAGACATGGTGCCTAGACCCTAGGTCCGCTTAGCATTTCCACCGCAAACAGTGCTTAAATGTGGGCGGGGTTGTTGTCACTCACTGCTCCGTCAAGCACCCACTGTATATCCTCATCACCAGTGACACAGATGGAAGTCTGCACCTCGTTTATCGTCCACAGAATGGGGCTGCACGCCGACACATTCAGAACAAAACAGAACAGACTGCAGTGAGAGTCTCTCTCCATGGGATATTTAAAAATAGCAGGTTTGTGCATTTAGTCCTTCTAAGGCAAGCTCAGGGGTTTAGTGTTGCCAAAGCCCACAGGAACAACGTTCTATAACACTTTTTTTTCCTCCAAGTGAAGATTGGAATATATGTAGCCTAACTCACATAGCCCGGTTGAAATGAATACACATAAATGCTTGAAGATCCACTCATTACTAAAAGTGTGCATCCAACAGAGACAAAAAAAAAACTAATGGAATGGTCAAAGCTGTCCATTGAGTAACATTACAAGTTAATGTTCCACCTTAAAAGTCACCAGCAGTTGGCTCAGTGAATTAAATCATTTTTTCTACGACTCCAGCTGCTGCAAGAGGCAACAAAACATCCAGTCATCTATCCATTCATATAGTCATTTCATAGTTAGTTTATTTTTATATGTAAAACTCTCCACAGTATGAACAGTGGTTACATGAGCTTCAAAACCAGCCACAGCTCAGCCCTGAGCAGAGTGACCGTCCTCTATTGACCAATCAACAGACTGCAGTGTTCACAGCTCCACCTTTTAGTACCAGATCTGTGTGCTAGGTACCCCAACAGAGGGGGGACCAAAAATGGGGACGGTATGGAACAGTTCCATTGGTACCATCCACAACTTTTCACAGTGGAAATGGGAAAAAAAGGGTACCATACTGTACTGTACTGTGCTGGGTTGGAAACGGGGCTTTCGAGAAAAGAACTGGTACCAAAAGTGAGTTAAATCGAGTTTAGCCGAACCATGCAGTGGAAATGTGGCAGAACACACTATTTTTTTGTGATGTGTATGGCAGGTATGTTGCTTTTTATGTTTCTTTTTATTCTGGCCGCATTTCTGAGACAACTGAGAGAAAAGAAATAGAAAGGAATGGAAAAACAAGCTCAGTCAAGGTAAAACTGAGAGATTGATTTAATGCTAAATTGAATTATTTTACATACTGTTGTGATCAGACCTTCACACTGTCATGGCCACAGTGCTGTAATGTTGTGGTAAAACGATATGTGGTAAAATACATGTAAGTGTTGCAGGGACTTACGATAATTATACTGATGTATTGTGATGGATTTAATTACAGTTCAGAACCATTACACAAATTAACAGGAAACATTACCTACAAAATGAGTTGGAATGTGCTACTCCATGATAACATTATCAAACTCAATGGCACAATAGAGGAGGGAGCAGAGAGACAAACAGAGGCAGATGGAAGTTTCAAAGGTTCGCTTTAACACGTGGGCATATTTAGACAATGTAGGCACAAGGGAGGAACTCAACAAAACCCCCATTCACCTTCAAAGCAACAGACTGAACAGAAGCATAATAACATCTGCCTGCACATTTCTTTCACAAGGAAGAAATACAGTATGTACTGTACCAACCCATGTTGCCTCTGTTCAATAGTTGAAGGCTCTGCACACCCATGGCAAACCCACACAGGTGATTTCACTTACTTTGGCTGATTCAACCACTTCTCAGCACTGTGTGGGCAGTACAGGCAGTTTAATTGAGAGAACATAGAGCTAGAGAGTCCAAAATGAAGGAAGCTCTGGTAGCTTATTAGCTGTGTTGCACCATCCACTTTTTTTAGCCCTCCTGTGTTGGAGAATTAACTGCTCCACAAAAAAGGAATGGTTTGCTGACAGTTATGGGACAAGAGACAATGGTACAAATTAATCTTTTTAATAAACCAGGCTAACTAGCTTGCTACGTAATAGTTTAAGAAGCACATTTTTTTTTAAGATGGGCAAATTAATTGTGCTGCACCACTTTCTGGTGGCTTTCCTTGGGCATCACTATGTTTTTGTCATGTTTTCACTTAGATACACCAAAACATGACTTCACTTTTTGTAACTTGCAACGCTACAGTAGCTGTTAATTGTGGTTCTTGTGACCATGAGAGGTTAATTTGTCACTGAAGCAGGATTTATGTTTGTGCATCAGCTCCATGCAAAGCCTACACTGTAGCCTACGCACCTGGCCTATGCAGTTGTAACCATTTATACTTGTGCGGTGGTGTGTCTGTGTCACTCTGCAGTTACACCTCCAAAACAGTGGTTGGCGGCAGGGTTTCTGTGAAGTGCTGTAAAGTCTAATTGATTCAAACACACCCAAAACACACATTAAACATGGCTTAATAGAGACAGTTTCAAACACAAGTACACAAATCAGCTTCACTATAACTCGCAGCATTCACAGACAAACACTTGTCTTTATCTGGACACATTTTCCCCACAAATGCAACATGCTAATGTTATTAGCACACGTCTATGGTATTTTACATTGTATAAATTAGCCTAGTGGCTAGCAGACTTTTCCTCTTCCCATATGAAGCCAGGGACAACAGCAACATTTAACAAAGGTAACGTTACAAAATTCGGCTGCATTACAACTCACAAAGTTCACCGACAAAACGACGGTCTCATACTGAACAGGTTTTCCAAACAAATATAACATGCTAATGTTATTAGCACAAGCCTATGGCATTTTACATTGTATAAATTAGCCTAGCGACGACCGGAGGTTACCTCTACTCATATGAAGCCAGGATAAATCACACAAGACTTAAAATGCTATTATATATAATGTTGGGGCTTTATTGTCTTCACAATTTTTTGTTTCTTATCTGTGAAATTAAAGTAAATAAAAGTTTTGTTTCCACTGAGGGAAATGGTTTCAGCTTACAAAAATAGACAGGAGGTCTGCATCGCTGCAACGCGTAGTTATATTTCTGGGAAGATGCATGTTTGGCCTATGCTGTAGGTATGGTGTCACTTCAGTGCAGAGGTAAAAATCCCGCTTGAGGACTGTTTGCTTGCGTTGTTGAGCCACAAATGTTCAGTAAGCTGCTCCGCACAGCCACCAGCTTTCAATGTTTCATTGATGAGTATTTGAACCTAATAAGCTATTTCAAGTATAACCTTAAAGATGGTGGAAATACTGTTTCACCAACACAAGGAGAAACATTTGTGCTGGCTAACACCAATCACCACAGTTGCACAGGAGGGAGGTAAATTAACCAGAGAGCTAGGGAAACTAAAAGTAAATTAAAACACACTATAGCTTCATTGTAACATTATAGTTTTATGGCTATAAGGCATAACAGCTATGCCCACTGATGAACAGAAAATGCACAGTGTTCCTCTCCTTTAACATGTGCCCACACACATTATATACCCTCTCTGTGAGTGCCCTCATTGAAATGGTTTTATGTGGATATTTCTGAATTATAAAGCACAGGGAAATACATGCAACATTGTAAGCTGCAGGTTTTTTTGTTTTTTGTTTTTGCCTGTAGCACTCTGAATTCATCTCTGCCATGCACCGTCCTGCAGCATTCAAAAAGACAATAACAAATCTACAAAGTGGAACTCGCGAGACCTACAGGGGTCTTACACCTCTGCAGTCTGATCTCCTTTTCATTCGCACATTATCTCTGTGGCTGTTTGTTGTATCAGTCAGAAATCACCAATTATGAACAAACAAATGTGTCTGCTGAAAAGCAAAAGACCAGATCAGAGCACAGACCACAGTGGACTGGTTGTGTCATGATTTATGGCGATATAATGTGTTGGCCTGTATGTTTGTCTGCTCTCAGTCCCCCAAAATCTGTTAAGATAAAATCTGTTAAGTTGTTTACATAGAATACTAAACAATGATCTACTTTTCCAAGAAGTAAACAGCTTGAGCATAATTGTGAATTCTTCAGCTGTACAGCTGGACACATGCCATATGGTAAACATTATGTGTTACATTAATGTTCCATCAGCTGTCTGAGAGAAGTATTTTCTACCCCTGAAGCATAGCTTGACTGAGCATGTAGCCAGTCTATGAACCATGTACTTCACTGCAGCTATGATAAACTGAGACCAAACAATGGCCATCATATTATTTCACAAAACAAATGAACAAACCAAACAAACAAAAATGCAATTAACATTTTTGGAACAAGACAAAATAATAAAATAGAATGATTTGGGAAATAAATTAGCGAGACTTGTGCCCTCCATCAACAAAACAAAACAAACTTCATGAAAGGTATGAACAGCTATGAAAGCTATATTCTACAGAACAAATGTGCTTTAGAAATAACATAATATTTAGTCAACTTAAGACGGTACAAAAAACATTTATGCCATCTGCTATACCTTCACTAGGGCATCCCTGTTTGACTTGTCAAGTACATGTTTAACTAACAACATCATTTATAGCTCTGTTTTGTTTAGCTGTGACAGCAACCCTGTCTACAAGAAATGATGTTGTTATATTACTAAACTGCATTCATAATGATGTTATTGTAACAACATAAACACTGCCTGGATTATGTTCAGAAACAACATTTCTTAGTTATTGAAACATGCACTGCTTGGAGTCGCAGGGAGTTAGTCGGGGTGGACAGCGGACATATGAAGTGCAGGACTGACGCCAGAATCCCAGATTTGCATCCAGGCTCCAGTCTATGGTTCGGCAACAAAAGCATCTTGGTTACGTTTAGGGAAAAACTGTAATTTTGGTTACATGTTTAAGAGGAGCTACGTCCATTTTCAAAATTCATATGCTATTCCTTTGGTCTAAGACAGTCTAAAAAAATATTAGCAAACATGAACAACAAATTTGTGATGTCAAAGGGAATAAAGTCTAAATGTAGAAGCAATTAGCTCATTAGTAATTGGACTGCATACAGAGCAGGATGAGGTAGTACTAGTTGCATCTAAGTAGTAGTTAAAATGGAGGCTAATCGCCAGAAGAAAAAAAAATGCATGCATTATATATTTCTGCAAACCACGCATACATTACAGTACATGTGCATGTTTCATAGGTATCATATCAATGATTCTAAAGTGATGTAAAGTACATACTGACTTTAGTCATCAAGAGGTGGAGAGGGTTTGGTAAGATATTGTGTCACCTAATGAAGATGCCTGCCAAGCTGCAGACCACTGCTCAAGTCCAACAACACTGATTGTTTTTTTTAATCTTTTTTTTATCTTTGCGGCATTGAGTTTTAGCGGCTCATCCTGCAATTCCCACTGACTTTTGTGCCACCAAACCAAGTTATTTTAAGCATGATCACCATAACCAGGAGACTTTTCTGCCTAAACTTAAGCACACATTCCGAAGTCTTTGAATACCGGCGCTTTGGCAGTGACCTCAGGTGTCAGACATGGGTGGAAAAAAACATCTTTTCACCTTGGAATGACACCTGGCCGGTTGACATTATTGTTCAACGGCGCCCGGCGGCGTCAGGAGGAAACGCAGTGGGACAACAATATAAGTTAAAGGGGCAAAAGTCTGGAGAGAGAGAGATGTTATTGATGACACTGAGAGCACCCTGGGGAATGTTCTGAGTATGTGGGTACATTTTCTGTTTCAGAACTGGGAACACTACAACAGAATAAAGCTCAGCTGGGTATATATATAAAAGAAAACAAACACTCTGTGGATCTACAAAAATCAGGCTCCCATTCATTGTCTGTGGAGCAGCTCCAGACTTTTTACCCTATGACATCACCAGTTTGAAACTTGCTTCTCATGTTTCTGGCTTCGAAACTGAGTCTCTCATATTCACAAATATAGATTAAACCTTCCTTAGCCATAGAAATAATATATAGGAATTCTTGATGTATGTTTTGTTCCCATTTAATAAAAAAAAGGTAATGATAAAAATGATACTGTAGTCACTTCAAGTGGATAGTGTATTGCCATATTGTCTGTTTTGGTGGAAAACAAATTAAATTTGTTGACAGTGAACTTGCTGATACGATCTGTATCAACATTTTTGCAACTTGCCAAGTTGGTTAAATAGCAACACTTCCTCATTACATTAATAGAAAACATAATTCGCTCTGCATTCTGTTTCCAATCCTGTTGTATTTCAACATAATATCTACAGGGTATAAACAAGACTGGAGACAGTCATTCAGCATGCACAATAGGTCTTTTCCAGACATTCTGACGTGTCATTGTGGGAAAAGCAAAGGTGTAAATAAGTAAATTAATGATGGAGTAATTTCATTTAGCTGGGTTCAGGGACTAGGAATTGCGCATGCTGGCTCAGTGTCACACTATCATGGCTTACTGGCACACAAATAGATCATAATTAATGGCATTGCATTATATTAGATTCCATTAATTTGGCAGACGTTTGTCCAAAACAACTCACAATAACTACTTTCAACCTCTGGGGGAACAAAAGCTGGATGCCATAAGACGTCTCACGATTTCTTCATCAGCTCTCGACAACCCTTTTTTTCTCTTTTTTTTTTTTATTTTACTGTTTTGTCTCTACACCCCTCTTTCTCTGTCCTTTTGATCTGTCCACCTCCTCTGTCTCCAAACCCCTGCTTCTTTTTCTGTCTCTGCCGCCCTCCCTCCCGTTTTCTCTCTTTCTCTTTCTCTCCAGCCCTCTCTCTCTCAGGGTAATGAGATATAAATGTTTCAGGACTGCGATCGCCTTCGGCACTAGACCTGTCTGTCTCTTTCACACAAAAACACACGCGGGCACACACACACACACACACACACACACACACACACAGACACAAACATGCTCAGAATGCAGAGAAAGATACATGCCAAATAGAAAAACATGGACGCTGATGTACATGCAGTGTATTTGAGCAGTAGTGTTCCGCCTAAATCTGGTGGAACTAATTGGTAATTAAAGGACAGTGGGCTGTGGGCAGAATAACAGAGGAGTGTGTGTTTGTGTGGGCTATTGTGAACTCAAAATATGAGTGAAAAGATGCTGCTCTGCATGTGTGTGTGTGTGTGTGTGTGTGTGTGTGTGTGTGTGTGTACATACGTGTAGGTGGTTGCAGGACGAGTTGGAGGTTACATAGGGGTTGCTTCACCAAATATAAACTTGGTGTTTCTAAGCTAAGGTCAGCAGTCTCAGTTGAGTTCTACTGCATCNGCACACACACCACACACACACACACACACACACACACACACACACACACACACACACACAGCCTTAGGTTTTGAGAAGGAGGCATCTGGCCAACATATTAATAATAATTCACTAATAAATCCTTCACACAAAACCTATAAAAAAAACAAAACAATGGGAAATAACAAACGGTGAAAGGTAACATATTCCAGAAAATAAATAAATAAATAAAGGACAGCTGTCTAGTGCTGTCCAGCAAAAAAAGAAGAAATTCAAAAGTGTCACTGACTCAGCCAAATTTATTTCCCCGGGAAGGTCACTGCAGAGCCTCGGGGACCCTGATGGCAAAGGCTCAGATTTAAGCTTGGACTCTGGAATAGACAAAAAAGACCTCTGCCTGAGGACCTAAGGCTCATATGGAGCAGAAAGGTCAAATATAGCAAAGACCCAAGCCATGAAGGGCCTTAGAGGCAATCAAAACCATGTAAAAATAAATCCTACAGCACTGGGAGCCAATGTAAAAAGCCTAAAGTAGATGCAATGCCTCCTAGTTTTTGGTTAAAAGCCTTGTTATAGAGTCTTCAGCGTAGTGCACTTGATTGAGACAAGTGAAAACGCTGTTGCTATAATCAAGACATTGAGAGTATAAAAGACATGCAATGATTTTTTGCAACATTTCTGAGAGGATAAAACATTATTAGACAAGCTTTGTCACATTTCTGACATAAACAAAACAAACAAAATTCCTTGTGACGAGACTGATGTGTTATGACAGAATGGAAATGCATGACAAGGATATCTGAAATGACAGATTTCTTTTGCCAGTTTTTACTGGTTTCATCCACCAGGCAGTCCTGACATCAGCATAAAAGAAGAACTATTAAACAGGAGAATAAAACTGGCCCCTAGATTGACCCTTGAGGGATGCCATAATAGCCACGAGGCACAACTGCAGTTGCTAATGGAGACTCTCAACTTCCCATTGACAGAGTGGAGGGGAAAATCACTTAATGCAGTACTCAATGCCTCAGTCTGTCTAAAAAAACTGAAACGTGTTAAAGGCCGCAGCACAATTGAGCACATATCTCCATCGGCGTTAAAAGGTTGTTAGTGATTTAAGGGCATTCTCCATCAGCCAGACTGAAACTTTTTTTTCAAACTGCTATTATTTTTCACAGCAGTAAGGTGTAGTTTAGATACTTTTATCAAGAGTTTTAAAAAATTAAAGGCAATTTAGAATGTGCACATAATTTAGAGGTAATTAGCTCATTAGTAATTAAATTGCATACAGAGCAGAGTAAGGCAGAACTAGTTGCCTCTAATTAGTAGTTGTGCAAACCATGCATATGTTACATGTGCATGCTTCATAGGTATCTTATCAATATTAAAGTCTAAAGTGATGTAAAGTATATACTGACTTAAAGGGATAGTGCACCCAAAAATGAAAATTCAGCCATTATCTACTCACCCATATGCAGAGGGAGGCTCAGGTGAAGTTTTAGAGTCCTCACATCACTTGCAGAGATCCAACGGGAGAGGGGGTAGCAACACAACTCCACCTAATGGAGGCTTACAGTGCTCCAGATTCAAACGTGCAAAAACACATAATTGAAACCACAAAATATCTCCATACTGCTCGGAAAAACTTAATCTGAACTCTGTTTTTAGCCTCATTGTAGCCTGTAGCTCTAACTGCCTCTCTGTGCACCGCGCTCACGTGTGCGCGCTTCCGAACAACTTTTTATGTCGGGGCTTCAGGACACTTGGATCACTACAGACCAGCAGTATGGAGATATTTTGTGGTTTCAATTATGTGTTTTTGGATGTTTGAATCTGGGATGGTGTAAGCCTCCATTAGGTGGAGTTGTGTTGCTACCCCCTCTCCCCTGGGATCTCCACAAGTGATGTGCGGACTCTAAAATTTCACCTGAGCCTCCCTCTGCATATGGGTGAGTAGATAATGGCTGAATTTCCATTTTTGGGTGCACTATCCCTTTAAGTCATCAGGAGATGGAGAGGGTTTAGGAAGATATTGTGTCAACTAGGCGAGATGCCTGTCAAGCTGCAGACCACTGCTCAAAACCAACAACGCTGATTATTTTTTTGGTGACCCTTTGCGGCATTTTCAACAGCGTTTGTTGCACCAAAGTTGGATGTTATTTTGAGCACATCCCGGCATTTCCCAGTGACTCTTGTGCCACCAAACCTAGATGTTTTAAGCCAAAACATGATCAACATAACCAGGGGATTTTTGTGCCTACACCTCACTACACATTCCAAAGTCGTCCAATTCTGGCGCTTAGGCAGTGACTTCCAGTGTCAGACACCGATGAAAAAAGCTGTCCTTTCACCGCGGCATGATACCTTGCAGCTAGCCATCATTGTGTAACAGCACCTGGCAGCACCTAGGGGCAACGCGGCGGGACAACAACATAAGTTAAGAAGGCGAAAGTCCAAGTAGGACAGGCAGAAGGGGTGGTGGATGGGTCCAACAACCACTGACTTTACCCAGGAGGTCGGTGTTTGGTTCCTGCATGATTGTAAAGCCATCCTGTTCTTGTTTTCTAAGCCCAACCACGGGTTTGTTTGTTTGTTGATGAAGGGAAAAAAAATTAATTCCCTTGACCCTTTGCAGCTTTTCCACCAGTGTTTTTTTGCCGCAAAACTGGGTATTTTTAGCAGCACATAGGTGTTGCAGGATGGTGTTGAGCCTCTTAACCTGGGTGTTTTTGCTGATATATAGCAGCGCTTTCCAGCTGTGTTTCCCAGTGGCACTTCTCAGCAGTGCTTCCAAGCGGTGCTTCCCGGCAGTGCTTCCCAGGGAGCATTTGAGCTACCAAACCTGGGGGTTTGTAGCAGAACATTACAGTGTTTCAGGGTGGTTTTGAGCCTCCTAACCTGGGTAGTTTTTGCAGATACACTGTAGCGTTTCTCAGCAGTACTTCCTAGCTGCGCTTCCCAGCATTTTGAGCTACCAAACCTGGATGTTTTTTTCCCAGACACATCATGTGTTTCCCAACAGTGTTTGAGCCACTGAACCTTGGGATTTTTCAACAACCTGTTCCTGCTTTTCCAGTGGCTTTTATGCCACCAAACAGTGGTGTTTAAAGCCAAAATATGATCATTTTCTCACAACCAAGTGATTTTTGTGCTTAAACCTAACCATCTTTTCACCATAGTGTTGTTGAGAAATGTAAAATTTCAACATATCCACTATCAAAAGTCAAAAAAGTCCCGTGCACACCAAAACAGTCTTAAACAGGTGCATAGGTGGGGCAAACAATGAATCAAAAAGGAGAACACCCGCACACTGTTTGCACTTGCAGAAAAAGGTTAAATTTATTAGACTACAATGTTTCGGTCATGGACCTTCATCAGGTAGAAGAACAGAAGAATATATCCACTATAAAATAATGTACAAATGTAGTTTGCAGTAATGTTCCATGCAAATATTTTCTCTGGCGATTGGGTTATTAAAGTGATACACTACTGTATTGATGATAGTCTGAAACATGACATGAACATTGAAATCACCACTAACAACTCAAAAAATCTGCCAATTGCTTTCAGGGGCAAACATGACCAAACAGTTCTACCATCTTCTAATGTGAGTATTTAAAAGAAGGATGTATGGACGTTAGGATGACATATAAATTGTATTTTACACAGACCTTCATATATCGATATGAGTGACATGAGGGACAAGTCTCAGGTGTAATGAATGAGCATACACCAAATAAAATCCAACCTGATTGACGCTTTGGAAAAAAAAAACATTACAAGAACAAATGCGCTGCAGCATATTAATATTTCATAGAATTATACATTGTTTTAATTTGTAGATCAGTGAAATTATCAGCGAGTGCAAATTATATTTTTCATGGGAATTAATGCTTTAATTCAAGTTATTAAAATATGCTAATATGTCAAGGAATATTTTTAACAGATTCTATCTCTGGCTACATCGCTGTATTTGTTCAGAACAGAACATGCCTTCAGTTCTGCTGCCAGGGTTGAAATCCTTCTGGGTGCAACTTGTTTGACAATATGTTCAAGATAAATTCATTTAGCTGGAATATGAATCATGTTAAGAACAAATTATAAACAGCTTGTCTTCTAGGGAAAAGAGGGGGGTAGTGCTGGAAATGGAACAGAGGCATGCAGCATGAAATTATATGAATTTCCATGCAGACGCCCCGTCCCTGATTTTGTTTGTCTTCTTTATTTTCCCCTTCGACTGTTTTCCCCTGATCTGCTCTTACACAAACTGATTAGAGCTGAAAGTCAAGTCCATTCTAACTCAATTTGCAATTGTGTGGAGGCCTATAGCAACTAACAATGGTCTGATAACATTTCTAGTAGGTGTAATCAAATAATTACATCATGGATTAAAATGTTAAGCAGACAAACAATAACTTGGAAACCAATTATGGCACCCCAGCCCACTCCACATTTTCCTCTCGTTTCTTCTTGTCTTTCCACGTGCTCCTCTTTTTTTTTTTTTTTTTTTACATCTTTCTCTCCCTTTGTCTACTCTGCATGCGCCTCCACAATCAATTCACACGACCCTCCTCTTCCTCCTCTACTCTCCTTTCTTCTCCTCCTCTCTGTCTTCTGTTTCTCTCACCTCAGCTGAAGGCCACAGCAGCAGAACAGGGACAAAGAGAAGTCTGGCTGAGTTCTGAGTACATCCATTTAGGTTTTATGTAACTCCATCTCATATAGGGCTCCTTTCATACGAGCCATTTACCTCTTTCATGTCACTTTTCATCCACTTTGTCTTAATGATGTTCAGCGTTGTATATGGGATCACATTAGCAAAGTTTTTAGCCGTGGCACATTCTCATTAGGAGGCTCTGCTCTGTCTTGTTCCCCAAACACACTTGACATGCATGCTTTCTAGTTATTCTGATATCATGGCATTAGTGTCTGATGTTTTGACGCAGCTTCTTTCGCCATCCAATGTTCTGTTCTCTGAGAAATGAGCCAACACTCCGCAGCTGTAGCTGCCAAGGCGGGCAAATTGTCTTTGATACAATCATGCATTTTATTCCAGCCGTAGCTTAGCATAATGTGTGACATCCACTTAGCATTAGGGTATTCAGATGTTTATGTTCAATGTCCTGTTATAATGCATGATGATGAGGAACATGAAGTAAGTTCAGCTCCTTGCTTTGACCATTGTCTGCTGAAAAGTACATTATATGTGAGCTTTATAATGTGTTCTGACTTGTTTGTTCCCCTGAGGCCTTGTTATGCATGTGTCCACATTAGGCTCTCCTAATACAGTATAATAAGTGTCCTTCTTGTGTCATGGACATTATTACTGTTAAATATGTAATTTCCAAAGTGAGTTTGGCGGTTATGTATTAGACTTTTCATGTGTGATGTATTATTAGCATTAGTCCAACTTTTTTCATTTGAATCCTCCCTCTGAGGCTTATTCATAATGTGCTTTTGGGCCTATTGTGTCTAATATGTCATCCCATACTCCCATTAGCTCTATTCAATTCTGTGATGTTGCATTAGCGTGTGACTCGAGTTTGTATGCGTATCCTCCGTTACTGTTTGTTCTTTCCTTTCCAATCTCTTATGCACTGCTCATATCAGCCCTGTTCACTCTGTGTGGTGTTTTGTTAGTTCTTGGCACCACTCTTCATGAGTAATATGACATTTGTATTTGGCCTATACTTTCTAATGTGTGATGTTTTCTTAGTGTTTGGCAGATTCTGTATGTGTAATATTTTGTCGACATTTGGCTTAGTACTTTTATAATGAGTGACAGTCCATTAGCAGTTGCCCATATTCCTCCTAATGGGCAGTGGTGTGTCGAGAGACATGGAATCAAATGCTGTTTACTATATGCTGTTTGTGTGGGCTTGTGTGTGACGTGTCCCGTTGGCTTGGCGATCTGATAATGGCGACTGTAATATTCTGAACTCCAGCACTGAACGGCTGTCAACGGGGCTACACACATCTTCATAATCCCTTTAATGGACTCTGTGGGCTGGACAATATCATTTCACACACACACAAGCACATCTAAGAGACACCCACTCGCAGAGATGCGCATACAGCGGATAATAGATGGTCTGCACAAAACCTTCTCAAATTTGCCTTTGCTTTTCTTGTCTTGTGTCCTTGCCTTGAGGTGTTAAATAAAGAATCACCTATCAACTTTTAGACACACACAACTACTGACTGACCATAAAGTTTGAAAAAGCTGGAACACACATCCCTACACATGCAGGCGCTGGAGAGAAGAAGTACAGAGCACACTAGTCTCTTCGGCCCCATTCACACCTAGCATTTTAAAATGTAATCTGTATCTGGATCTGTTATGTGACGAAAAACTAATGTAAATGTCAATGTCAACATGCAACCTGGGTGATTGGATGACAAGTGGACAGCCCTAAATACAGGTGTGGTTGTACCCAATGCATCCTCAGCGCGTCTTAAGACCTGATTGCTCAGACCACATTAGAGGTGGTCTGGGTGGCATATGACCACATTCTTTCAGCAGTGTGTCCCATCATGTGTCCTGGGCCACACTGACGGACCGCCTACTCAGCTGACATCCTTAATTATGTGACACCCCATCTGACAAGTGAACTTTCTGTTAGTGCAGTTACACAGATGCAGAGCTACAGGATCGTCTCCGGAGCCACTCTCCTCCCAGCTAAAGGTCATTTCAACGTCTGCCCGGTTAGCACGACAGTGGCAGCAGCAGCTGTGACACGATCCCAAAAAACCCACACTGACACTGAAATGGCACGAATGTGTCGTTAAACCCATTAATGACCCTTAAGTTACATTAGCTGTGTGATGCTAACAATTAGCCCTGTTGCAGTTTGTGTGGTTCTTACCAGCTGTCCCCGGCATGGAGCTCACACTCCCGCAGCAGGAGTCCCCTAACGGTGCTTATTTCATTATTAACAGAGAGAGCATGGCAAGGAGGGGCTGCCAATCAATACACTGTGCGCAGCCCTTTTCAGTGGTAAAGGATGTATGTGTGCGTATAGCGTGACAAACCTCCTGCCAGTTTAAACAATATATTTGGGCTTTGCAAACAGAAATGATTCATGTGTTTACATGCATATGGAGCAGGGAAGTGAGATCTGATCACAAGTGGTCACTTGAAATGCATGAGACGTATTCCAATGCCAGGTGTGAACATACAGACATAGAGCTGTCCGCTAGTGTTCCGATCCCCCAATATGCACGATAATAGCAGGTGCAAACAGCCTCATACAAAGCATTAGCACCAGAATGCAATTGGATCAGCCAGGATACACCTTTCACAAATCAGCCAGTTCCGCCTATTGGCGTTTTAAGATTTTTTTTCCAGGATAACTTTTGAAACTTTTCAAATAGTTGCACTATTTGTGTATAAATTAATAGAAATGTGATACATTCAACATCTTGAACAAAAAAAAAATCAATACAAATGTAGTCAAGCAAACTACATTTTCACTGAAGGTCATAAGCCAAATCAAATGTTTTACTTCTAGTTGGTGAAAAAAAGAAACAAGTATTCAAATGCTCGAAATCTTCCTGGACGCTGATAAATGCCACTTGAGGCTTTAATGTTTGAAATAAATTTGCTTCAAAAATATAATGTGATTATAGATGTGATGATGAAAATGATAATAATTTTCACTTCAGGTGTAACTGGGCCAATCAGGTTTTTTTTATTTAATTTTTTTAATTTTAAAGACATGCAAAACAAGTCAGGGAAAAGATAGAAAGATAGAAGCTAGCGACAATGGTGGAAATTATGCTACAACACAATTTTAACACAGGAAAAGAGCAGTAGAGGTACCACTGCATCCAGAATGAAAAGGACTTTTTTAAACCCAGAGGCACCAAAACAAAAAAAGGAAAGGAAAAAACAGATAAGGTAAACAAATGAGGAGCCAGGTAAACAAATGAGGAGCATGAAAGAGCAAGGTAAAATACATGAGAGAGAAAGGACCAATACAGTATTTGTAGCCTTGCTATTAATTTTTACCAAGAACTGGATTAAACATCTGAGATGAGTTTTCAAAAAGGAACTATTTTATAATTAAAAAATAATAATAATAATAATAGCAAGAAGAGGGTTTGGTAATTTGGTAATAAATAATATTAACTACAAAAAATACATCCAGTGGTCATAGACATAAAGGTCGAGGTGCAAATTTCTTAACTGGCATTAAATTCTCAATGCTGTTCTTGTGTTCTTAGTTGCTGTAAGTAAGCAATGAGACTGTTGCGTTTGAAAATGATGAGAATAGTTAAATACAGGAAAAATTGCATGATTTTTAAATGAATTAAAATAATTACAGCCTGCTCCCAGCACATAGCTGACAAGTTTTACAAAGATTAAATGAGTGTTTTAGAAGCTGCTGAGCTTTGATTGAGTGAGAGGCCACATTTTTTTCCTCTTTTTTTTTTGCCCACCACCATGATTTCAAAGATAATTTCCAATTCATTTGCATTCCAAATTTGAACGTTATCAGAAAAATAGTTAAAGAAAGTCTCAGCTCCCTTGACCTGTGCTACAGACTGTGCTTTGTGGTGTGCCTTGAGTTACAAAAATAGACCAGTGAGGCCTGACAGACAGAACAGACACAACCTTGACTGGTTGACAACACCCACTTGTCTAATTCAAATGAAGTTAACCTGCTGAGTGATTCAGAGGCTGCAAACTTGCTCTCATAATAATGATCATTCAAAAGTTGTGATTTAAGATTATTTCAGTGTAAAGATATAAATGTATATTCACTGTAGAGGAGTAAATGTTGGCAGTTGTTCTATGTGTGTGTGTGTGTGTGTGTGTGTGTGTTGTGTGATGAATTAATATGAACAATAATGAAGCTCAAATGGTGTATCTAAAATGTAAAAGGGTGGAAAGAAGAAAACCACTGTACCTGAAAAGCTGTGCAGTCGGGTAGTCATGCAAGAGGAAGAAGACAGAAGACTGCATCTGAGTATTACGTCAAAGTGATGCGAAGTCAAATCAAACAAATTGGAAAATAAGATAATCAGTCATTTAAGCCATGCCGGCCAACCTGCTCTGATGATTCTCTTACACCTATAATCTACATAAAAGCTTGTTTGCCTTCGCCTGAAATTAATTAAAGAGATCTCATTGCGTGTTTTATGTTGCAGCTGAGTTTCACAGATTATCACATTGAATTAAAAGTTTTCACCTAAAAGGTCATAAATCCATACTGTGAAAACTACAATCACAGAGAAAAGAACATTCTTCTGTGACCTTGAGTAGAAGCTATCTCAGACAATGTTTAATATCTTAAATCTTAAGTAATCGGCCATAATGAGCACACATCTCCTTCAACACGAGACCTTTTGGATTAACACTCTTGGGGCCACCAGTTTTACAAGCCCCAACAAGGAGACTGATTTCCCTCCTTTTTAGTACATCTTCAAATGCATTGTTGTGATTTTCCCAGCACTGAATTGCATGAGGAACACTGCTGCTTTAACATGCAGTGATGTCATGTGATACAGTATCAAACTGCTGAACATCTTAGCCACTATCCTCAGGCTTGGATGGGTCGGGCTCCTCATAATAGACCTAGGCTATGGAACCAACTACTTATGACACCTGGGGGTACCACTATGCTGGTAAATGACAGCAAAAAGACGGGGACCTCAACACTTAAGAGGCACATGACGAAGGCTTGCCATGGAAAGAAAGACAAGAGTCAGCCTACAATGTCCACGTTTGTATCCTTAAAGAATATGTCAGGTTTAAACCGGGCTCGTAATTACAGTTAAAGGGACGGGACAGGCCGGGCTGGGACAGAACATGCACGAGCTCGGGTGGGGTCGGTCTGGATTTTTTGGGCCTGATCTAAGCTCTACTTCTGGTTCGTTATATTTTTGCACGTTTGTCATGTAGTTTGGACATGTATCATTAAGG